>NW_026892669.1:1807500-2371892 GCF_033815535.1 Pezoporus flaviventris | reverse complement strand
TAAAGCCCAGAAAGCCAACCGTATCCTGGGCTGCATCAAAAGAAGTGTGACCAGCAGGTCAAAGGAGGTGATTCTGCCCCTCTGCTCTGCTCTCGTGAGACCCCACTTGGAGTACTGTGTGCAGTTCTGGTGTCCTCCACATAAGAAGGACATGGAGCTGTTGGAGCAAGTCCAGAGGAGGGCCACAAGGATTATCAGGGGGCTGGATCATCTCCCATATGAAGACAGGCTGAGAAAGTTGGGGCTGTTCAGCCTGGAGAAGGGAAGGCTGCATGGAGACCTCATAGCAGCCTTCCAGTATCTGAAGGGGGCTACAAGGATGCTGGAGAGGGACTCCTCATCAGAGACTGTAGTGATAGGACAAGGGGTAACGGGTTAAAACTTAAACAGGGGAAGTTCAGGTTGGATATAAGGAAGAAGTTCTTTACTGTGAGAGTGGTGAGGCACTGGAACAGGTTGCCCAAAGAAGTGGTAAATGCTCCGTCCCTGACAGTGTTCAAGACCAGGTTGGACAGAGCCTTGGGTGACATGGTCTAGGGTGAGGCAGGGGGGTTTTGAGATGAAGAAAGAAGAGACAAAGAGAACCTTGACAAGATTAAGGATAGCCCATTGTAAATAGAATGTAACTAAGAGACTTGGACTCCAGGTGGACTTTGTAACAATGATAAGGAAGAAAGCTTTTCAGTTAATTTTAAAGGAGACCAGTTTAGAACCAACTAAGGAGCTGGCAAACAGACAACGAGACCGTCCAGCTCCAAAGTTCACCCAAAGGATGAAGTGATGAAGAAGATGATGAAGAAACGACCACCAGGGGTCCCAAAGAGCACTACCACATTATTGTGCACATGCAGGAAGAATTTTCTAGAAGTATGACGTAATGTATCTGTAGCTTTATGAATATGCATATAATGTAATTAATATGTTTAGTGACAATATAATCACAGCCTGTTTGGTGCTTGAGTGAGACACGCTAGGAGGAGCTATCCCCCGTATCTCCCAGCGCCACAATAAAGAATACCTGCTTGTCAACTTCAACTTTGTTGGCGAGTTCCTGGAGTTTTTTTCTCCAAATCAATCTGGCGACCCAGGTGGGACCCCCTCGCTCGGCTGCAGGAACCATTGAGGGTAAGGCTCCCTAGGGCCCTCAGGAGTTTTTCCCAGAGGGACCCCTCGACTCATTTGGATCACTGTGGGAGCAGACAAGGGCCATCTTCTATAAGGTATTCTTTATGAATTAAGTTATTTGGGTGTAATGGTATTAAAGAGCTCTTCTGGGAGGTTAGCTGTGCTGGGGGTACTGTATGTTAGAGTACACTATGAGCTAACCTGGGTTAGCTGTGGTGGGGGTGCTCTGTCATAGAGTGCCCTATGAGCTAACCCTAGCTGTGGTGGGGATATTCTGTAATAGAGTACCACTGTATAAACTGGGTGCAGTTACCCGGAAGGCCCAGATCGCTGCTCAGGTCGGGCTGGGTATCAGTTGGCAGGTGGTGAGCAATAGTATTCTCTCACCTTGTTATTTCCCTTATCATTATTATTATTGGTGGTAGTAGTAGTGGTTTTGTATTATACCTTAGTTTGGACTGTTCTTATCTAAACCCATGGAGTTACATTCTTTTGATTCTGCTCCCCATCCCTCCAGGAGTGGGGGAGGACGAAGTGGGGGAGTGAGCGAGCGGTTGCGTGGTTCTGAGTTACCGTCTGGGCTTAAACCATGGTGTCGTGGTTTAAACCCAGTCAGGTAATTCGTTCGCTCACTTCCCCCCCTTTCTTGCCCTCCCCCTGCTCCCGGAGGGACAGAGAGGAGAATCGAAAAGAATGCAACTCCCACGGGTTGAGATAAGAACAGTTTAGTAACTAAGGTATAACACAAATCACTACTGCTACCACCAATGATAATAATGGAAAAGGAAATAACAAGGGAAGAGAATACAACACCTCAGCACCAGCCGACCGATAACTCGCCCCCCTCAGCCCGACCAAGCACCGACCTATACCTCCTCCAACCCCGCAGTCCCCAAGCCCCTTCCAGGTAACTCCCAGTTACATCCTGGGCATGACGTGCTGTGGTATGGAATACCTCTTTGGTCAGTTTGGGTCAGGTGTCCTGTCTCTGCTTCCTCCCAACTTCCCCTCCTCCCTGGCAGAGCATGAGGCTCACAAAATCCTTGGCCAAACCAAAACATCCTTGTTATCAGCTCTGTTCCCGAGCTGAAAGTCAAAACACTGCACTACATTAGCTACCAAGAAGGAGAAAAAATGACTGCTACTGCTGAACCCAGGACATTATCCACCCCTTATTCCATACCATTCACGTCATGCTCAGATCCCACATTTTCAATATACCATCACTCTTATCTTAGTGCATGGACCAGTCCCTATAAAGCTGCTGAGTCCATCTGGTCCATGATGTCAGTCTCCATCTCTTGTACCAGTCAGAGCAGGAGAGAATGTGTGCAGTGTTCACACTTGTGAATAATCTGGGCAATAGTGTCCATTGCTAAGTCCACCCCTCGATCATGAGTCCATCTCTATGTTGCATCTCTGCTCTGATGGCCTGAAATGCTATGGGCCCACCAGGCTTAAAATAATTCACTGTCCCCTTCAGCAGTTTCTGCAGCTTGTTGCTGGGGACTCCATAAAGCTGCCTTCCATCTCTGATGCTTCCAAAGCACTGGAGGGGCCCAGTGGACTAGATACTTGCCCATACTGTCCCACACACCCTGCCACTCATGACTGTCCAGCCTTGGGGAAAACCTCTTGGTCCCCCTATATTGTCGTCTAACCCCAGACAAGACCCAAACCTGACTCTGCTTAACTTTTGAGATCAGACAAAATGGTGGTGGGGAGAACACAGTCTGTGTGTGTGCCAACATGCTGATCCCCATCACAATCAGCAGGCAGGTCCCAAGGATACCCAAAGGCCATTCAAAACCTTCAGAACTCTCAAACGATGCTGCTGTACTTGTCACTGGGGCTGGTGTAGCTGCTGTGCTTGCCGGCTCTCCCACCACCAGCTTCTCTTTTCCTGAGTCCAGATCTTCCTCCTCTGCCTTGCTGGGAAATGCTGCGTGGTCTCCTGCATCGTCCTGGGGCTCGGCAGGCGGCTTCCGGGGCATGCTCTCGGCCGTCGCGGAGCTGGGCTCCTCCGCGGGGCTCGGCTCTTCCGCGGGGCTCGGCTCGGCCGCGGGGCTCGGCTCCTCCGCCGCCTTATCCCGCTGCTCGGCAGCCGCCTCCTTCCTCTCCTCGACCGCCCCGACCTCCTCCACCGGCAGCCGTCCCCTCGCGGCCTCCGGCCCCGCTCCCGCCGCCGCTCGGTCCCCGGGGCCGCTCTCCCGGGCCGGTTCGGCTGCCGCCGGCTCCCGGGGCCGCTCCCCCTCAGCTCCCCGCAGCCTCACGAAGATGGAGAGTAGGGTGAGGACCAGGCCGGTGAAGAGCAGCCGGACGGCCAGGTACAAGTCCACGGCCACGTCCGTCCCGCCCTGCTGCTGGGGCCCGCCCGTATTACAAGCCATTGCCATAAAGCACAGTGAGACAAGAACCTTAGCCCAGGCCCCACACTTGATAAACACTAACACAGCAAATACCGGCTCTAAGTAAGTTACAACATTCTGAAGCTGTGAGATCAACAAGAACAACTCTGAGAGCCAATAAATCAGCATTGTGACGAGTGACTATTAATCCAGTAAAATCTGTCGTTATCTCAACCCTTCGTGCCCCACGTTGGGCGCCAAAAAGAACTGTCGTGGTTTAAACCCAGTCAGGTAATTCGTTCGCTCACTTCCCCCCTTTCTTGCCCTCCCCCTGCTCCCGGAGGGACAGAGAGGAGAATCGAAAAGAATGCAACTCCCACGGGTTGAGATAAGAACAGTTTAGTAACTAAGGTATAACACAAATCACTACTGCTACCACCAGTGATAATAATGGAAAAGGAAATAACAAGGGAAGAGAATACAACACCTCAGCACCAGCCGACCGATAACTCGCCCCCCTCAGCCCGACCAAGCACCGACCTATACCTCCTCCAACCCCGCAGTCCCCCAGCCCCTTCCGGCTAACTCCCAGTTACATCCTGGGCATGACGTGCTGTGGTATGGAATACCTCTTTGGTCAGTTTGGGTCAGGTGTCCTGTCTCTGCTTCCTCCCGGCTTCCCCTCCTCCCTGGCAGAGCATGAGGCTCACAAAATCCTTGGCCAAACCAAAACATCCTTGTTATCAGCTCTGTTCCCGAGCTGAAAGTCAAAACACTGCACTACATTAGCTACCAAGAAGGAGAAAAAATGACTGCTACTGCTGAACCCAGGACACATGGCATACAGAATACTTGATCTATTTTAATTAACCGATATCAGAACAAAAATGTCCACCAGTAACTACAGGAAGTTAAAACCAAAAGACGTAACTTCAGAAGGGACTTCTCTCCCACCAATTTAGCTGTTTTCCTCCAGAGACATCTGCAGGACTTTTTTCACAAGGGTTTCAGAACAATACAGTGATTTGGACATCAATAATGCAGATGTTGCGATGCAGATGCTGTGCTGTTATCTTGATGGTTCCATGAACTTCAAGTGTATTTTCTTTCCTCTAAAGAGAAATATCAGGAATTCAGTTATTTGGGGTCGCTGTTTGGTCTTTTTGTTTTGGTCATCCTATAAAGCCATACATTCCTGCTTAAAGCTTTAACCCACACTGCGTATTGAGTTGCTGAGCCGGCTGCATTTGATGCCTACCCTCATTTTGAACATTGACTGAAATTATTTCAGTGCTGGAAGCAACCTGATCTGTACCGACACCTTTTCTGGTTCTTTGCCGTCTGCAAATACATCAAAAAGCGCATCCAAAGCTTCCCCTGCTACCACAAGAGAAGACTGCTTCATAGTACCATCAGGAAGAAATTTTCCAATCATCTGAAATGAGAAAGAAAAACCTGTTTTTCCAGCAATGATTAAGAAAATTGAAAGACGTATCAAAATTGGTTGTTGTAGTTTAAACCCAGATGGTAACTCAGAACCACGCAGCCTCTCGCTCACTCCCCCACCCCCCTGCTCCTGGAGGGATGGGGAGCAGAATCAAAAGAATGTAACTCCCACGGGTTGAGATAAGAACAGTCCAGTAACTAAGGCATAACACAAAACCACTACTGCTACCACCAATCATAATAATGATAACGGAAATAACAAGAGAAGAGAATACAGCTGCTCACAACCTGCCAATCGATACCCAGCCCAACCTGAGCAGCAATCTGGGCCTTCCAGGTAACTCCCCCTAGTTTCTATACTGGTCACGACATGCTGTGGTATGGAATACCTCTTTGGCTAGTTTGGGTCAGGTGTCCTGTCTCTGCTTCCTCCTGGCTTCCCCTCCTCCCTGGCAGAGCATGAGACTCAGAAAGTCCTTAGTCACAGTAAACATTACTGTTCTGGGTTCAGCAGTAGCAGTCATGTTTCTCCTTCGTGGTAGCTGGTGCAGTGCTGTGTTTTGACTTCCAGCCTTGGAACAGTGCTGGTGATACCGATGTTTTCGGTTGTTGCTAAGTGATGTTTACCCTGACCAAGGACTTTGTGAGGCTCATGCTCTGCCAGGGAGGAGGGGAAGCCGTGAGGAAGCAGAGACGGGGCGCCTGTCCCAGGCTAGCCAAAGAAGTATTCCAAACCACAGCACGTCATGCCCAGGAGGTAACTGGGAGTTAGCCGGAAGGGCTGTGGGGTTGGAGGAGGTATCGGTCAGAGCTTGGTCGGGCTGGGGGGGCGAGTTATCGGTCGGCTGGTGGTGAGATGTCGTATTCTCTTCCCTTGTTATTTCCTTTATCATTATTATTAATGGTGGTAGCAGCAGTGATTTGTGTTATACCTTAGTTACTAAACTGTTATTATCTCAACCCGTGGGAGTTGCATTTTTTCGATTCTCCTCTCCGTCCCTCTGGGAGTAGGGGGAGGGCAAGAAGGGGGGGGGGAGTGAGTGAACGAGTTGCCTGACTGGGTTTAAACCACGACAATTACTTAGCAACAACTAAAAACATCGGTATTATCACCGTTGTTCCCAGGCTGAAAGTCAAAACCACAGCACTGAACCCCAGCTACTAAGAAGGAGAAAAATTACTGCTGTAGCTGAACCCAGGACACTGGTTTAGGCTTGCAATGCCAATTTTGCTTTTTCACTTTTAGCGTCTCAGTTGTGTCTTGTCCTTTTGTCAGGATGCTGCCAGAAATTCAAAGGATTCACTCTAACACTGGCATTGCTGCTGTGAATACCAACTTCACATAAAGCCAATAGCTGCTTGGGGGGGGGGGGGGGGGGGAGGAGACAGACACATTTACATTTCCATGGAAATTTTCAAATATGACAGATCATTTGCAGAGAGTCCTGTGTTATGGAAACTACACTCTCACAGTAAAGAACTTCTTCCTTATATCCAACCTGAGTTGCATTCTTTTCGATTCTCCTCTCTGTCCCTCCGGGAGCAGGGGGAGGGCAAGAAAGGGGGGGAAGTGAGCGAACGAATTACCTGACTGGGTTTAAACCACGACAGTTCTTTTTGGCGCCCAACGTGGGGCACGAAGGGTTGAGATAACGACAGATTTTACTGGATTAATAGTCACTCGTCACAATGCTGATTTATTGGCTCTCAGAGTTGTTCTTGTTGATCTCACAGCTTCAGAATGTTGTAACTTACTTAGAGCCGGTATTTGCTGTGTTAGTGTTTATCAAGTGTGGGGCCTGGGCTAAGGTTCTTGTCTCACTGTGCTTTATGGCAATGGCTTGTAATACGGGCGGGCCCCAGCAGCAGGGCGGGACGGACGTGGCCGTGGACTTGTACCTGGCCGTCCGGCTGCTCTTCACCGGCCTGGTCCTCACCCTACTCTCCATCTTCGTGAGGCTGCGGGGAGCTGAGGGGGAGCGGCCCCGGGAGCCGGCGGCAGCCGAACCGGCCCGGGAGAGCGGCCCCGGGGACCGAGCGGCGGCGGGAGCGGGGCCGGAGGCCGCGAGGGGACGGCTGCCGGTGGAGGAGGTCGGGGCGGTCGAGGAGAGGAAGGAGGCGGCTGCCGAGCAGCGGGATAAGGCGGCGGAGGAGCCGAGCCCCGCGGCCGAGCCGAGCCCCGCGGAAGAGCCGAGCCCCGCGGAGGAGCCCAGCTCCGCGACGGCCGAGAGCATGCCCCGGAAGCCGCCTGCCGAGCCCCAGGACGATGCAGGAGACCACGCAGCATTTCCCAGCAAGGCAGAGGAGGAAGATCTGGACTCAGGAAAAGAGAAGCTGGTGGTGGGAGAGCCGGCAAGCACAGCAGCTACACCAGCCCCAGTGACAAGTACAGCAGCATCGTTTGAGAGTTCTGAAGGTTTTGAATGGCCTTTGGGTATCCTTGGGACCTGCCTGCTGATTGTGATGGGGATCAGCATGTTGGCACACACACAGACTGTGTTCTCCCCACCACCATTTTGTCTGATCTCAAAAGTTAAGCAGAGTCAGGTTTGGGTCTTGTCTGGGGTTAGACGACAATATAGGGGGACCAAGAGGTTTTCCCCAAGGCTGGACAGTCATGAGTGGCAGGGTGTGTGGGACAGTATGGGCAAGTATCTAGTCCACTGGGCCCCTCCAGTGCTTTGGAAGCATCAGAGATGGAAGGCAGCTTTATGGAGTCCCCAGCAACAAGCTGCAGAAACTGCTGAAGGGGACAGTGAATTATTTTAAGCCTGGTGGGCCCATAGCATTTCAGGCCATCAGAGCAGAGATGCAACATAGAGATGGACTCATGATCGAGGGGTGGACTTAGCAATGGACACTATTGCCCAGATTATTCACAAGTGTGAACACTGCACACATTCTCTCCTGCTCTGACTGGTACAAGAGATGGAGACTGACATCATGGACCAGATGGACTCAGCAGCTTTATAGGGACTGGTCCATGCACTAAGATAAGAGTGATGGTATATTGAAAATGTGGGATCTGAGCATGACGTGAATGGTATGGAATAAGGGGTGGATAATGTCCTGGGTTCAGCAGTAGCAGTCATTTTTTCTCCTTCTTGGTAGCTAATGTAGTGCAGTGTTTTGACTTTCAGCTCGGGAACAGAGCTGATAACAAGGATGTTTTGGTTTGGCCAAGGATTTTGTGAGCCTCATGCTCTGCCAGGGAGGAGGGGAAGTTGGGAGGAAGCAGAGACAGGACACCTGACCCAAACTGACCAAAGAGGTATTCCATACCACAGCACGTCATGCCCAGGATGTAACTGGGAGTTACCTGGAAGGGGCTTGGGGACTGCGGGGTTGGAGGAGGTATAGGTCGGTGCTTGGTCGGGCTGAGGGGGGCGAGTTATCGGTCGGCTGGTGCTGAGGTGTTGTATTCTCTTCCCTTGTTATTTCCTTTTCCATTATTATCATTGGTGGTAGCAGTAGTGATTTGTGTTATACCTTAGTTACTAAACTGTTCTTATCTCAACCCGTGGGAGTTGCATTCTTTTCGATTCTCCTCTCTGTCCCTCCGGGAGCAGGGGGAGGGCAAGAAAGGGGGGGAAGTGAGCGAACGAATTACCTGACTGGGTTTAAACCACGACACCATGGTTTAAGCCCAGACGGTAACTCAGAACCACGCAACCGCTCGCTCACTCCCCCACTTCGTCCTCCCCCACTCCTGGAGGGATGGGGAGCAGAATCAAAAGAATGTAACTCCATGGGTTTAGATAAGAACAGTCCAAACTAAGGTATAATACAAAACCACTACTACTACCACCAATAATAATAATGATAAGGGAAATAACAAGGTGAGAGAATACTATTGCTCACCACCTGCCAACTGATACCCAGCCCGACCTGAGCAGCGATCTGGGCCTTCCGGGTAACTGCACCCAGTTTATACAGTGGTACTCTATTACAGAATATCCCCACCACAGCTAGGGTTAGCTCATAGGGCACTCTATGACAGAGCACCCCCACCACAGCTAACCCAGGTTAGCTCATAGTGTACTCTAACATACAGTACCCCCAGCACAGCTAACCTCCCAGAAGAGCTCTTTAATACCATTACACCCAAATAACTTAATTCATAAAGAATACCTTATAGAAGATGGCCCTTGTCTGCTCCCACAGTGATCCAAATGAGTCGAGGGGTCCCTCTGGGAAAAACTCCTGAGGGCCCTAGGGAGCCTTACCCTCAATGGTTCCTGCAGCCGAGCGAGGGGGTCCCACCTGGGTCGCCAGATTGATTTGGAGAAAAAAACTCCAGGAACTCGCCAACAAAGTTGAAGTTGACAAGCAGGTATTCTTTATTGTGGCGCTGGGAGATACGGGGGATAGCTCCTCCTAGCGTGTCTCACTCAAGCACCAAACAGGCTGTGATTATATTGTCACTAAACATATTAATTACATTATATGCATATTCATAAAGCTACAGATACATTACGTCATACTTCTAGAAAATTCTTCCTGCATGTGCACAATAATGTGGTAGTGCTCTTTGGGACCCCTGGTGGTCGTTTCTTCATCATCTTCTTCATCACTTCATCCTTTGGGTGAACTTTGGAGCTGGACGGTCTCGTTGTCTGTTTGCCAGCTCCTTAGTTGGTTCTAACTGGTCTCCTTTAAAATTAACTGAAAAGCTTTCTTCCTTATCATTGTTACAAAGTCCACCTGGAGTCCAAGTCTCTTAGTTACATTCTATTTACAATGGGCTATCCTTAATCTTGTCAAGAGTTCTTTCTTCATCTCAAAACCCCCCTGCCTCACCCTAGACCATGTCACCCAAGGCTCTGTCCAACCTGGTCTTGAACACTGTCAGGGACGGAGCATTTACCACTTCTTTGGGCAACCTGTTCCAGTGCCTCACCACTCTCACAGTAAAGAACTTCTTCCTTATATCCAACCTGAACTTCCCCTGTTTAAGTTTTAACCCGTTACCCCTTGTCCTATCACTACAGTCTCTGATGAGGAGTCCCTCTCCAGCATCCTTGTAGCCCCCTTCAGATACTGGAAGGCTGCTATGAGGTCTCCATGCAGCCTTCCCTTCTCCAGGCTGAACAGCCCCAACTTTCTCAGCCTGTCTTCATATGGGAGATGATCCAGCCCCCTGATAATCCTTGTGGCCCTCCTCTGGACTTGCTCCAACAGCTCCATGTCCTTCTTATGTGGAGGACACCAGAACTGCACACAGTACTCCAAGTGGGGTCTCACGAGAGCAGAGCAGAGGGGCAGAATCACCTCCTTTGACCTGCTGGTCACACTTCTTTTGATGCAGCCCAGGATACGGTTGGCTTTCTGGGCTTTGAGATGGCACACTGAAGCCAGCTCACATTCAGTTTCTCATCGACCTACACCTCCAAATCCTTCTCTGCAGGGCTGCTCTGAATCTCTTCTCTGCCCAACCTGTAGCTGTGTCTGGGATTGCCCCGACCCAGGTGTAGGACCTTACGCTTTCCATTGCTGAACTTCACATGAGGTTGGCATTGGCCCACTTCTCAAGTGTGTCATGGTCTCTCTGGATGGCATCCCCTTCCCTCCAGCACATCAACCAAACCACACAGCTTAGTGTTATCAGCAAACTTGCTGAGGGTGCATCAATCCCGCTGTCCATGTTGCAGACAAAAATGTTGACCACCGACCCATGAGGGACACCACTTATTACCCGTTTCCAGTTGGACCGTTAACCACAATTATCTGCGTGCAGCCAGCCAGCCAATTCTTTATCTCTCGGATGGTCCATCCATCGAACTAGGACGATTCCACCGGAAGAGATGCCGCCGCTGTGGCCCGAGAGCCGCCCAGTCCCGCCCGGCAGGTGCCGGGCCGGGGCAGAGCCGGGGCCTGCCTGGGGCTCCGCCCGGGCCCAGCCACCGCCCCCTTGCCTGCGCGCGGCCCGTGTGCCGACGGCCCAGCCGGGCCCCGCCTCGCCGCGCTCGCCAGGAGGGGCGGGAGCTGTGGAGCGACGGCAGCGGGCAGGCAGGCAGGCGCGGAGCTGCCCTTCCATAAGAGCCGCCATTAGCGGTGGGACCCCGTGACAGGGTCTCAGTGTCGGTGGCTGGCGGTGAGTGAAGGTAGCCGGGGTGGGTCCCCGTTTGATGGATCCTCGGATAGCCTGGTTCCAGCCAGAGCAGCTTGGTCCCTCGAATCGCCTGTGGATGCAGATCTGGGAAACTACGCAAGGGGTCCGCAATCTCTACTTCCATCAGGAGCAGGAGCAGGAGCAGGAGCAGCAGCAGCAGCAGCAGCAGCAGCAGCAGCAGCAGCAGCAGCAGCAGCAGCAGCAGAGCGCCCCCGCTGGGGCCGGCCCGGTCTCCCCGCCCAGCATGTACCGCGCTGGTCCCCAGCCTGACTTCCTGCCGCTCGAGAGCGCCAACAACCAGCAGAACCGCAACCACCACCAGACCTCGCCGCCCCTGGGGGCTGCTGCCTGGGCCCGGCCCGCACAGGTCGAGCCGTCTGCCGCCACGGCCGCCAGCAACAAGAGGAAGCGCGACAACAAGGCCAGCACCTTCGGTCTTAACTACAGCCTCCTGCTGAGGCCTCCTGGGCAGGGCCGGGCCCTCGCCCTAGGAAATGAGCCGGCCGCCCGGGCCCAGGCTGGCCTGGCCGAGTCGTTCTACATCGGTACCCCTTGGAAGAAGAGGAACTACAGCCAAGGAGTCATGGGGTGAGCGGCCGCAGCGCCAAGCAGGCGAGGGGGTGCCGAGCAACTGCCAGCGCCAGGCTTGAACCTGGCCAGGCCTCTTGAAGAGGTGCGAGCTGAGGCCCTCCCAGCACGGGATGGCCGCTGGGTTGCGGCAGTGGGGCGTGGCCACAGGAACGGCGGGTGTCGCGGGGTATCTGGATCGGGCCCGTAGGACGCCGCTCGCCGCCGGCGGGGGCAGGCAGGGGCCACGTATGCCGGGCCGCTGCCCGGCCCGCTGCCCGGCCCGCCCGTGCGCTGCGTCAACGGGCCCTGCTGATGCCTGTCGGCGGGGCAGCCTCTCGTGCAGCCCCCGAGCCCGGCCGGGCAGTGACTCCTCGTGGAGGGGGTAGCGGATGCCCAGGTGCGTGCTGATGGGGTGGGCAAGCCTATCTGTAGGCTTTCCTGTTGTCACTGCGTGTGTACGTGGGGCTGTTAGACGCTCATCGCCCGGTATCACGCCTTGCTGCCCGAGCAAGGGTGTTCCGTTGCTCTCTTTGCGGTTATTGTACCCCATGCGGTACATGTATTGCGGTGGTGGTGTCGGTGAGGGGTCTGGTGCCATTGCTGCTCACGTGCATGCCGCGGGGCTGGGTGAGGTGGCTGAGCTGGGGAGGACAGCAGACAGCGCGCTATCAGAGGTGCAGGTCCTGGTCTTGGCAGCCGCTGCCAGGCACGCTTCTGAAGCTTTGTGCTATATGTAGAACAAATGCATAATAGGTGTTATAACTTAGAAGAATAATAATCTGCTGCTGTTAAAAGAGTGCATAGTCTAGGAAATAAGATGGGGAGTGTGTTTTTTCGAAGACCTAACAGAGAAACTATGCACACATAATTATATAGAGTGTTACGGATTATGTCGTGGTTTAAGCCCAGCCGGTGACTCAAAACAATGCAGCTGCTCGCTCACTCCCCCCGCTTTGTCCCCTCTGCTCCCAGACGGATGGGGAGGAAAATTAAAAGAATGTAAATCCCACAGGTTGAGATAAGAATAGTCCAGTAACTAAGGTATAATACAAAACTACTACTACTGTCAATAATGATAATAAGGGAAATAACAAGGGGAGAGGACATAAAACTAAAAGTGGAAAGGTGTGTGTGGGGATAAATACAAGGGATGCACAACACAGTTGCTCACCACCCGTTGACTGATACCCAGTTCGACCCGAGCAGTGATCTGGGCCTTCCGGGTAACTCTCTCCAGTTTATATACTGGGCATGAAGTGCTGTGGTATGGAATACCCCTTTGGCTAGATTGGGTCAGGTGTCCTGACTCTGCTCCCTCCTGACTTCTTATGCTCCTCCTCCCTGGAAGAGCATGAGACTGAAAAGTCCTTGATTGGGGTAAACATTAGTTAGCAACAACTACAAACATCGGTGTGTTTATCAGCGTTGTTCTCGGACTACGGTCAAAATCACAGCACTGCACCAGCTACTAAGGAGAAAATTGGTTGCTACAGCTGAACCCAGGACACCATGTTACCCACCAAGTATATCCGGGTCCCTGAGCAAAAGCAGTCCCACAAGTGGGTTTGCCTTTACCCGAAGCAGGAATAACCCAGGCTGTCTTCCTCAGCAAATTCTTTATGTGCACCACAGGAACTTTATCTCCTTCTACAGCATGTAAAAGTTCTGACTGGGCTGGACCATTCCTGTTGGCAGATCCTCTGGTGTTGACCAACCAGGTGGCTTTTGGTAAATGTATCTCCCAATGTTTGAAAGTCCCACCACCCATTGCTCTCAGTGTAGTTTTTAACAGCCTATTGTACCATTCAGTTTTCCCAGAGGCTGGTGCATGGTAGGGGATGTGATATACCCACTCAATGGCATGCTCTTTGGCCCAAGTGTCTATAAGGCTGTCCCTGAAATGAGTCCCATTGTCTGACTCAGTTCTCCCTGGGGTGCCGTGTCGCCACAAGATCTGTCTCTCAAGGCCCAGGATAGTGTTCCAGACAGTGATGTGAGGCACAGCGTATGTTTCCAGTCATCCGGCGGTTGCTTCCACCACGGTAAGCAGATGGCGCTTGCCTTGGTGGGTTGGTGGGAGTGTGATATAATCAGTCTGCCAGGCCTGCCCATATTTGTACTTCAGCCATCGTCCTCCATTCCAGAGAGGCTTTAACCGCTTGGCTTGCTTAATTGCAGCACATGTTTCACACTCCTGAATAACCTGGGCAATAGTGTCCATTGTCAAGTCCACCCCTCAGTCACAAGCCCATCTGTATGCTGCATCTCTGCCTTGGTGGCCTGAGGTGTCATGCACCCACCCGGCTAAAAGTAATTCCCCCTTATGTTGGCAACCTAAATCTATCTGAACCAATTCAATCTTGGAAGCTATCTACCTGATGGTTGTTCTGGTGTTCCTCAGTGGCCTGACTCTTGGGTACATGAGCATCTACATGGTGTACCTTCGCCACCAGGTTCTGCACAGCCTAGCAAGATCAGGACTTCAGATACAGTACACCCTTAGTTGGTAAGATACAAGCATATTTAAGACAAATTTTTAAATATTAAAATCTGGAAAGAGCAGTGTTGTGAACCAGATGTCACTAGGAGCTATGTATTCCCACAATGGAAGTGGCTGGTGCACTATATATGCAGTCTGACAAATGTGATCCTTGATGTAGTTGCATTTCTTAAAAAGCAAGGCCAGTTTTCTCCCAGACAGACAGTCTTTCTGCAAGCCTTTAACCAATTCCAAAAAGAATGACCAGGAGACAAGGACAGCTGTAATGAGCAAGTGTGATGATAAAACATCATGGGAATGGTAAAAGTTCCTTTCAGTACTGTTCATGAGAATTCAAAAAGTCCATACAGCAAGTATTACTTCTTTTCCTGAACATTGGCATCCATCTTATTTACAATAGCTTATAAAGACACACAACGCAAAAGGTTTGATTTTTCAAGTTCAGTTTCATAACCGATTAACATAATTCACCTGTATGTTCTCTTCTAGCTGAAGTAAAGTAACACTAATACTGAAAAAAAAAGAGGTAATCGGAAGTAGCAAAAGCACTGATATGATAACAAATAATTTGGATAAATATTCAAGAAGTAATATTGCACACTTTCACTGTCAACTGCTTAAGACTTTCACTCCCAGGCAGTGACAACCAGTCCTGTTTGGTTTTTTGCTTGTCACACTACCTTAAAAAGGTCATTTTTGGTTTCCATGGCAGTGGAAAAAAAACCCAACAAACTGAAGGAAGACAGCCCTTATTGAACATGAGGCCTGGGTTTCAAAATGAATTTTTCAGTCTGCAAGGAGGGGGAGGGGATAAGTTTAGACACTGAAAGTTGAGCCCAACTTCCATTTTTACAGGCTAAGTTTAGAATGACACACAGAACAATACTAAGTATTCTACATTCCAGTTTTACAGACACACAGAATTCATTAAGGTGTATTTATAGAATTTTTTAGGTTGGGAGGGACCTTAAAGCTCATTCACAGTTCCAACCCCCTGCCGCAGGCAGGGACACCTTCCACTAGAGCAGGCTGCTCCAAGCCCCATCCAACCTGGCCTTGAACACTGCCAGGGGTGAGGCAGCCACAGCTTCTCTGGGCACCCTGTGCCAGCACCTCACCACCCTCATAGGAAAGAATTTCTTCCTAATATCTAAGTCTGCCCCCCTTTCATCTTAAAGCCATTTCCCCTTGTCCTATCACTACATGACTTTGTGGCAAGTGCTGTTCAGGAGAAAAAAAACAGCAAACAACCCCAAAACAAAGCAAGCCACAAAAAACCCACCAAAATTTAGGCAATGACTAATACTTGCATCATCACAGGACATGTTATATTCTGCCAAAAGTTTGACCTCAGGCTGCTATACTGCGTGGACTGTGTCAAGGAAAGGAGCTAACGCTGGTACACAGAACAAGTAAAAACCAAAAAAAAGCAGTATTAGCGTAGGCGTCAATAATTGTAGTAACTGCAACACCTTTAATCTGACAAACACAATTGAAGAATGCATTGATGGTGCCACCACCCTTCTATGTATTCCAGCAAAGAACAAGCTTATTAGGGTAATGCACCTAATTGTAAGAAGTGTGTGATTTCGAAATGATATGAAAAATGACACCTAGGAAAGAAATTAAATTAGTCCCACTGCATACTTTTACTTAAAAAAAAAAATAATATATATATATATACATATACTTCTCCTAACCATTTGAGTACTTGTGAACTGTTCTTTAGATGCGCATTCAAGGTACACATATTGGTAGGCATTATTGTCCCAGGACATATTCCAGAAAAATTCTAGACAGCTCGAGAGCCTAACTGAAAATTATCTCCCAGTTTCAGAGGAGAACCATATTTGGCCTTTCAGTTTTCAATGCTATACCACTTGACTGCCACACACTACATTTGGGATTAGCCTGATCTTTACCTTTTATGTCTCTGGGTCTATTAACCAGTTCCAGGCACCACTTGCTGTACAGACTGACACCACTATCAGAATCACTGATAAAGAAAAGAACAAGAGTCATAAATAGTATACTTTCTATCAACAAGCATTTCTTTTTCATCAGCAGTTCTTACACATGTCTTCTCCCACTTCTCAAGGAGGAGAAGTTTCTAGTTGGAAGGTAGAAATGAGACTAGACAAAGAAACTTATTATGTGACACCATAAAGATTCTGTACCAGTTTCCTGGACAGGACAAGTAGGTAACAAAAATATAAATTTTGTCAAGTAAAAACATCCTGATGCTTTGAGGAAACAAAAGTTTCTAAAATAACACAATTAGCAAAAATATGAGTTGGAAGACTGGAGTAAGAGTTGCACCAAACTTTCTGTATGCTCTTTGAGCTTATGCAGTCTGGGCAACAGAAATGCAGCACCATTACATTGCAGAGCAGAACTAAAGCATCTATCCCACTAGCTCTTGTGCATCAGAAAAGCCTGAGGCATTATCAACAGCAGTTTCAGTGACATCTGAGTTGCATTATGCTCTCCACCACAATCAACACAATTGCAAGCAAGGAAAGCCAACACAGAGGAAAAAAAACAAGCAGCACACGAAATTTAAACAGGAGTCAGAAAGCATGATAGCATTAGCACATGAAGATTAACAAAAGCCTGTACACATCCAGAGTGGCTTAGGAAGAATAATCAATTTGCTGTAAATGGATAGTGCTAGATACATACTAGAGTAACACAAGATACTAGACTGATTTTGAAAGACTACAAAAGTAGGGGTTGATGGAAAAAGAAAACAGAACAACTATAGAGAAAGCTCCTATTGTACTGTACAGCCATGAAGCCTTGCAGCTTTCATTGGACATTTGGAAGTTGAATGTTTTCTGTGGAGGCTGAAGTTCTGATGCAAATAAAGTCTTTTATGGGGGAAAGGGGGGAGAAAACCAAAAGCAACACAAAAAACTAAGAGCCAGAGTTACCAGCCTTTGGGGTCATAGGGAAGAACCTGAAAACAAACCTCACATATTCATGAAATATTACTTTCAGGTTTGCAAGTGTCTATACGGTTGTTCCGGAAATCAGTCCCATTGTCTGACTCAGTTCTTTTTGGGTTGCTATGTTGCCACAAGATTTGTTTCTCAAGGCCTAGGATAGTGCTCTGGGCAGTGGCGTGGGAAGCAGCGTGTGGTTCGAGCCATCCAGTGGTTGCTTCCACCATGGTAAGCAAATGGCGCTTGCCTTGGTGGGAGTGTGATATAGTCAATCTGCCAGGCCTGCCCATATTCGTACTTCAACCATCGTCCTCCATACCAGAGAGGCTTTAGCCACTTGCCTTGCTTAATTACAGCACGTTTCACAGTCATGAATAACCTGGGCAATAGTGTCCATTGTTAAGTCCACCCCTTGATCATGAGCCCATCTATATGTTTGTCCTGGTTTAAGCACAGCCGGTAACTCAGAACCATGCAGCTACTCACTCACTCCCCCACTTTATGCTTTGGATCATTTGACTGTTTTTTTTCTCAACCCGTGGGATTTACATTTCTTCAGTTCTTCTCCCCATCCCGCCAGGACTGGGTGGGGGAAGAAGTGGGGGAGTGAGCTAGCAGCTGCGTGGTTTTGAGTTTCCAGCTGGGCTTAAGCTGTGACAGCCTTCTACTCGCTTTTTGGTAGACTGGGTGCACTTGCTTAATTTTCACATTTTGAAATTATTTTGAGTGGGTGGTTTCAGTGAGTTGGATGAATCTTGAGTGAGTTTCTGAGGGTTCTACACAGCCTCTTGCTCTCCCTTTACTGCTTTTGTTGCAAGACTGCAGACAAATGTATTAATGCACAACATGTAGATGGTGTGAGGATGTGTGCTGTGCTGGGGATGTCCCATTCTAGGGTGGCTTCCCGCTGTATGATAATAGGGCTGGGTCAGTTGTGAGGTTTTAACCCTCAAACTATTAGAAATCCATCCCCCCGTCCCCCCCGTCCCCCAATGTGCTGATTCTTTTGTCCTTATATCCGAGCAGAACTCAGCAACTGAGGTTGTTGCATGAAATTTTTCAGATATCTTTCAGCATGTATTGGTGTCTCTTAATTTTAAGGTTTTTGGACTCATGGAAAGTATTTCAGTGCAATATTTTCTAGGTTTATATTGGTTTCCTGACAGATATACTAGCTGAAGCTTCAGAGGAAAGAAGATAAAAACCATGGTTTGATCCCCAGGCCTAGTCAGAGACTGGCCTTTCCAGATACTTTGAAGGGTGAGACCAGTCACCTACATGGGGGGAGGAAGTATTCTTCCAGTTCCTGCAATTGATGCTCTTGAGCATGTGTCTCTGTCACTGGGCTAATAGAGGTGATCTCAGGAAACATTTGTTATCTGCTTAGTCACCATCCTTTACTGACAGTTACTGTTTGTAGCTTTCTAGTCTAGAGTGATAAGCAGAGCAAAAGGAGGCTGGGGACTCTCCAGGATATTTTGCAGGTTGCATGCTAGTGCTCCTGGCCCATGGTTTTTCTGCTACCCGTGCATAGAATCATAGTAGTTAGGGTTGGAAAGGACCGTAAGATCATCTAGCTCCTACCCCACTGTCATGGCCAGGGACACCACGCACCAAGCCATGTTGCCCAAGGCTCTGTCCAACAGTGTCCAACTGCCTTGAACAGTGCCTTGGGCAACCCATTCCAGTGCCTCACCACCCTTACAGTAAAGAACTTCTTCCTTATATCTAATCTAAACTTCCCCTTTTGAAGTTTGAACCTATTACGCCTTGTCCTGCCACTACAGTCCCCGATGAAAAGTCCCTCCCCAGCATCCTTGTAGCCCCCTTCAGATACTGGAAGGCTGCTATGAGGTCTCCACACAGCCTTTTCTTCTCCAGGCTGAACAGCCCCAACTTTCTCAGCCTGTCTTCATATGGGAGGTGCTCCTGCCCCCTGATCATCCTCGTATCCCTCCTCTGGACTTGCTCCAACAGCTCCATGTCCTTCTTATGTGGAGGACACCAGAACTGCACACAGTACTCCAAGTGGGGTCTCACGAGAGCAGAGCAGAGGGTCAGGATCACCTCCTTCAACCTGCTGGTCACACTCCTTTTGATGCGGCCCAGGATACGGTTGGCTTTCTGGGCTGCGAGTGCACACTGAAGCCAGCTCATGTTCAGTTTCTCATCAACCAACACCCCCAAGTCCTTCTCCACAGGGCTGCTCTGAATCTCTTCTCTGCCCAACCTGAAAGCCCTGGTTTGAGCCCCACGCCAGCCTTGCCTGACTCATGCTGGGTGACCTGACGTACATGCAGATTTGACATGGTAACAAAGGGCTGTGCTGTGAATTTTTTAGCTCTGATGTGAGTCTTCTGATGGAGACTTTCTTTAGAGCACACATTATCCATCGGAATTGCTCATCAGCCCGCCAGGAGCATGTTGGTCTTGCTCCTGCCCAGATGGCATGTGGTATCACTGATTGGCAGGTCGCAGATTATTTATGTGATGATATTTGCTACATTAACAAAATAGTAGCAATATACTAGTGATGTATAAAGAACTGTCCTGCTTGCCTGGCTTTATGAAGACAAACAGAAAGGTGTATTAGCTGACCTGATGTATCCCTTTGTTCTGTTTTAATAGTAACACTACTACTGATACTGATAGTTACTTCTTGTTAAGCTCTTGTTTAAAAGAAAGAAGTAAAAATTGTTGTTTGGTCATCTTGAGTGAGAGCTTTTTAAGCAAGGGGAATTGGCAGGCTGAGGAATTATTAATTTCCCATATAGGACATAGATACCTTTAACTTCTTTGTGGTTTTAGCTGTTTGGAAATTTACTTCAAGTTGTAATTACAGAATATATGAAGTACATGCTAATAATTACTCTTTAAACTTAAATATATATATAAATTATGAGGTTGCAAACTGCATAGCTGGTCTGTATGCGTAACTGTTCCAACAGACTAATAGTTTTCTGAAGTGAGCTAAAGAAAAAACCTTGTGGTAGTATTTTATAGGAGATGTTGGAATTATTGGTGTGTTTCAAAATAATTAGGTATTGCTAGAATTGAAGCCTTTTTGTCATTATGAAATTAAAAGACCTATTTGCCATCTCTGCTCTTCCCACTTTGTTTTTCCTGCATGAAACCTTTTTCTTCTGCTTCATCCTGTTCTTTTGTTAGTACTTTTTCTTTCAGCTCAGTTGAGGTAGCTGTTTCTCTAGTTATTTTTCTTTTTCACTTCTCTCTTAAGTAAAACACTTTGCCTGGGAGAAGTAGCAGACTCTCATAGCACTTGCTTACAGATATGCAAAGGAGGGATGATATGTACATACTTCACAGGGAAGAAATAGAAGACTATTCCCACGCATTCACATGTAGTGATTCAGCTAGATTGTTGTTGTGTACAGTATCATTAAAAAAAAAGGCAATGGGAAGTCAGGGTACTTCTCAAAACAGTCTTTTCAGTTGGAATTTGATGTTTTTGCTGGAAATGCTGTAAAAATAGAGAGCAAGACTGAGTATGTGTATGGCATGGGTTTAAAAGCCAGTGGATCAGTTGCAGAGTTATACTTCAGATCGCTGATTGGTAGGACTAATTCAAACATTTGATTTATAATTCAAGTTCAGTAGGATTTTTTTCCTCTTAAAAGACAAATTTCTTCAGGAAAAAGTCTAGTACGTTTGAGTGTATTTTAGGGAAGGCAAAGTACACATTGCAATTTATAAACAGACAATAAAATGCTCACTTCTACCTTGATAGGAAAAAAGTCTTACATCTTGACTAATGAATGTGCTTAGCACTTTTAATTAGAAATAACTTGAATTAGTTTAAACAAGATAGCATTCATCTGGTTGAAGCAAAGGATCTATAAAATAAGAAACTGAAAAGATGGATCTAACAGTTGAAATAATTGAAAAGAGCTGCCCACATTGCTTCTTTCTCCTGTGTTCTAGTGCCTTTTATGGTGCAGTTAACTTGTAACTTCATGTTAAAACCAGAACATAAATAAAAAATACATTAATTTGAGGGGTTTGGGATGATGGAGGCTGATTGGGAGGAAGAAAGAGGAAACCATGCTATATACTTTCAAGTATTTGCGCAGGATAGGTCTTGTAATGTAGATTTTGTGGCTTTTTTTTTTTTTTTTTTTTTTACTCCACAGCATTTGAAGAAATGTTCATAATCACTCCACCATAAATTGCTGAAATGAATGCTCTCCCTCAGTTCTACAAGGCAATTCTGTGAATTACTCAGCAGATGACTAATGCTAGTCAGAAAGGTCAAGCTGTTCTTGGGTAAATACCGAAAGCTACTAAAATACTGTGGGGTTGCCAGAGGTGGTTGTCTGGATGTAGGTATACCAGGTGAAGGTGTTTCTTCCACTGGTGTCTTTTCACTGCTCGCTGCCTGAGTGGACATGACTGCTGCTGCTGCTGCTAGCTTCAGGGTCTTCTCTTCGGGCTCCCCGCTACATTTAGGAGAAGTTGGCTGCTATAGCTGAAGGTGGTGGGAATCAACTTGTCTAACTTTGCCTTGGATGGACCAGTGAGGCTTGTGTAATTCTGTTGTAATAGACCTTGGGAAGCTGGGGAGTGGTAATAAGCACCTGGGCTATAGTGGAAGGGGATGGAAATAAATCTTATTTGCCTATCACTCCACGAAGTGAAATGCTCCATTTGCATCTTAGGAAACTGCTTATACAGTAGATATCCTGATTTTTAGCGATGTTTAGTAATCATATGGCAGTGGAATACCTGTTTTTTCTGCATGTCTGGTTTTAGGTAAATTGTGAAAAGATGATCTGTGAAGCTGTGTTTCAGATGGGTGAACTTCTTCCCCTCCGGGAGCGGGGGAAGGAAAGGGGGGGAGTGAGAGAGCAACTGCGTGATTTACGGCTGAACTTAAACCATGACAGAGACTTAAAATGGTAGGGGCAACTAAACACTGTCATATAGGAATTATTCATCCAAAGAAAATTCGGATACAAAAGGCTCATTTAGTGCTACAGGAGTATGTTGCAAATGTCCCATACAAATGTGGATGTAAAATCAATAAACTCTTAAATCAGAAGTGATTCATCTTAAAGTATGGAATTGGAAGGCAAAAGTCATTACCGAGTCATTTTAAACCACTGGAGCAGAAGCTATGGGTAACACCCTGATGAAATTAGAACATGCGTGCCTGCATAATTTCTCCTGTGAAATGAAGAGTGAAGAAGAGCAAGAGGAGAGTGGAAGCATAGCACAGTTCCAGAATGACAAAAGCAGGAAACTTTTCAATTAAAACTTACTGCTTTGGTTAGTGTAATACTGCATCATGGCATGCAAAGGCAACACTTCACTACTAGCCTGTGATTAAGCAAAAGCAGTATTATCTTTGGCTGGCTGCTGTGCTTAGCAGGACTCTGCTCTGCTGCTCAGCTGCTTGGGGCAGGCAGGGAAGGTTTGTGGCATGGATCCTAGTGCAGAGGAGTGAAACTTGTATCATTTTGAATTACATTTCATAAAGCGATGTACCTCCCAGTATCACTCTTGGTTCCAGTTCTGGACTTGCAACAGTTGCAAGTTGTGCTGTTTTATGTGTCAGGTAACTGAAGTGTATGGTCAATTGTATGTGCTTGTCCACATATCTGTCTGTGTGCTGTGCATATAAAACAGAAATAACATTTTGTTTGTACGTGATTATTTTTTGATTTCTTGAGGTGCAGTAAGATCCATACTCCGGAGTAACAATTGGGTATAGGTAAACTCACTTGAGAATCCTAAGTTGCACATTTAGAGCCCACAAGTTGTGTCAGACCTATCTTCCTTGTGGTGCTATTTGGTGATGTTACGGTGGGAAGTTCGTCTGATTACAGCTTTTGCAGCCATATTTTATTTTGTAATGAGGCATCACTATCTCTGTCAGGTAAACATAACAGACACTGTAATCTACTAACTTTAGTGGCCTCTGTATAATCCTGTTCTGTCTGTGAAATTCTGACGGAATCATCTAGGCTTGAAAACAGGGTGTAATGCAGTTAGTACTTTTTTTTAAAACATACTCAAAAAGTGTAAGAGACTAATTTTTCTTTTCCTCACGTGTTAAAATTTCCTGAAGTACAAAGCAAAGACCCACTTGTACTGCTATTTCCTGTAATAAAAACAGTAAACTAATGCTCTTACGTATCGCAAAGAACTATCTCCATGCATCTGGTATGCTTCAGTATACTACTATATAGTATATGCACTATATTCAGTATATACTATATGCTGTTCAGTATATACACTCTAAAGACAAATAAAATATCTCTCCATAGTGAAATTGGGTTTATTACAGTGTAATTTTCTTTCTAAAATCAAGTCTCCTTTTAAGGACTTCTATCTGAAATAACTTATTGATGTAATGGCATTAAATAATAAAGACTGTTATGATGCCGAAAATAATTCCTCACTCTCTTTGATCTTCCTTTTGGCTAAAGGTATAAAATTCCACTAGAGGCTTTTGTAAACAGACTCCATTAATCCAAACAATTTATTTATTTTATTTTAAGAGCAACTATAATAGACTAAGACAGTGAATATCCACAAATTGTAATTTTCAGTACAGCTGGAGTTAACTTCATGTTAATTGGAGTCACGCCTCTAAGTCCTGTTGTACTGCACTGGGCTCTGCATGTGGCTACTTCTGTTTGTCTTGGCTTTAATTAATCATTCCCTTATTTTTTGTCAGCAGCCATTACTGGGCAGGTGCCGCAGAAAATATATGGACCCAGTCAGAGATCAATATGATCAGACAAAAGCCATTTATTACAAAGCCTTAACTCCTTATATACTATTTCTTACATGCAGTTACAGTGATTTGGCATATTATGATTGGATACATGTCTTGAAGACCCTTAGTGACTAACATATAATTGGTTAAGCACAGGTGTGAGAACTTGACCTCGAAAGCTTGCCAACAGTCCACAGTTCTCATAACTCGGTGAATTCCAGCTTCTTCTTATCTTGCTTGCTTATGCTTCCTTGGGCCTCTCATGGCCTTGATGTATCTTTCAGGATTATTCAGAGTTCATGTACCAATTATCCATTCTCCTGTGAGATCACTGCCTCCACACCCCCCCCCCCCCCCCCCCCCTTTTTGTTTTATATATGTTTTGGGTGACTCTACTTGAGCAGGGGATTTGGGCTAGATTATATCTCCAACATACGCCAAATACAGGCTGCTGGGCCTGCCCCTTTTTTCTGCTGTATGGCCTCTCATGGCCTTGCTGTATCTTTCAGGATTATTCAAAGTTTATGTACCAATTATCCATTTTCCTGTGAGAACACTGCCTCCACAGGCAGGGAGATACAGTTCCAGGTGCAGTGCTGAGTTTTCATGGCTTCTGCCTGCTTTCTGCATGCTGTGGTCTGTGCAGCACAGGCAGTCTTAGAAGCAGATGAAACACAGATATGTCTGTAGTATTTCCAGCTGGTGTGTCGATGGGAACTTTTCCTAGTAGTCTTTAAGCCTTTTTTCTGTAATTGAAAAAGTGCAAAGTTCATTTTTTCTACATCTGCATTGTTTAGTAATGCTCAGTGCATGTGTAATGTGAGTTTCTGTGGTTTTCCATGCTGCTTAACTTTTTGTTTTGCCTTAAGGCTTTACATATGACTAACTGAGAATAAGAAGGATCCCCTTTAAAGAGATGCAGACGCATGTTATTTATGTTTAGAAAAAGAAATACATCTGGTTCTGACCACACATAACTATTTTGTGTGCTTCTAAAGAATGCACCAATTGATGTAATTATCTCGATTAAGAGTGTCAGTAGAGCTAATAAAGAGAAGTGCCCCAAGAACTGCAGTGTCTGTATGTCTTGACAGTTGTGCACTTTGGGGACCTCGTTGCTGATTGCCTTGTTCTTTTAAAGTTCCCTTATGGGACAGGGGAACAATTAACTCCTGTAAAGCAGAAGCCCAGGAGCAGCTGGGCCTGCTAAAAATGGGCAGTATTGATTTGTGCTGTGCCATAAATGAATTTCTCCTCGGGGATAGTTGCCTCCATATTATCCCAGCACGTTTTGTGTTAAGTGCCCTCACACAATCTGGTGCCACTCCGCATGGCATGCAGTGCATGTGTGCACTCAGTCTTATGTTACTAAAACGTTGCTCTGGGGTAAAGCTTGTGCCTCGTGGATGTTACCAGTCTGTTCCAGCTAGGCCAGAGGAGCAGATGCAGAAACGGGGCTCGATCAAATCACCATGATGTAGCCCACAAATCAAGTGAAGAGTTTGCTATGCATGATAGGAAGCCAAGGTCTTCCTCTAAGCTGGTTCACCAAATTACAGTTGAAAAATAATTTGAGTTTTCTAGAGCTTGTTTTTTTACCTGTTTTCCTTGTTGCTCCTGTTTTTGAATGCTACCTTAATGGTCAAGCACATGGGGACTGAATTAGTGATTCGGTGTGTGTGATTGGCAGTGGGGACAGAGAGGGAACGTGGTTGTTGGAGTACTCAACTTGTGCTTTGTCACGTACTTCTTCATTCAGCTCTTGCAAGGGGAGGATAGCTGTAAGAAGGTTTAGAGTGCCAACAAATTGAATAGCAGTGAAGAACAGAAGAACAGGAGATGGCTGAAAAGCCAAAGGCAGAGGAGTCAGCGCCTCTGTAAGGGATGGCAGTGGTAGTTTGGAATGTGCTCATTAACCCCAGGTTGTAAGCTTCCAGGGGAAAAACAAGAAAGCAGCTGTAGGAGGAGGTGAGAAATTTCCTAGCGATGTCAAAATAAATGCTGAAAACAGCATTCACTGGTATGAATATTGCAGCTGTGTTCAGAACATCCTTGTGGTACCTGAGGTGATGTGTGTGAACAGGGCATGGTGCTAGTGTGGCAGTAAGGGGGGAGATGGGAGATGACACCTTGCATTTTTGCAGGTGATCTTTGGGGGGGTGGGGTGTTGTTTTGTTTTAGTTTTTACTTTAAGTGTTTGTAAGGCTCCTTCTGTAGGTGTCAGAGGAGGAGAAGAAGCTTCTCCAGAGGTTGATTAAGCTGTCTGAATTGGGTATCTGTCTGGATTACCCTTTGGAGGAACTCTCAGTTTTTCTGTATGTGTTAGCTATAGAGAGCTGTGGTGATGGCCACCACGAGTTGCTAGGCTCTTATGATTATTCCCCTAACCACATGTGGGGAAAATTCCCATAAATGCTCACCAGAAAGTAAGGTAAGTATCTTATTTCTTTGTCTCTGAAAGAAGCTTGCATTGTTCGTAACGCTGCAGTATTGAAGAACATAATGCAGATGGTTTGAGTTCTGCCCCTACGCTGACACTGTTGAATACAACTTTCAGATATTTTAATATTTTGTTTCCACCTGTATTCAACTTCCAGTTATTAACATTGGATTTTTTGAAGTGTGTATGCAGTGGGGAAGTATTAGATTCCCCATCTCATCTGCTCTTAATAAATTGCTCTCTTCTGATGGTCCCTCAGAACTTTAAGAGGAGATGCAGTTGTACTTGGTAACTAGAAACAATACATTTTTAAAAAATAGCTATTACTGTAATGCAGGAAACAGATTAGCTACTCTGTGGCTGATATTAAAGGGTCGTGTCAGTTTTTCTAAATACACTGTTAGTCAAGATGATGTGTTTATGATATTACAGAAGCACAGAAATTTGTGGTACTGTATGAAGGCGTTTTTGTTTCAGCTCTAATCATAGGTACTCTAAACACAACTTACTGACTGACATGGTAAACTGTCAAATGTATGGGTTACTGTCTGTCAATCACTTACTCTTCTGAGCCACCACTGCTGTATGTGTACTACTTATTTTCTTGTTATGGGGGGAGAGTGCATAGTTTGTGTCTTTAAGCAGTTAAAAGAAGCATTTTTTTTCCTAGCTCTAGTACTGGCACAATTGCTATCAACTTTTTAAAAGCTTTTTACTGAACACAGACTGATGCCTGAAACTCCCTTGCTGGTGCCAAGGGCTGACTAGGAAGCATTGGCTGAAAACCTCCTGTTTACATTTTTGCAGAGCTTGTACTCAGAGCTTACAGCTGCGTTCAGACTTGAAGACTGAACCATTTCTCTGCTACACTGGCAGTAAAATACAGAGTGTGATTTTCAATGTGAATTGAAGGTGCTTGGATTTAAATTTGCTTTCACACTTTCAGCAAGTGCAGTGCAATATTGACCTATGGCACAAGAAGCTAACAGGAAATTAAACATTGCCAAGTGTTGTGAACCTGTTTTCTTTTTTAATTGCATGCTACTCTTGAACTGGCCCGTAATTAGATAGGTAACTAGGAGCTCAAAAAGCATGTTTGATTAGAATAGTTGCTGTTTCAGTTTCTTGTGTTTTTTTTTTTTTTCCATGACTCTCTGGTGTTTGTTTTTTTTTTGTTTGTTTGTTTTTCTTCCCTCTTTCTTAGTCTTCATGAAGAAATCATTGACTTTTATAAGTATATGTCTCCCAGACCTGAAGAAGAGAGAATGCGGATGGAAGTGGTGAACAGGATAGAAAACGTTATAAAAGAGCTCTGGCCTAATGCAGATGTGAGTAGGACACTGTTCTGTTTTTTTTTTTTTTAATATATGAAAGCAACATTTTGTGCCTGTTTGCTTTGTGAAGTATTGAATCATGAAAATACTGTTTGTTTTTCCATATTAAAAAAGCACAAACCAAAACAACAACAAAAGGATTTCTGGTCAAATGAGGGAGATGATCTTTCTTGCTAGAATAATACAAGTCAACATTTTCTGTCACACATAGGAACAAAGAAAGGCTAGATATACTGTAGTCAAAGAGAGGTCATAAGGTATGGCAACATTTAGTCTCATGAATATTTATTTACTAAAATTAATGAGAGCATACCAGGCATGCATGCTTGTAATGTACTGTGTTAAAAGAAACCCGAAAACAAATCTACTGGAAGTCATCACTTTGCTAGTAGCAGGGCTTCTAGTCCAAAGACCTGTGGTCCTGAATATTAAGGTGGGATGCCAGCAATGCCATGTTTCGTAGACCATGCTGTTTTTAATGGGCAGTTAAACTAAATTGACATCTTACAAATTTAAAGGAACCAGTTTTTTTGTACAGGAACAAACAAGTCTGTAGATCTGTGTATTGAGCTTAAAATCTGAAATGCCTCTTTCCACTGAAGATGGGTTTTTGCTAGTACTTCATTCAGTCGAAACAAGTTTCTTCTGTGCAGAGCTATGCTTTATTTCAATAAAGGTTGGATTAAAGAGAAGCCAAAGAAGATGCTTTTGCATCTCAAGGTGGTTTTATGGGCACACGTTTGGAATTTTGGCATAATTGCATCTAGTTCAGTTGTACCCCTCTACTAACATTTCCAGAATGGAGATGTATAGCTGTAGTCATCTATCTGTAGATAACAATAACTGAAAATAAGGACTTGTTAGCTGGAATAGTAAACCAAATTCAGACAGCAGAATCTTTAGTATAAGGAATGCTCTTTGATCCTGCCACAGTAAAAGGTAGCGTTTTGACATGAGTGACTTAAAACCACTGTTCATTTTAGATCTTCTTCACCTGTTCTTTTTGAATGTATTTTTTAGAAATTGGCAGAATATCACAGAATATGAATTATTTCTAAACTATAGGTATGTGGTGTGTGGTTTTGTGTGTAAAATACACTCACATTTTCAAGGTGGTTCATATTATGGTCAATGTATTAGTGACAAATCATATGGAAGGAGCACTCTTCACTCAGTGATAGCTGCCTTTGTACAGCTATGATAGTCAGTACGACACATATCTGGTAGTTTTTTCTTTGACTAAAACAACCTTTCCAAGGGGACTCTGTAAGAGACTTTAGCATATCTCACAGGTGTTGTATAGCTCTCCTCTAACCCAGTGAAACAGTGTTGTAGATCCTAATGAAGAGCAGGAGTTAGTGGGCTGCCAGTTTGACAGGTGATAGTATAGGAAATAGTGTGGGTAGAAACCAGTGCTTGCTCTGATACACCCTGCCAAAGTCTTATAGTAGGGGATTTCACCACAACAGCTGACTGCTTCAGCCTGAAGAAGAGGCCGCTATTTCCTAAACAAGTTTGTGTGCTTCAGACTTAAAACTAGTGTAATGGGGAGAATGGGTTTGTTACCAGGGGATCTTTCTTTGTTACCACTAACACTTTGAACAGGGCACAAGAACTTAGTGCATCCAGAGATACTCTGTTTGTAGGACAGACTTGATCTGTAAAAGCTAGGTCTTTTGTATTAAAATGTTTGTTTTATATATATATATATATATGACTGGGGGCTTGAGAAAAAAAGCCTTTTTTTAAGCTACTGAAACTGTTTTTTGTAGCTGTAATCTGTTTAAGGGGGGAAACAAATTACAAGCCCTGCCACAAGTGACAGCTGGCCACTGGGCTTAGCTGTAATGTGACTGAGAGGAAGCACACACAATGTAGTTGAAAACTGAAGTTCACTTTTCAATTATTGCCAGTTAAAACTGCTATGACCCTCTTTCTTTGCTGTTCTTGAAAATGATAGAGAGCAAGAATGTGCCAATTTTTCTCAAGTCAGTAGCTGCTCTTCAGAGCTTAAATGCATCTTGTGTGCTGTTGTTACATTGAGGAAGAATTCTCCTCTTATATGCCCTTCCATTTTCTGGAGGCTAGAGAGGAACAGAACAGTGACACAGGTGACACAGCATGCCAGGTGACAATCTGGAAATTACTGTAATGCTGTTTTTCTAATACTTACTTTACAGATCTGGTTGGGAACTGAACTGCTGAACTCAACTGTGTTCAACTTTGACAGTCTTTTGTTGTAATTTTTCAGTTCCTTGAGTCAATCACTAACCTTCTGGAAATCTGTATCGGTTTAGCTACTTTTTTTAAGTTTTGAGTACACACTCTGAGAAGGTAGAGTGTTACCTGGTCCAATGTCCTTATCTTTAGCTGCAGTGTAAAATGGTAAGTTAATCTTTAAGCCGTTCATTTTGAGTCATAGATGCAGCAAATCCAGCTAAAATAAACTTGTAAGTTAAACATACACATTCAGTTTGTAATTTCTCACTAAACATGTATGTAAGACATACTCTATAAAAATCAGATACCAAGGAAAATGAAAATCAGGCTTCATGAATCTGAACGTACAGAGTGTGTAGAATGTGTCTGTTCCTGTTCCACATAGGGAAAGGCTGAAAAAGCAGATGGAGGGAGGGTAAAACTAGGTATCCTAAACTGTTACTTTATATACAGAAGTCATTTGCTCTCTTACTCAAGGGAATGTGCTTAGAAGGAAACATTCCTACTAAGTGAGAACTGTTCTTGGCATCAGCAAGGCTCTGACCATAAGAAAGGCTTTAATTACGCTGAAACTGAACAACCCAAAACATTAAATGGGAGCATTTTAAGACAAAGATTTTTTACCAATTGAATGTGAAAGTTTTACTACTGAACAAATAAGTAGTTATACAGTGGAATTTAGGATGTATTTGTCATAATGTCCTCGGATTCGTGTCTGAATATTATGTGGCTTCGTAAATCTGAAAAGAGGTAATGTGGCATACTTCACACAATTCAGTTATGAAAATATTGTCACTGTGAATGGAAGTAAAAAGATTCACTCTATTTAGTTTGACAAACTTCAGAAAATTCTACTTAATGATGTAGAAGAAAGGGAACTCTAAACTGGCTACAGATAGATTTTTTGTTTTCTTTTGATGGAGAGACTTTGGTAGCAAAGAGTTTCCAACTTTTTGTGGGTTTCCAAGTTCTGTTGTGCATAGTGAGGACATATTTGGATACGCACTGTAATTAAAGCTCATCCAGGACCTTTGGAATTTAATACGAGTAAGTTTGAGGAAATGTAGGATAAATAGTAACAATAACATACAGGAGTAGGAGTCCATTACAGTACTGTGAAGTCTTAAGTTATCTTATGAATGCAAATACATATCTCTGTCCACATAGAATAAAACCATAAGTGGCAGCGTTGGCACACTACAAAACTAAGTCTCAGATTTCTCAAGTCACGATAGTGTCCTGTATTTGGGATACTTTAAATATGTACATGGCTCCGGAGCTTCAACAGTTTAAATTCCAGTTCTATAAATCAAAATCCTTTAATGGTTCTGTTCCGATTTCCTCACTCTTCCTCGCCCATCTTTCCAGATTTGATGAGAGAGGGATTGAAGTGTGGGTTTCTTTTATAATAATTCAGTGTTTCTCATATTCCAAATTATTGTACAACAGCAGATATTGTCTCATTCCTTTCTGTAAAGGTCATATGTTGTATCAGTTTATGAATATTTTCAGGATTGTTTATTCAGTAAAGGCTCTCTTTGCTGTTCAGCTGAGCATACTGTTTTGTTTGAAAATGTGGAAGGACATTTATTTTTTTTCCGAACCCATCAGTGGTTGTTTGATTGTGGAGAAGCACTTTTCAGATATTTCTGGTGGACAAATAAATCCTGGTTTGACTGAACCCAAACAGTTTTACAGAGGATGCTTTTATTATTATCCTGTATTGAAAATAGTAATAATAGTTACATTCTTAGCTTTGTGATGCCTTTATGCTTTTGTCAAGATCTAATATAATATTGATGCTAGTTCTGTGGCATCTCTTGCAGTCTTTTCTAGTTTGAGAAGCTGTGAATTTTCAACATTCAAATTACTGTCAGCATGTGCTTTTTTTGGGGGTGGGTTGAGGGAGTAAGAAGAATTAAATGATATGAAAAAATCAAGAGGAAGCATGCAAACTAGCTTCCTAGTCTAATAAAGTATCAAAACACTTACTTGCAAAACATCGTCTTTTCCCATCTCTCCCTTTTTCTTGTCCCTAAGGGGAAAAACATAGAAAGTGGGTCACTTGACATACAAATAAGTGGCAGTCAAGCTAGTGCATGAGACTCACTGAAGCAGAATACACAGGTCTGTAAGGTGGCTCCAGGAAACACATCAGAAGACTGTCTGGTTGAAAATTAGTCCAAATGTGTAGATATTTTTATTTTGAAGTCTCACCAGTCCCCCTTTGAGACTTAGCAGGAGTCCAACCTCCCTGTGAGGCTTGGCTAAGTTAGAATCATAGAGTCAACTAGGTTGGAAAAGGCCTTTAAGATCATCAAGTCCAGCCATTACCCCAGCACTGCCAAGACCACCACTAAAGCATATCGCTGAGGGCCTCATCTACACAGTTTTTGAACACTTTCAGAGATGGTGATTCCACCAGTGCCCTGGGCAACCTATTCCAATGTTTGATCACCCTCTCTGTGAAAAATTTTTTCCTAATATCCAACGTAAACCACCTCTGGTGCAGCTTGAGGCCATTGCCTCTTCTCCTATTGCTTGTTACTTGGGAGAAGATGCTGACCCCCACCTCATTACAACCTCCTGTCAGGTAGTTGTAGAGAGCCATAAGGTCCCCCCTGAGCCTCCTCCAGACTAAACAACTGTGGGTTTGGACAGTTTACAACAGACACCTCCTTATTTAAACCTCCGGTGCTAGCAAAAATCCAGCATAATTAAATCTGGGGGATGTGAAACTCTGAAACTTTTTTTTTTTTTTTTTTAAGCAGAAATAAACAGAGTTGTGCTACTTGCTCTGCAGTTCAGAAAAGAACTGTGATGCAATTCTTTTTTAGTATGCAAAGCAATGGAAGTATATTAAATTTAGATAATGTTTTTAAAAAGTGAAGGGTATACTTTGAGATATGAAAGCAGAAAAGAAATTGTACTGAACTGGGTTTTTCTTAATGTTCTATCATTCTAAAGTGTTTTAAATTTGAGTTATGGTTTTTTGCTAAATTTGGTCATGGTGAATTTTTTATATTAAAAAGAAGGTTTTGTAATAGAAAAGTCAAAGTTATTAATGTTTTGTGGGTAATAACACTGAAGATTAGCAATTTACACTACACTGAAGATGTAAATGTTTTAACAGAAGAGAGTACTTCTATTCAGAATGTGCCTGTTGGCAGTACCAAAATATACCAATGGAGGGTAGCAATAACCAGCTTTTCCAAGCAATTTAATAGAACTTGTTTGTCTTCTGAATCCTGATCATTTAGAATCATAGAATAGTTAGGGTTGGAAAGGACCTTAAGATCATCTAGTTCCAACTCCCCTGCCATGGTCAGGGATGCCTCACGCTAGGCCGTGTTGCCCAAGGCTCTGTCCAACCTGGCCTTGAACACTGCTAGGGATGGAGCATTCACAACTTCTTTGGGCAACCTATTCCAGTGCCTACTCACCTATGAGTAAGGAACTTCCTTATATCTAACTTGAACTTACCCTGTTTTAGTTTAAACCCATTTCCCCTTGTCCTATTGCTACAGTCCCTGATGAGGAGTCACTCTCCAGCATCCTCCTAGGCCCCCTTCAGATACTGGAAGGCTGCTATGAGGTCTCCATGCAGCCTTCTCTTCTCCAGGCTGAACAGCCCCAACTTTCTCAGCCTGTCCTCGTACGGGAGGTGCTCCTGCCCCCTTACTATCCTTGGACTTGCCCCAACAGTTCCATGTCCTTTTTATGCTGAGTACACCAGAACTGCACACAGTGCTCCAAGTGGGGTCTCACGAGAGCAGAAGTAGAGGGGCAGGATCACCTCCTTCGACCTGCTGGTCACGCTCCTTTTGATGCAGCCCAGGATACGGTTGGCTTTCTGGGCTGCAAGCACACACTGAAGCTAGCTCATGTTCAGTTTCTCATCAACCAAACCCCCAAGTCCTTCTCAACAGTGCTGCTCTGAATCACTTCTTCTGTTCTTGTGTTTCAGGTGCAGATATTTGGAAGTTTTAAAACTGGTTTATATTTACCTACAAGGTCAGTAATTTTTCAGTGTAAATTCTGTACAAAAGATAGCCTTTCGAGTTTATACCTTTGTAGTGACTTATTTGATCTCCTAATATCTGTTGCTTGTGCGTATACTTGTTATATTAAGAAAGTGTTAAGCTATTAGTACTCTGCAAAGTGTATACAAAAATTAGTAATTAAGACTATTAACTGTAGTACCTGTGGCTATATAGATTTTTGCATGTATTAGTAAAAGATCTAAAAATACCATGTTGTCAAAAAAGGCTTGTATTGTGACTTGGCTTCTTTAGTGACTGAACCGAAATAAGAGTTTGGCCTTAAAAGAAAAGCTAAAATTATCTCCACAGGTGATTAAATTGAAACATTTAACATTGCCTTCTTTATGATAATCTTAGCACTGAAGAGACAAGATTGCATACAGAATCGCTTTTTTTCTTTCACTCTTCTTTAGTGAAATCTGTACAATAGCCATCATCTACCTTTTCCAAATTTATTACTAGTTTTCATAAAGTAATTTTTCAGTTTCATTGGTATCTTCTGTGTAGAAATTGTAAGTATTTTTGACAGTTAAATAGAAATAGAATGAAAGGCTTAAATGGCTGCAGGGGACAAACACATTTAAATAGCATAAGTCCTGAAGTTAACACTTGAATTGAGTTCTGTACTTTGGGAACATGAGGAATTGGTATTTAGTACTGACTACAAGTGCCGGATACCCAAGTCATCATTTCATGTAGTTTTGAAAAAAGAATCTGACAGATGTTTTAATACCCATTTTAGTCTAAGGGGTTGCAGGAAGACTGAATTGCTCAGTTTCTGTTTGGAAAGTCAGAAGTAAGGTGTACAAATACACATTGTTTTCACAATGCCTCATTTTTGGCTTTTTTTCCATTGATTTTAAATAGGCTTGATTAAACTTGATGGGTTGCTGATAATGCAAGAGAGCTATACCTATCCACATGACTGATTATTTTGAAACTGATGCAACAAAACCACTTTGCTGTTGTCTATTTGATTTCATATACTGCCTTTTCTCCATACTTGTCTCAGCAGAGTTTTGGGGGGGAGAAAAAATGCAGGTGTTTTTAAACACAGTACATAAGCCAACAAAACCCTTCCTGTGGCAGTACTTGCTATACTTTCAAAATAATGAGTGTTTGCATGGGGGTAATTAATTCACTGTTGCCTTCTATCCAAGCTTCCTTTTGCTCTAAGTTTTCCCTACCCGTCAGTAACTGTATAGTTAATTTAGATTTCAGTTTCTGGGATTCAGAAAGACCTGCAGTGTGTTTTTTTTTATTCTGTTATTCTGTGTTATATTTTGTCTAATCTTTTACTTAAGCTGATATTGAAGGTTTGGGTACAGGGTTGTTTAGCTGCTGCATCTCTGTTATTTTTCAGGCAATATCTATACTCAAGGTGACAACAGAACTACTTTTTCTCTCTTGGTGTGTATCAGAAAAAAAAGAGTGTCTTGTTAACTCTCAGCATCAGTAGTGGGTTTAACACCAATTTAGTTTAGAAGTGTCCAGTAGCATTTCCTGCTCTCCAAGCAGGTTTTTAACATAGTTTTCTGCAGCTGGCTGAGTGCTGCCTACCCTTGCCAGCTAAATGGCATGCAGCTGAACTGCTGCTGACACTGCTTGTTGGCAAGAGATATTTCGGTTTCTTTGAGGTTGTTAAAGCAGTGTTGTCTGTGAAACAGCAGACCTGTAGGATCTGTTGGGAGGAAAAGTATTCCTAATTTTTTTGGTGTTGCCTGTTGCAGTTTTCTGTGCCACTGGTCTGCTCGTATAGCTGCAGGGTTATATGCTCGTCTCCTTTGTGTACCCAACCAAGCAGGGAAAATCAAAGAAGTTGGGGAGCAAAGAGGAAAGAGCTCAAGATCTCACAGTAGCCCTTACTGGCTTTGGTTTGGACACCAGTCATCTTTTGGATTTGAGTTTAGGCACTGAATTAGGGTGTCAAATCCCTTTGTAGTCAGAAGAATGTGTATGTGCATAGGGAGGAAGTGTAGGGATGGAGACACCTCTTCAAGGAGCTGAGTTAATGAATGAAGTTAATTAGTTTGACCTTGCTTAACAGCTTGTTGCTTCCTGAAGTCAAAGTTGCCACATTTTCCGATCTCCTTCCCCGCTCCCTATTCTTGGCGCTACAGACCAGCTGCTTACCATGTGCTAGCTGGTGCTCTGATCACCCAGAAACCCAACTTTGAAATGCAAAGAGGCAGGAAATTACCCCACAATGTTTTGGGTTTTTTTAGGGGTGGGGAGTTGGTTTTTGCCACATCCATTAATATGTTGAGTTGATTTGCTGTAGATTAGACAAACACCAGACCTGCAGCAAAGGAGGAGACAGGGCCATGCATCTGGGAGCAGAGGATGGAGACCAGGACTTTCCCTTTCAGTGACAGGCTGTTAAATCAGGGTTACTGATTAATACAGCCCAAAGGTGGTGCTCCACAACAAGTTACTTTCTTGCTCAGAATCACTCTGGTGAAGCTGATCCATTTCTGCTGACAGCGTGGCCTGAGGAGACTAATCTTGGGATTTGCAGCCCAAGTGGGGGGGGGGTGTGTGTGTGTGTGTGTGTATATGTGTGTGTGTGTGTGTGTCTGTCCCCTCCCTTGGTAATCTGAAATATTCTGTAGTTCCCCAGGTGTAAGAGTTCATCCCCCACCTCTTTCCTCAGAAAATTAAGAATAAATTATTTGGTTACATTCTGTCAGCTTTATTTTGGTTATGTGTGGATGTCAGCTGTTTATCTTTTAAGTGTATTGGTCTTTTAATTTGAATAAATCTGTGCTTTCTTTCTATTTCAGTGATATTGATTTAGTTGTGTTTGGAAAGTGGGAGACATTGCCTCTTTGGACCCTGGAAGAAGCTCTTAGAAAGCACAATGTAGCAGATGAAAACTCAGTAAAGGTTTTAGATAAAGCAACTGTAAGTTTGGGGGAAGAAGGTGTTTCCTTGTTCTAAGCTAAATGTGTAATAAAATATCTTGGTTAAAAGGATGAATTTTCATAAGCAGAAACTATATATAAATATAAGCTAGAACTTTTTTATTTATTACAGTTTTTATTACTCTAAAATAATTGATAGTGCTGCAACAGAAGCATTTCTTCTGTTGGGGAAAATAATCTGATTGTTCATGCTACACAACATACACTTGTTTTAAAGTGAGATTATATTAGTCATTGTTGTGAATTAATGTGATCAAACTTGTGAATTTCTGGACTCAGTTTTTACATAAGTAATTTTTTCTTATTGTAAGTAAGCAGACATAATACATTTTCACATAGAAGTACTAAGTACAGCCTTATATAAATATGTAATGGTATGCCTCGCACAGGATAGGATAAATTCCATTATAACTTCCTACCTTCTGCTAATTGTAAGAGTATGTAAGTGTGTTGGGGCTTAAACAGGTGTCTAATTGATGGCTATTATTAGTAGAGAGAGGTAATTTGGAAACCACTCAGGTGGAGATATGTCATAGTGTTCTCAGTAACTTGTGCTTCTTGTCTGAAGATGATTTTGATGAGGAATCAGTGACCCGCAATGACAGGAGTGTGTATTTTCTTGAGTATCTATTACCATTGATCTTAATTTCTTAAGCGTTTGTCTCCCTCTGGTGATTGTTTTTCCCACTAGAGCTGTGCTGCTGCACTAGGAGACAACTAAAAACAATTTAAAAGGAATCACTTTGAAGATTAGTGTTAAGTTCTGTTAAACAGGATAGTAAATTGAAAATGGCATTTATGAGTTAGAAAAGCAAAGTTGATGTAAACAGATTGGCAAGGAGAGTGCGTTCTTAAATAAATAGGAGTACTGTTTTCTCTCAACAAAGTCATAAAACGTTTCAGTTTTACTGGTGCATATAAGTATGAATGAAACCAAATGTCTCTTGGAAATCTGTATTGACTTAACCTGTCTTTCTTTTGCAGGTACCTATTATTAAACTGACAGATTGCTTCACTGAAGTAAAAGTTGATATAAGCTTTAATGTACAGAACGGGGTTAAAGCAGCCCAGCTCATCAAAGATTTTATCAAGGTTAGGCAACACTGTAATAGAGCTAGAGCTGAATATTTGATGATTTGATTTTATATTTTACTTTGACTGCATCCTGACTAGAGATACACTTTCACTCTGTTATTTTTGTTGTCTACTGCTACTCCATGATGTTCTTAGGTTTTAGATATTTTGCCCTGAAAGACACGAAAATAGCAATGTATGAAGTATTGAGAAGTTTTAATGGTACAGTTCTTTAATGGTACTAAAGAGAATGCACTAATACCTGTCTAAAATGTTCTGCTCTACCTGTGGCTCCTTGAACTTAAAATTAGTAATAACCACACATTGCTGAGAGAGTAGGATTAATCTTGTTCTAGAATGAATATTATTTCAGCATACAAATGCTAATAAGGTAGAATAAGTTAAATTTAGTAAGTTATTGTTCAGGGTTTCACCAATACCTGTTTGATAGATACATTACAGTTGGTTTTGTTTAGTATATGGGGTCATTTTGTTAGGATTAATGTGTATTTAAAGTTTTGAAGGATCCTTACACTATTTTCCTTTCCTTCCCTTCCCCTATTCAGTGCATTGGGACACTCATAGCAAATGTCTCATAGAAGCAGTAGAAAATTTTTCTTCTGTTTTTATGTTCTGTGTAGGGGGATGAAGTGCAGTTCAGTCTCACTTAAGTGTGTAGGTATTACTGTTCTACTACTGACTGCTTGGGGTTTTTAACAAAACTAATGACAGCAGGAGAATCAAAGTATTTCAATAGCTAAACATGTAAAACTCCTTCATAAAACTGAATAAAGCAAGCACTTCACTTTCAGTCATAAGGGTTAGAAATCACGTACATCTGGTTTAATAATGTCATTGAGTTGCAGGAGGTCTTCTAAATTTGGGGGGATTTTCAGTTGCTGATGAGTTGAAAGTATGGACTTCACCTTGTTAATCTTCAGTTCCCTTATGTATGTTTAGTAGCAGGTATGAAATTAGCTCGGTTTGCTTCTACAGTGTCTTATTTCTTTAACCTGTAGAAAGACACAGAAGAAAAACTTCTGTCCTTAGTTTCAGTAGAATAATCTGAGTTCTTGTCTGCATAGTCTCACCTGTGTGCTTATATATAAACCTTGTGTTGATGAGGCCTCCTGCACCTGCATTCACATTAAGAGGGTGGGGTGGGTTCAGAGACCTTCCTTTTCTCAGTCTCTATCTGATGAACAGAAGTTGATTGTGTTGGGCAGCCTTTTGCTGCTAAATCAAGACCGATAGTTTTGTGCTGTGTAGCTTCTTGTTGGTGAAAGAAGATGCCCAGATTCTCTGTCTCAGGACACGTACTTGGAATTTGGCAGCTAACTTCAGTTTTTGCATACTGTGCATTGTCACATTGCCTTGTGGTGGACAGGCAATCTGTATTTGGTTTTCTGCCACAACACAAGGGCTGTATTTCAGTTAGATTCTGCATACACATTTCTCTTTAGGTAAGTCCATAAGGCCCTGCCTGCTTGCCCAAAATTGACTATGTGCTTCTTGATTTATGACTGGAGTGTTGAAATGGAAGGTTATAGGCTCTTTAGGAAAGACAGGCCAGGCAGACGAGGAGGGGGGAGTAGCTATTTATGTTAATGATAGGCTAGAGAGTATGGAACTCTGTCTGGGGACAAGTGATGGGTCAACAGAGATCTTGTGGGTTAGGGTCAAAGGGAGAACTGCGATGGGGGACATTATAGTGGGGATCTGCTACAGGCCAACCGATCACAAGGACTGTGTGGATGAAGCACTCTATAGACAGATAGGAGCAGCCTCATGCTCAAAGGCCCTTGTCCTCATGGGGGACTTCAACCACCCCCATATCTGTTGGAGGCATGGTACGGCCTGGCACAAGAAATTGAGGAGGTTCCTCAATCGTGTGGAAGACAACTTCCTTCTGCAAGTAATAGAGGAGCTAATAAGGAGAGGTGCCATGCTTGACCTTGTGCTCACCAACAGGGAGGGGCTGTTAGGGAATGTGATGCGCCAGGGCAGCTTTGGCTGTAACGTTTATGAGATGGTCAAGTTTGAGATCCTTAGGACAGTGAGAAGAGCGTGCAGCAAGCTCACTGCCCTGGACTTCAAGAGAGCAGACTTTGGCCTCTTCAGAAACCTGCTTAATAAGGTTCCATGGGATATAGCCCTAGAGGACAGAGGGGCCCAAGACTGCTGGCTGATATTCAAGGATCTGCTCTAAGCTTAGGAGTGTTGTGTTCCGACTAGAAGGAAATGTGGCAGGAGGGCCAGGAGACCTCCATGGATGCTGAGAAAACTTAGAGGGGAAAAAAAGCAGCTTATAAAAGGTGGAAACAAGGACAGGCGGCCTGGGAAGGATACAGGGATGTTGTCCAGGAAGCTAGGGACGAGGTTAGGAAAGCGAGTAAGTTTGAAGAAATGTAGGATAAATAGTAACAATAACATACAGGAGTAGGAGTCCATTACAGTACTGTGAAGTCTTAAGTTATCTTATGAATGCAAATACATATCTCTGTCCACATAGAATAAAACCATAAGTGGCAGCGTTGGCACACTACAAAACTAAGTCTCAGATTTCTCAAGTCACGATAGTGTCCTGTATTTGGGATACTTTAAATATGTACATGGCTCCGGAGCTTCAACAGTTTAAATTCCAGTTCTATAAATCAAAATCCTTTAATGGTTCTGTTCCGATTTCCTCACTCTTCCTCGTCCATCTTTCCAGATTTGATGAGAGAGGGATTGAAGTGTGGGTTTCTTTTATAATAATTCAGTGTTTCTCATATTCCAAATTATTGTACAACAGCAGATATTGTCTCATTCCTTTCTGTAAAGGTCATATGTTGTATCAGTTTATGAATATTTTCAGGATTGTTTATTCAGTAAAGGCTCTCTTTGCTGTTCAGCTGAGCATACTGTTTTGTTTGAAAATGTGGAAGGACATTTATTTTTTTTCCGAACCCATCAGTGGTTGTTTGATTGTGGAGAAGCACTTTTCAGATATTTCTGGTGGACAAATAAATCCTGGTTTGACTGAACCCAAACAGTTTTACAGAGGATGCTTTTATTATTATCCTGTATTGAAAATAGTAATAATAGTTACTATTACATTCTTAGCTTTGTGATGCCTTTATGCTTTTGTCAAGATCTAATATAATATTGATGCTAGTTCTGTGGCTAGTTGTGAAGGGGATCAGCATGTTGGCATACATACAGAGTGTGTTTTACCCGCACCCATACCACGCTGGGCATGGCTCATTTCTTCTGATCTCAAAAGTTAAGCAGGTTGGGGTTTGGGTCTGGTCTTGGGTTAGACGATCATACAGGAGGACCACAAAGATTTTCCCTGAAGCTGGACAGTCATGGGGTAGCCTGTGTCTTGTACCTCTTATATCTTTTCTCTCAAGCACTAAGATGCCTTTTGTTAATAGCTGAGACGTGTTGGTACACATGGGGAGATGGATAGATTGGAGAAATCATCTCTCAATTGTTTGAACTCCTGAGACAGTTTTTCCACGGCTGAAATGATGGAAGGGGTGAGATTATCTTCGAACTGTCGGAGTTGAAGAATCACTTCATCCACTCTTGGCGGTGCTACGTCATGCCAAGTTATTGATGCCAATGAGTGGGCATATGATGACGGTGCATTTTGTGTAAATTTGCGCCGCATGGGTTGTGTACATTTGACTTCATCTGGATCTCTGGGTGCATTCCCGGCATCCGGCCTTTGATAGATCATCTCTACAATGGCTGATTCCCTCAGAGACTGGATGCCTTTCTCTAGTGTAGTCCACTTGGCCGAATGGCTCATAACATCGTCCTTGTACAGAAACCTTTCTTTCACAGCTGCCAATAGTTGCCTTCAGAGGCTGAGAGACCATTTCTCTTTTGCAATTGCTTTTTCAATTCCCCCTTCCCTAGCAAGTGATCCCAGCTGCTTGGCTTCTGTACCTTCTAGTTCGTGACTGTCGGTCCCATTGTCCCAGCATAGGAGCAACCAGGTGGTGATGTGCTCCCCTGGATGGCGGGTAAAATCTTTTCGCATCTTTCATAGCTTGGTTGAAGTCTGGGGTCAAGAAGTCACCTTTTCTTCTTCCTCTTCCTCTGATTCACGTAATAATAGCTCTTGTTCTTATTCAGTCCCGTGCAGTAAGTGCATTGGTTCTTCATCTTTCTTCACTGTACGGGTTGCTCTTTGTGCCTCTTTTTTGCTTTTCCCCTTGCGTACAAGGGCAACCGATATTGGCACGAACTGGTCCTCTAGTTTAGCTGCCGTGAATATCATTGTGGTTGGAGTGGCTGCACTATCTGTTGTCAGGGTTGGTGCAGCCGCTGTGCTTGGGATTGGATTAGCTGTGTTGTCTGTTGTAGTCAGAGTTTGAGGAGCTGTGATGCTTGTCACTGGGGCTAGTGTAGCTGCTGTGCTTGGAGCTGGAGTAGCTGCGCTGTCTGTTGCTATCGGGGTTTTTGTAGCTGCTGTACTTGTTGCTGGGGTTCGTGTAGTTGCTGTACTTGTAGTTGGAGTAGCTTCGTTGTCTGTTGTAGTCAGAGTTTGAGTAGCTGCTGGGCTTGTCACTGGGGCTGGTGTAGCTGCTGTGCTTGGAGCTGGAGTAGCTGCCGTGTCTGTTGCTGTCAGAGTTTGAGTAGCTGCTGTACTTGTCATTGGGGTTGGTGTACTTGCTGTATTTGGAGTAGGAGTAGCTGCGTTATCTGTTGCTTTGCCATCAGATCCAAAGACATTTTTTTCCCTTTGAAGGTGCTGGATAGTGTTGAACAGGGCTCTGGAGGCGTAGGCCTAGCCCCAGCACGTTGCCAGGATTTGTCCCTTTCTGGTATGATCAGGATGACAACACACCTCATTTGAGTGTTTTACCAATTTTTCTGGATTTTGCACTTGTTCAGTGGTGAAGTTCCAAAGCACTGGAGGGGCCCACTGGCCTAGATACTTGCCCATACTATCCCACACACCCTGCCACTCATGACTGTCCAGCCTCAGGAAAATCTTTTGGTGGTCCTCCTATATCGTCATCTAACCCTAGACCAGACCCAAACCCAGTTCTGTTTAACTTTTGAGATCAGACAAAATGGTTGTGGGAAAGAAACACTCTATGTGTGCCAACATGGTGATCCCCATCACAATCAGCAGGCAGGTCTCAAGGGTATCCAAAGGACACCTAGCTGTATGGTTCATTTGATACACTGGAGGGAAGGAATGCCATCCAGAGGGACCTTGACACACTTGTGATACGGGCCAATGCCAACCTGTCATGGTTCAAGCCCAGGCCGTAAATCCAAGGCACGCAGTCTTCCCTCCCCCCCCCCCCCCCCCCCGCTCCTAGAGGTACAGGGAGGAGACTCAAAAGAATTTAACTCCCACGGGTTCAGATAAGAACAGCCCAGTAACTAAGGTATAACACAAACCACTACTGCTACCACCATTAATAATAATGATAAGGAAAATAACAAGGGAAGAGAATACAATACCACTCATGGAAGCCCAGCCTGACTGAGCAGTTACCTTCCGGGTAACTCCCATTTACATCCTGGGCATGACGTGCTGTGGTATGGAATACCTCTTTGGCTCGTTTGGGTCAGTTGTCCTGTCTCAGCTTGCTCCCAGCTTCCCCTCCTCCCTGACAGAGCATGAGACTCACAAAGTCCTTGGTCAGACTAAACATTTGAGAAGTAACTAAAAAGATTGGTGTTATCAGCGCTGTTCCCAGGCTGAAAGTCAAAAAACACAGCACCGCACCAGCTACTAAGAAGGAGAAAAAGAATGACTGCTCCTGCTGAACCCAGGACACAACCTTATGAAGTTTAACCATGACAAGTGCAAGGTCCTAGACCTGCATCAGGGCAGTCCCAGACAGAGCTACAGGTTGGGCAGAGAAGAGATTCAGAGCAGCCCTGTGGAGAAGGACTTGGGGGTGTTGGTTGATGAGAAAACGAACATGAGCCGGATTCACTGTGTGCTTGCAGCCCAGAAAGCCAACCATATCCTGGGCTGCATCAGAAGGAGCGTGACCAGCAGGTCGAAGGAGGTGATCCTGCCCCTCTCTTCTACTCTCGTGAGACCCCGCTTGGAGTATTGTGTGCAGTTCTGGTGTCCTCAACATAAGAAGGACACGGAACTGTTGGAACAAGTCCAGAGGAGGGCCACGAGGATGATCAGGGGGCAGGAGCACCTCCCGTACGAAGACAGGCTGAGAAAGTTGGGGCTGTTCATCCTGGAGGAGAGAAGGCTGCGTGGAGACCTCATAGCAGCCTTCCAGTATCTGAAGGCGGCCTATAGGGATGCTGGAGAGTGACTCCTCATCAGGGACTGTAGCAATAGGACAAGGGGAAATGGGTTTAAACTAAAGCAGGGGAAGTTAAGTTAGATATAAGGAAGAAGTTCTTTACTGTGAAGGTGGTGAGGCACTGGAATAGGTTGCCCATGGAGGTTGTGAATGCTCCATCCCTGGCAGTATTCAAGACCAGGTTGGACGAGGCTTTGGGTGATATGGTTTAGTGTGAAGTGTCCCTGCCCATGGCAGGGGGGTTGGAACTTGATGATCTTAAGGTCCTTTCCAACCCTAACCGTTCTATGATTCTCTGATTCTAATTTTGGGATAGGAGGTAGTCTTCTATTGAGAGCCTGACACCATTTTTGTGTGCTTAGAAAAAAAAGCGCGTTAGCATGCACCTGTTGCTTAGGTTATCTGTAACCGCTTGGAGAGTGTCATGGTTTATGCACGGCTAATAACTCTGAAACACACAGCCGCTCACTCACTCCCCCCCATTCCTCCTCCCGCTCCTTGAGGGGGATGGGGAGGAGAATCAAAAGAATGTAACTCCCACAGGTTGAGATAAGAGCAGTCCAATAACTAAGGTATAACACAAAACCACTACTGGTACCACCGATAGTAATAATGATAAGGGAAATTACAAAGGAAGGGAACACAATTGCTCACCACCTTCCAACCAATGCCCAGCCTGACCCAAGCCACGATCTGGGCCTTCTGGGTATCTTCCCCCAGTTTATATACTGGGCATGACATGCGTTGGTATGGAATACCCCTTTTCCTAGTTTGGATCAGGTGTCCCCTGTCTGCTTCCTCCTGGCTTCCCCTCCTCCCCGGCAGAGCATGAGACTGAGATAATCCTTGATTGGAGTAAGCATTACTTAGCAACAACTGAAAACATCAATTTTGTCAGCATTGTTCACAGGCTGAAAGTCAAAACCACAGCACTGCACCAGCTACTAAGATGGAGAAAATTGACTGCTTTAGCTGAACCCTTTGGCCTTGGGTCAGGGCATGGTGAGAGCAGGCTGTTCTCCTAAGGTGGTAGTGGGAGTTGTGTGTGGCAGCCAGGCAGGCATGGGGTGGGGGTGCAGACCCATGGGACTCCGACCTGAGGCTCAGAGCAGGTCTGGTGACAGTAGTCGGCGTCAGCTTACAGGCCATCCAGCAGCTGGAAGACCGTTTCCCTGTGAGGAGGTTGAGGCTGAGGATGCTGTGTCAGTTGTTAGTGTCAGGATCAACATCATTGGACAGCAGCGTGGCTCAGGCAGACACCAGGGGAGCAATGGAGATGAAAGCAGCTCTTGAGAGAGGTGGAGGGATTCCCCACAAGCCTTCCCACATGGCGCTTTCCCACAGGGCTGTTTTCCCAGCAGCCCAAGCCAAGGCTGTGCAGCTGTGCCACACCAGTGCTGGCCTTGAGTGCAGGTGGCCGAGCCTGGTGTGGCAGGCAGAGGTGGCACTCAGCCCTGGCACACACTGGTAATGGTGTTCTTGAGGATCTTTCTATGAAACACTTGCAGGGCATTGTCTTGGGTCTTATTTTGACCCACATAACTTTGAATTACCTAATGGGGGTGTCATGCTCATTATTATCCTTGGAAAATGCCTATTTCTGTTAATTCAATTTATTTGGAAGTTTGAGGCAGCTGATGCCTTAATTAAGGATTTGCAGTTTCCTGAGAAAAATCCCATCTTTGAATTTTGGTATAGACAGATAGTCAACACTCTACCTTGTAACTCTTAAGTTCTTAATAGTTCAAAAAAGTGATCTTGGGATCTTAGGTTAAATAGGGCTCCTGATACACTAAGACTTGTGCAGAGAAGTTCTTGGAAAAATTCTCAATTTCCCTTTAATATTTTGCAATCATAGATACCATGATCCACGTTTCTGAAAGTAAGGGCCTTGGTTCTGTATTGATGTTATTGAGCCTCTTTTGCCCCCTGCCCTGTGAAGGGGTGTTCAGAGTGCAGGCGTAGCCCCAGCCTCCACTGCTGTCCAAAAGATTCGTGTTCTCTGCACGTGCAGTGTATGTACACTTCTAAGGAAATCCATGCTGACAAATCTATTGAAGGACCAGGTACCCAAAAGTAAGTATTTGGCTTCTTCAAAAGTGTTATCTGGGTGTAGTAATATTGAAGAACTGTTTTCAACTCTGGGCATCTGAAGAATTTTCAAGACATAATTTTCAGCCCGCTGTGGGATATCAGCTTGGTTGCGGCAGGAAGGTTTTGTTACAGACATGGATATCTCCACAGTTCTTCCTTTTCACTTGTATGAGAAAATCAAATATATTTATGTATTCAAACAAAATAATTCTGATTTTATGAGGTAGTAACTTTTTTTTCTATTTTTAATATCTGCCACTGGAGTTGAAGAGGTAAAATACCTGTATTGACCACAGGCAGAACAGTTAGCTTCTCCCCTGGTATTAAAAGTAATAAATTAGAATTATACTTAGCTTTGAGATGTAATATAACAGATAGATTGCTTTAGCGTGCTTTCTTAGTATCAGCTGTAGGTATGCATCACAGTGTCCTAACACCTTTGCTTTTCTCTTTCAGAAATACCCCGTGTTACCATATCTAGTTTTAGTATTGAAACAGTTCCTGTTACAGAGGGACCTTAATGAAGTATTTACAGGTGGAATCGGTTCTTACAGTCTTTTTTTAATGGCTGTCAGCTTCCTTCAGGTAAGCTTAATGAAATCTATTGATGCCATTGGTGAAAAAGGATGTTATATTAAGAAAGAATTTGATCAGTCCTTAAATTTAGTCATCTAAGTGCTCCTGTTTGTGGTTTTGCACCCTCTTTTCATTTAAAAACAGACAACATCCCACCTGTCTTCTGTTCTTTTTCTGATACTGGCACTTTCGGTATTAGAGGTGTTTGGAACATCTGTTAGTGTATCGGTACCAGGCACAAGTGTCATTCATGGTAAAATAACTTGACTATTGTATGGTTTATTTGGAGCAAGCTAGTTAGATGCAGCTGTCCTTTATAAGACTTATTTTCCAGGTCTGACACCCTGGATGTGCTTTAATGAATGCAGTGGAATTTTACTATTTTGTCTAGGGTTTTAAGCTGAAATCAAACACATTTTACAACTTTCTCTTAAATCTAAGAGAACAAAATGCATGAACTAAATTTATATTGTTGTGCCTGGGGGAGAAAAATATTGTAGAAATATGCAGTAGCCAGGTTTTGGCTTTATCAGATTCATTTATTTTCTTGTACCAAATGTCATTGTGTAACTGCGTGTGCATTTGTATGTCTGTACTTTTCAGACTGTAGTTACTTTTAAACCTGAACCTTGAGCTGGAGCTTGGTGTTTGCTGAGTGCTAGTGCAGTTGCTTGCTGAGCACAAAAGAAATGAAGACAACAGGCATATCTTTTTGAAAGAAACTAAAATCTCAGTCTCTTCCAACCCCAATTTTTCTTATATTGACTAATAGCATCTCCATTTGCTCTGCAGAAGAAGCAGTTAGGTTTTGTATCTGTTTAAATTATGAACTGGTTTTGTTCATCATCTCTCAGGTTGCATCTTAAAAGCATAGGGGATCATTTACATAGCTGTGAATGTTAGAAGCCTGTATTTGTATTCCAAACCCAGGTTTGTGAAGTGTGGATATATATTTATGCACCATTAGTGCTGGAAGGTCACTTACTGAACTGAAAGTTCAAATACAGAAACATTAATACTTGATAGCCTTATTTTTAAGAGGTATTAGTTTATAAAAGTTTTTATAGCATCTTGTTTTAAAGATTTAAAACTTCTTTATCAAGGAAAATATATTTAGACAAGTTTGCTTTATATATTCTGGTTTATTATTTTTAATTGTATTTAGACATGCTTGCTGTGAAAAAGCAAAGGCACTTAAAGGTACTTGAAACTTGAAGTCTTAAGAAAATTATTATTTTTTTTTCTCTCTTCTCAATAGCTACATCCCAGGGAAGATGCCTGTATGACCAATGCCAACTATGGTGTTCTTTTAATAGAGTTTTTTGAATTATATGGACGTCACTTCAATTATCTGAAGACTGGAATCCGAATAAAGGATGGTGGCTCTTACGTTGCCAAAGATGAAGTGCAAAAAAGCATGCTGGATGGCTACAGACCATCAATGCTGTATATTGAAGATCCATTACAGCCAGGTATCCTCATAAACCAACACTTAACATACAAAAATTATGGGAATGCTTAATCTAGAGGAGTTAAATCTCAGGATAGTAGAATAGTAGAATGACCACCAAAACCCAAACAGAAACACCTCATTCGTGTCTTTGAACACAAGATGCACTCAGAACACAACAGTGTTCTTTAAGACACGTTCTTAGTAAATTACCATGTCAGCCCAGAGTGTGCCTGTGCTACATAAGTGCTACATGTAAGTGCTACATAAATCCATAGTGGCTTCATTCTGTACTATTACCTTTATGTTAAGGTTGACTGTTGGCTTCAGTGGGGTGGCTTCTGGAATGGCGAGTCAAGTGCTGCTGAAAGAGTTAATGTATTTCTGATCTAGAAAAATGTTATCCAGGACAGTCCTGTTACATGTGTGATATAAGCAGTGCAGGATTTTATGTTTTCTTATTTTTTGATTCATGTATTGCGCTTTTACCCAGAGAATTGCTGTTTTGAACCTCTGTGCATATAAATATCTATATTAAAAAAAAGCTCTTTTGAATATCTATGCTCCAGTAGTCCTATTCTACAAGAGGTAACTGCAGTGAGTTGGGACGTAAGGGTAATTTTTAAAAAATATCACTGTCTCTTGTCTGAAAGGAGATAACTACAGTTTCAATCTTATTTATTTATTTAATTGTATTCTTACTTTAAGGTAATGATGTTGGGAGGAGTTCCTATGGTGCCATGCAAGTGAAACAGGCTTTTGATTATGCCTATGTTGTTTTGAGCCATGCAGTTTCCCCAATAGCTAAATATTACCCTAACAACGAAATGGAAAGGTAAATTTTATGAGTCTAAATCTCAGATAGAACTTGCTTATATTTTTGTGTGTCTAAAAATTAATCATGTTTTTTTTTTATTCTTTTCCCTCTTTTACAGTATATTAGGTAGAATAATTAGAGTAACACAAGAGGTGGCCGCATACAGAGAGTGGATATCAAAGCAGTGGGGAATGCAAAGTAGGGCGGAGTCTTCATGTAACGGTAAGTTTTGACTAAGCATGGCTGATAGTGGGAAGCTTCCTGCATGTTTTGATCAGATTTTGCTGTTGCTTTTGCCTCACATGAGGCAATGCATGCATTTTAATATGAATTCACTTTTTTGCTTTTCCTATTGTTCTTATCCAGAAGATGTAGATTTGTATAAGAGTAAAAAGGCCATACCATGTCTATCTTTATTCTACTGCAGTAGATGTGGCCAGCATATATTATTTGTTTTCATTGCCCATCTTCTGACTTCACCAGCCAGTCGCCAGCCTCTTTTGGTGTAGGTGTATCTGCTGTCTGGAAGTTTTAAAAGTAAAATGAATTCTAACACCTCCAGTTAATTTTAGAAGGTTGCCTTCTAGAAGTCTTCTTTTGTTCGGGGTTAAGGAGAGATGATGACACAACTACCAAGTCTTTAGGCTAGGATGGGATTTTGTTTATTTTTTTAAAGCTTTTGTTAGTGATTTCCCTCACTGTCCTTGTAAATTGAATGTGCTCCTGGACCATTTGTGTTTTATCAGTCTGCAGACCCTTGTGGCACTGCTGTACAACCTGGTCATGGCAGACAACCACTGTTCAGTCCCACAAGCTCCAGAGTAACACTTGGCTACCTGATGTGATCTATGTATTAACCTCCGTATGCAAACACAGCTAGTGAGGCAGCAAGTGTATGCTGTGTAAATCAGAGGTAACTCCTGGGAGTCTTACGTAAGATAAAACAGTAATAAAATAACCCTGTATCAGGAAGATAATGGTGGCAGTTACAGTAGTTGTCTTGTAGGTTTATTTTAGATTTAAGTTCTGATTTTTCCTTTTTATACTTAAGGTAGAAGTTAGTGAGATATGAGAGTTCTGTATCTCGTATTTTCAGTGTAGGGTTGCTTCAAATAAGCAACCAGGCTTATTTGAAGTTCTTATGACACTTAGCAGCTCCAGTAGAAGAAAAATGGGAGCTGCTGAGTACTGGGCACATAGGAAAGGAATTTAAACCTAACTGAGTGCTGTTGAAGTGTGTCATGAATCAGTCTCATCACGCAGCACATCTGAACTTTGTTACTACCTTCTTCCATCTCTTTATCTCTCTAATTTCCAGCTTGAACTGTTGGTAATGCTTGGTGGTTTCCACAGTTTATGTTAATGGATCTTCTTGGGAAACCACTGCACCATCTGTGAGTTGTTGGCTTGCTGCAGGCAGTACATGCATACAAAACATGTCTGCATGTATTAAAAGTATGTACATGTGCAGATGTCTCTACATGTCCTGCTGGATATAATAGATATATAATACCTGAGGGGATATATTAAAAAAAAGCAACATATTTTAGTAGTTACTGTGTGGTGATGCTTCCATTTTGCTTTTTAATAGGTAATGGAGTAACCTTGATAGTAGATACTCAGCAGCTAGACAAATGCAACAATAATCTTGCTGAAGAGGATGAAGCACTATCAAAACCTAGAAATAAAACTTCAGAAATACTTAGTAAACATTCTTCAAATTCTTCATCAGGTCCTTCATCATCATCCTCTACACTGTCCAGCTGTAGTGATGTAGTAAGTACTGGTGGTTTTCTGATTTTTTTGTTTTGTTTTGTGGGGTCTTTTTGGTGTTTTTTTTTTTGGGGGGGGGGAGGGGGTGGGTGGTTGTTTTTTTTTCCTGATCTTTACTTCCACAGAATACATTTTGAAAGCTTGGAATCCTAGTTAGTTATTTCATCCAGAATCCTAACTTGCATAAGATGTTACCTCTTATGCAATTTCTACACATGTAAGTTGCAGTGTGTTTTTGACACAACACATGTATAAAGTGAATGCAGCAGATAGAGTTACATAGCCCTCTTTTTCTCTGAGAAAACTGTGTTTAAAAAAAAAAAAGCCTTAAACAATGTTTGGGAATTTTATTTAAAACCAAAAGCTAAATCCCAAAATCAGAATCATGCATCAATACATTTTTAAATCTGTTTTACTCAGTAAGATTGAAAGAATTTTAGTATCTAATAAAATAAACACATTTGAATTTTTGTCTACTGCTAGCTTTATTGGAAAACTCACTAATAGAAACACTCACTAATACTTTACATTTTCCTGAAGGATTCTGATGGAACACCGTGCAAAACCTCTAAACAGTTGAGTTGTCGTCAGTCTACCAAAACCAGAGTGGGGTCACAAGAAGTGTCACTGGAATCTTCCCAGTCAAGTGGGAAAACACAAAATAGCCAAACAGCCAATACTTCCAGCAACATGAACAAATCTCAGGTTTGTGAAATGTTTGGAGACAACAGCTGTATAGATCATTTAAATATTGCATGTCCTTCATGGAAGAGTAGCTTGTTCTGGAAAGGAAACACTGTTTTTGACCTTCCCTTCATTCCACTAAAAAGATTAAAAGTATAAACTGTTTAGTTTACACAGAGGACTTTGCAGCAGGGGCTTTCCCAGCCTTAAACTAGATGAAATAAGATTGACTTTATTTTGGGAAACCTAAAGTTGCCAGAAGCATACAGATGTGCTGCACCCATTTCCTTTGTATAGAAAGCATATCAGTCCAGTCGTGACAGCAGAATTTGAGAACTAAAGAGACATGCCTACACTTAGTGAAAGACAGTTAGTAAAATTGTATGTTTCAAACATGACTGGCAGCTGATAGCTGTTAGTACTTGCTGAACTGTCTTTCATTAAGGGCAATGAAGATTGCTTGCTGATATATAAAATTCCCTCTTTTTTCCCCCTAAATACAAATATCTTTATGATGAGGCCTACCAGAGCTCATGCATTTAAGGGATTTCTCATTTTGAGGAATGCTTCTATGACAAATCAGTGATCTGGAAATACTATATGCCTCTATATAGAATATACTTTGGATACATGCAGTTTACATTTTTATAATTTTTCAGAATTTAAGACTTCTTTAATATATGGAAAATAGTCTGGAATCTTCTGGAATATTACTCCTGAAAAGTAGTGCTGGAGACTTTCCTCCTACTTGCTGACAGTCTCTCTCTAGCTAGTACTGAGTTTACAAGCTAGGCCTTGGATATACCATGAATGTGTGTTTGTGTTACTACACAGAGCTAATTCTGGTGCTGGAATGTGCAAATGCACGATCTGAGATACTCTACATCTGTAAAAAGATGTGGTATAAAATTAGTCCTGGCCTTAAAAGAATCTTGTCATAATTTTGCACAGAAGATGAGATTTGATTAGTCTTCATCTGTTGTCTTGGATTGTGGTGGTCTGCTTCTGTAAACCATTTTTTGATCATTGCAAAATCGGAGCAACAGAACAGTTCGATCCTTTCCAAAATTCAAAATGCTCTGCTCTTCTTTCTTGACCTGCATGGATTTGGGTCTAGAGATGAGCATTTGTTTGCAACCACCAAAGTGAAAGATTTGTGGTACTGTGCTGTCCTGGCTTCTGTTGCTGTATCAGTTGTTTCAAGTGTAATGCTTTCATGAGTTAACGTCCTCATTATCCAGAAATAGGGTTGTGTAGTTGCCACACTTTTTTTCCTTTTAGCGCTGATTTACCATGTTCTCCTTATTTCACAGCATGGATCTGCATGGTTATTTTGCTCTTCTAACAAAGGCTTCCAAGGTCCAATAAACTCAAGCCACAGTACCTCAGTCACAAACAAACATCAAGGCAGCAAATCACACCATCACTTCTTCCATGGCAAAAAGAGGAAGCACAAGAGGGATGCAGCCCTTTCAGACCTTTGTAGATAGTTGCCTATTTTATGACTGCCTTTCTGTGTGCAATGATCTCATGCTACAGGATAGTTTGATAGTGACTCCTTGGATCTCTTCCAGAGCTTCAGACTGTTGCTGATTAGCAACTGCAATTTTTTTTCCCAGCTCACCAGAGAACAGATCATGAAGACTGATCACTGCAAAAAATGCTAAAAAGAAAAAAAAAAGAAAAATATAAAAACAACAAAGAGGAAAAGGCTACTCATTTAATAAGTCATATGCTAAAACAGGGTCATTTAAGATATAAATGCTTCAATGTAAAATAAATATATTTCCCACCAGCTCATGCTGACCTGTAGAGGTAGTACTCAGTGTGTCTAGGGGTTGGTAACAAACAAATAAAACACACAAAATAGGGGGGAAAAAAGGCAAAAAGTTGTATTTTGAGTGAAACCCATCCTTTAAAGGTGAAAGTAATTTGTGCATGATTTTCTTATTATTTTTGCATATGCTTACCATTTTATTGTGTAGGTATACATAACCATATAGGAAAACTGACATTTGTAATAGTGGATTTGTTAATACTTTTTATATAGCATTACTGTTTAAATTGTAAACATAAATTTTTCTCAGGATTAGTTTGGAAAATAATCTGAATTGTTATCTTAACATTCATATAAAGAGACATTACTTGTTATATTGCTCAGAATTTCTTTTCTTGGCATTTAAACCATTTAATAGAACATTTGATCTGCAAAAGCTGTTCCTCTGCAAGAAAGGCTTATGGTGACAAATGAAGTGTACATGTACTTTGTGAAGACACTGAGTTTGTCATCTTGGAGAAGTAACCTTCACCTTGTTTTCTAGAATGACATCATTTGGATGGAGTCTTGGATGACATGGTTTAGTGTGTGGTGTCCCTACCTATGGCAGTGGGGGGTTGGAACTAGGTGATCTTAAGGTCCTTTCCAACCCTAACTATTCTATGATATCAGGCAATGGGGTTTTATAGTTGCATCCTTCTTTTCCGCCCCTTAGTGGTCTCTCCCCAACCCTCTCTCTTTTTTTAAAGAAATATAAAGCCACTTGGGGGGGTGGTGGTGCTGTTTGGTTGGTGGTGGTGATTGTTTTATTCTTGTTTGTTTGTTTAAAAAAACCCACAAAGGACAACTAGATTTGTTAGACATTTGCATTCCTGGGCTGCTTTAATCCCGTTCCTCTTTGTGCCTTCCACTCCCCCTTCCAGGTATGGGGCTTTTTGTGTTTTGTATTTTTGCTAACTCCTGTAGGAGATAACTGTTGAAACGTTAAGTAAATTTTACAATTAAAGTATTTTTTCTCACTCCCTTCTGAGGCATTTTCATATTTACACTTAATTATTTAAAAAAAAACCTACTTCAAATAATAAAATATATTTTGTACTGCCTTAAAGACCCAAACCTTTTGTATCTCATAGTATTTCTTGTTGAGCTAGTTATCATTTAATTTCAGCTCTGCATTTGTCCAGTTCAGTTGCATTACAAGTCTAGGTTGCAGTAACTGATGCCATGAATGTGAATGAAGTGTGTAATTGCCCTCACACACAGGCATAGATAGCTTGGCACAGGAGTTGGGACACTTCAGTAGAGGAAAGTGGCATTTACTTTCACATACTTCTTTAAAGAGGAAGGTGTGCACTCAGCATACATGGCTGTATTTAATGCAGCTGTTCTGGAGATGATGCTTTTATAAAAAGTACTATGAGCTTTTAGAAATGTTTTATATTATGCATTTACAGAATACTACAGGCCAACATGACCCTTAATGGGCACTAATGAGTGCAGTGATTTTTAAAATAAAATAATGCTAAAATAAGACCAGAACTGATGTCATCACTTAATAAACATTTTCAATGTGCTAAAGTGGTTTACTTCAAAAAGGAAAATATATGTATTCAAAAAAAATGGAAAATCATAACATTTAGTCAAACACTAAGCTTATAAGTGACATTAATTTGACAATGGTTTGGTGTTCTTTTAAAAAAATTTTGATTCATATTTTAATTTGATCATATAATTTTATCAACAAGATGCTCAGCTTTTGTTTATAGAAACTAGTAAAAGTTGTACCACATTATGCATAATCACAGTATTGTTTTAGATTCTTGTGAATGTGTAGACTTCTATTCACTGCTTAGGGAAAAATTATTTATAAATTATATTAATCCAGTATTGTTAGCTGCTATTAGCAAAACTGTTCTAAAACTTAATACTTGCAAAGATCTGTATTGCATTTCCCACACTGAAGTGTTTTTAAAAGAATCGCCCTCATTGTTGAAAGCAAATGTACTCTTAGGGTGCAGATATTAGTGTTCCAATAAGCATGTAATAATTTTAAGGTGGTGGTAGTGGGAAGATAATCTTGATTCCATTGAGAATCTTAGCTTTGCCTCAGTTTATGGTTTTCATAAATTTAATGGAAAATAGCTTTTCCTGAACTGCTCAAGTTTCTTTTTGGTAAACAGTATCTTTCTAAAAGAAAAAAAATATGAAGGAAAAATTGTATTTTACATTTCCTCAAGTGACCAGCATTGTATTAATAAAATACTGTATATCTTGCAAATCTTTATTTAAACAGAACAGTTGAACTGTTCATTTTTCAATTTGAAGTAAAATACTTTCAAGACCTTTTAGTTTGCCTGCTCATTTGTCTTGTAGATTTCATCTCTGTATTCGACTCAAGTCTAATTCCTTTTTGAGTTTCAATACTTCTGTGAAGATTTTGTGAATATATGAAAAATAAATGTTTAACTACTGCAGTTTATCACCATTCTTGATGCTTACCCTATTTTTTTCCTTCACAGCACTGTATGTGGAAAGAGCAGGCTACCTTTGCAGCCTTGCTGCTGGTAGTCTACCAAAGATCATCTGAAATACATAAATAAGCTGAAATGTTTATGTATCTTCCATTTGACATTAGCTTGATTTGTTAAAGATTTTTTTTATTTGTTTGTTTGGGGGGTTTACTTAAAAAACAGTTCAAAGGGTGTTTATAGTTAAAAGATGTGTATTACTATTTTTTTTAATTCTCAGTCTTCTACCTTGTGGCAGAAAAGAAACTGAAATGTATGGAAATCTTCCTGTTTGTAAGATGTGATGTGATCCTGTTTTCTAATCTCCATGTTCTGTGCAGCTTCCTTGGAACTTACAGCTCATGTTTTTAAATATTTATAATAAACTTGTTTTCCTAGAACTTAATCTTTAGAAAATAGTAGTCCAATGGCTAGTGGCAACTTTTTAATGTACTTTCAACATGGACCTTTCCCATTTTGCATCTGGAGTCATCATGAATGCATCCTAAATATTATGTGAGCAATTGGTTGGAAAGCAGTGTCATCTTGAAAATGTATTGCAAATAAAAGCAGCCAGCCCCAAAGAAGTGGTAAATGCACCATCCCTGGCAGTGTTCAAGGCCAAGTTGGGCAGAGCCTCGGGTGACATGGTCTAGGGTGAGGTGTCCCTGCCTATGGCAGGGGGGTTGGAACTAGATGATCCTTTCCAACCTGAGCTGTTCTATGATTCTATGGCATCTTGATGGATGTTAAAGCTCACGATAGATGTTAAAACTGAATGTGTGACTCCAACTTTATTTCCTGAAGAGTAAAAGCTATAGGAGGTTACAAAGCATGTACTTATTCAAGAAAGGAGTATATTTATCTGTTTAGGGCCTATAACAAAAAAGAACATTTACTTCCTGTTAAAGTGAAAAAAGTAGCCATTATTTATTCTGCCAACTCCTAGAACTTGATTCTTTTGCTTTATGATGCAAAATAATTTTTGAGGAATTAAGTCTACTGTCTTCAAACTGTTTGTCTTGAAAATGCAAAATTTGAGTGCTTAATTTTCTACCTAATGTGTGTGTAGTGTTTCCATAAGTTTTCCTCAAAAATGTTTTCCAGGTGCAGTGACTTAAATGCAAATGTGTCTTGACTATATTCCCATGAGTCATTTACCAGCAGCTGACAGATACATATTCATGGTTTCATCTGTAAGTTGAAACCAGCTTTGCAGTTCTTATGGTGCTCAATTACCTCATGGTTGTAGATTTTTCCTGTGCCAAAATTACTGGGCTCTTCCCCATAGTAATCTGCTCTGAGCCTAATTAACTGATTTTCAAAGGTTGGTTGTTAGGATGTTTGAGGTGATCCCAGAGAACTTACCCAACACCAAGAATCCTTTGTAAGTTATTTAATGGACAATGTCCCGAGTAACACAAGAATTACAATTCAAATGGCCTTACTGGGTCTTTACAAGCCCAAAGTTTGTGTCAAGTATCTACTTGAAAAGGAAATAGGAATGCAAGAGCTGGAAAGTGGCTGTTGCGCATTTGAGCACAGTAGTGCTAAACAAAATTAATCCACATGTCAGATTACTCTAAAATTTAGATCAGTCAATTTTGAACAGCTTTTATCTTAATTATTGGTCTATTTAGTGATTTCCTCACCATGACCATTTTATTGATTTGCGGACTCCAAAAACTTGTAACAGAAATGGGATGCCTTTGGCAGACACCTTGACCATACAGTTCAGTAGGCCTTTATTGGCAGTAGCCAGCTTAAAAATACCTGTTCCCATTTGCTCTTTCCTATAGCAGTGCAACCAGTGGGGAAGTTGGATATATATGAAATGGGGGGGGGGGGGAAGGAATGTGAATCTTTAGTCTGTTGTAAATTAATGTGTAAAAGCTGATAGGATCCTGAAAATCACTTACATACACAAATAGTAAAGGAAGATGAAGAAATCTTGGAGATCCTCTGCATAAAAATCCTTTGGAGGAGCGCCGTCTTTCTGCCTTCCAAGGTGAGTGAACAATGAGGTGCTGTGAGTTTTCTGGCTGTTGCAGATTATTTTAAGTTCTACTAAATCTCTCTATATTTTGTGTTTATGAAGCAATTATCTATAAGAACATCTTGATTCAACAAGTAAGCCTCTGTTAGCACGAGGTGCTGTGTTAGCATAGAAATTGGGAGCTGTGTAGCTTGAAGTCCCCATTCTCTGTGACATGATAGCCTTAGTCCTTATTCTCTAGAGCATAACAGAAGCACCTAGGGTCTACTGCTTATAGGATGAGTTATGTGACAGCCTAGCAAGGTAGAAATCTATTGGGCCAACTTGGCAACAAAAGTTACTTTTAAGGTGACCTGAAGTTAACTGCTTTCATTATAATATTAAAAAGCACACCCACACATCGAGAAGAAGCTCGACCAAGTGAAGATCCCATCCCCCATGCAAGAGAGTGACACTGCAGATATTATAACTGTATGCAAATCACTAACCAATCATTGTAACTGGGAGTGTACTATCTTGTAATTTTTGTGTATATATATATATATATATATATATATGAAAAACAAATAGTTGGTTGGTGACAGCCAACATGGTTTCACTAGGTGACCTTTCTATGATGGGGCTACACAATCTGTGTCATCTACCTGGACTTGTACAAAGCGTTTCACACTGTCCCACTGTCGTGGTTTAAACCCAGCCGGCAACCCAGACCCATGCAGCTGCTTGCTCACTCCCCCTCTTCTTCCCCCCGCTCCCAGACGGATGGGGTTCCGCAGAAAATATATGGACTCAGTCAGAGATCAATATGATCAGACAAAAACCGTTTATTGCAAAGCCTTAACTCCTTAAATGCTCTTGCTTGCAAACACAGTGATTTGGCGTATTATGATTGGATACATGTCTTGAAGACCCTTAGTGACTAACATGTAATTGGTTAAGCACAGGTGTGAGAACTTGACCTTGAAAGCTTGCCAACAGTCCACAGTTCTCTTAACTCGGTGAATTCCAGCTTCTTCTTATCTTGCTTGCTTAAGCTTCCTTGGGCCTCTCATGGCCTTGCTGTATCTTTCAGGATTATTGAACACATCAGAGTTCATGTACCAAATATGCATTCTCCTGTGAGAACACTGTCTCCACATCTACCCTTTATATCTTTTGTATGACCGTACTTGAGCAGGGGATTTGGGCCAGATCATATCTCCAACAAATGCCAACTACAGACTGCTGGGCCTGCCCTTTTTCTCCTGTATGGCTCTCTGATAACAGGAGAGGGCATCCTTCACATCAAGGTCTGGCATGGCATGTGTCCCCACAGCTCCACACCTGCTGGGTTGCAGCCAACAGTGGAGCTAAAGGTTCTTCTTGGTGGCAAACACAGAGGCCAACCCAGTCTTGCCCTTGACTGTGGTAGCAGACATTTGGTCAACCTCAGTCCTTGCACCTTCGCTACTATGGCAAAGCACACACAAATTTACATTAGCAGAGTAACTATTACAGGGTGCAGCAGCATGTTGAAGATGCTGATGGCAGCGAGGGACTAGCCAAAGAAATTTCTTACCAGTGGAGTTCTCCCACCCTCTTAATTTGCTCCATCAGCTGCTTTATAACACTACCATTGTATTAGAATCTTTCTAGCTTTTGCCTTAGCGTTTTCTAGCAGCTGCTGCAAATTTGCATGCTCTAACATCTCTTTTACAAGTGACAAATCCATACAATACAAGGTGTACTTTCTTATTAGCAACTAGCTAGTAAATACAGGTGGTTTTGTACACAAAATCACAGCCTCTCATAATAGCTACTTTACAAGCACACATATTTAGGATGTTACTTTTCAGTTGCCCCCAAGTGATGTTTTCCAGTCATTCGTTTTTCTCTTCCTCTGTCTCATTCTGCTTGGGGTATTTATGGTCAGCTTCTGCAGGTGAGGCATCAGGTTCCTCCACTCATCTGTCCAGCTCATGGCAAAGCTTGACAAACTATGCAGGCAGCTGCCATGGACCTGTAGGTAGGAGGACACAAATATACACCCTCCTCCAGGTTATCAATTCTTGAGAAGTAGACAGGTTAAACTGCACATTTTTAACAGTCAAGGAGTTTGCTGTATCATTCTTCCCCCCCCCGTTTTTTTTTTCCAAAGTCACTCACCCTGCTTTGCACGGCTACAAACGCCGGCCTGCTCTGCAGCTGCTATAAATGCCTGCCTGCTCGGCAGAAGCTACAGCTGCCTGCCTGCTTCAGCAGCTACCGTAAATACCTGCCAGCAACCGCGCTTTTTCATTAACACTTTCGTGCTCAAAATGGTAAACTGCTACCTGTTAAAAAACTTTTACATGAACCCAACAACAAAAAATACACAGAACACCGTCTGCCCTCAACACACACACACACACGCGCGTATGTGGGATCCCACAAGCATGCTCCACACAACTACAATATTTTAAGCACAAAATCCAGACAATCATTACTCCCACTACAGTCCCACGTACAGAACATGGCACAAGGACCCTGTGGAGACTAACAGGAAACCAGCTCTGAGAAGCATCATTGCAGTGCAAGGTGTCAGGCTCAAATTTAGCGGGCGTCCCTGCAGAGGCTCTTCCTCCCCCACATCGCATGAGGCTTGGGCTTTTATACTGATCAAAATGCACACTCATTTCAACACAGGTGGCCAGCCTCTGTTGGAAGAAGTGGCCAGCAATATCTATAAAGGTCGCCAAAGGTCGATAGAGACCTGGACATACTTATATTTACCAACTTCTAGTACATGAGTATCACAGAGAGACTGTAGCAAATGAGTTGTCTATGGGGTCCCAAGTCCACGGTCTACTGCAGTCCGCCTGATACCCCTGATAGGAGCATATGAGAGACCTTCCCACCACAGGTCTTGATCCAGCACATACACCACCAGGAAAGCACACAATACGTCTGCATCCCCCACCCATCTCGCTTCTCCCTTTACAGCTGTGCATTTAACATGAGGATCTGGGGGATATAAATCAGGCTCCTTTTCCAGATGAATATGCTCCAGGTCAAAAGGACCATCCAGGTCAGCATCAGAATTATCAGGCATCAGAACCTCGGGAGCAGCAACAGCAGTCTGATGGACGTGCACAGGCTCCTTCTCAGGGTCAATAGGGCCTGAGTCAAAAGGATCATCATCTCCGTCTTCGTAGCCGCAGTGGAAAGCCGCGGAGGTTTGGGGGGGGGGGGCGTCAGGGGACCAACGACTGGGCTCCACGATCTCATTTTTGACTTTAACATCTCTAAAATAGATCTCCAAATGACTAAAAAATTTTTCACAGTGTCATTGCCTTTTGTGACTGCATCCCACAATTTAACTCCTGCAGCATTCCACAAAGAGACCTCAAATGCGGCAGACTCATCAATCTCTGGATAACGCATCTTCAACCATTTCAACATTAAATTTAAGTCTGTCTCTTTAAAGGTTACTCCCTTCACCTTAAGAAGGACTGAAAATATCCATAAAACAGAGGCTTCTTCCTTAGCGATTTTTTCCCAAGTCCCAAGCTCAAAGGCTTCATTAACCCCCTGGATCAGCTCTTTTTCTTTACTCCAGAGCAATAGTCTTTTTGACAGATTATTGTCATACTCTATCCCTCTCGCTGAAAGGATATGCTGGAAGAGCTTAAGGATGGCCATTTCTTCTTTACTTAATTGATTCCCCATCCTAACCCTATTCCAGACCCGTCAGCTGTTACCTTATTTGCACTGTGCAGTGTCTTCCGGGCTCACAAGGCTCCGTTCTGAGGTGTCTACCTCCTGATCCTGGTCCTGCTGGATCGAACCCAGCCAACGTCCCTGCAGCTCCGCGTTTTCCATCTTCTTCGGTGCCACGTGCTTTAATTCCTTCAGTTTCAATATGAAAAATAGGGGGTGGCCCACTCTGGGCACCATTTGCTGCAGAAAAAATATAGACTCAGAGATCAATATGATCAGACAAAAGCCATTTATTGCAAAGCCTTAACTCCTTATATACTATTTCTTACAAACACTTACAGAGATTTGGCATATTATGATTGGATACATGTCTTGAAGACCTTTAGTGACTAACATATAATTAATTAAGCACAGGTGTGAGAACTTGACCTCGAAAGCTTGCCAACAGTCCACAGTTCTCATAACTCAGTGAATTCCAGCTTCTTCTTATGTTGCTTGCTTAAGCTTCCTTGGGCCTCTCATGGCCTTGCTGTATCTTTCGGGATTATTCAGAGTTCATGTACCAAATATCCATTCTCCTGTGAGAAATCTGTCTCCACAATGGGGAGGAGAATAAAAAGAATGTAACTCCCATGGGTTGAGATAAGAACAGTCCAGTAACTTAGGTATAACACTGTCGTGGTTTAAACCCAGTCAGGTAACTAGTTCGCTCACTTCCAGTGAGTGGTGCCGAGCTGACAACAATCGAGGTCCGTGTCCATCTCCCCCGCCCCCCCCCCGCGCCGGGGCTCTCCCCTTCCCCGCTCCCGGAGGAACGGGGAGGAGGATCGAGAGAGTGCAACTCCTACGGGTTGAGACAAGAACAGTCCAGCAACAAATCACCACCGCTACTATCAGCTAAAACAATGATAAGGGAAAATAACAAGGGAAGAGAATACGATACCACCGGCCAAGAAAGCGAGTTCCACCCGGAAGCCCCTGTCCTTCCGAGTAACTCCCAGTTACCCCCCACCCCGGGCATGACGTGCTGTGGTATGGAATACCTCCCCGGCTAGCCCGGGTCAGGCGCCCCGTCTCTGCTTCCTCACAGCTTCCCCTCCTCCCTGGCAGAGCATGACCCTCACAGAGTCCTTGGTTAGGGTAAACATCACTTAGCAACAACCGAAAACATCGGCTTCGCCAACACTGTTCTCAAACTAGAAGTCAAAACACAGCACTGCACCAGTTAACACAAAGGAAAAAACATGACTGCTACTGCTGAACCCAGGACATTATCCACCCCTTATTCCATACCATTCACGTCGTGCTCAGATCCCACATTTTCAATACACCATCGCTCTCCCACATATATACATCCATATACATACAGACCAAGAGGAAAAAATCATTTTCTTAGTGCATGGACCAATCCCTATAATGCTGCCGAGTCCATTCGGTCCATGATGTTCCAAGTTCATTCTCTGTTGGGATGATGGCTGGAGGGAAGTCAGGGCCAGTCGCTGGTGACCTGGAGACATCTAGTTGATGGGCTATAAAAGCATTACACAGCAGGCAACAGCATACAATTGAGTTCACTGGCTGTTTTCCCCTAAAATCAAATCCCCTTGAGGTATACATTGGACTTCCCCATCTTCCCGCATTACCCACCAAGTATATCCAGGTCCCTGAGCAAAAGCAATCCCACGAGTAGGTTTGCCTTTACCTGAAGCAGGAATAACCCAGACTGTCTTCCCCAGCAAATTCTTCATATGCACCACGGGAACTTTGTCCCCCTCTACAATATGTAAAAGTTCTGACTGGGCTGGGCCGGCCCTGTTGGCAGATCCTCTGGTGTTGACCAACCAGGTGGCCTTTGGTAAATGTGTATCCCAATGCTTGAAAGTTCCCCCACCCATCGCTCTCAGTGTAGTTTTTAACAGCCCATTGTACCGTTCGATTTTCCCAGAGGCTGGTGCATGGTAGGGGATGTGATATACCCACTCAATGCCATGCTCTTTGGCCCAAATATCTATAAGGTTATTCCGGAAATGAGTCCCATTGTCTGACTCAATTCTCTCTGGGGTGCCGTGTCGCCACAAAATCTGTTTCTCAAGGCCCAGGATGGTGTTCCGGGCAGTGGCATGGGGCACAGCGTATGTTTCCAGCCACCCGGTGGTTGCTTCCACCATGGTAAGCACATGGCGCTTGCCTTGGCGGGTTGGTGGCAGTGTGATATAGTCAATCTGCCAGGCCTCCCCATATTTATACTTCAACCATCGTCCTCCATACCAAAGAGGCTTTAACCGCTTGGCTTGTTTAATTGCAGCACATGTTTCACACTCATGAATAACCTGGGCAATAGTGTCCATTGTTAAGTCCACCCCTCGGTCACGGGCCCATCTATATGTTGCATCTCTGCCCTGATGGCCTGAAGTGTCATGGGCCCACCGGGCCAAAAATAATTCACCTTTATGTTGCCAATCTAAGTCCATCTGAGCCACTTCAATCTTAGCCGCTTTATCCACTTGTTGGTTGTTCTGGTGTTCCTCAGTGGCCCGACTCTTGGGTACATGGGCATCTACATGACGTACCTTCACCACCAGGTTCTGCACCCTGGCAGCAATATCTTTCCACAGTGCAGCAGCCCAGATGGGTTTACCTCTGCGTTGCCAGTTGCTCTGCTTCCATTGCTTCAACCACCCCCACAGGGCATTTGCCACCATCCATGAGTCAGTATAGAGATAAAGTACTGGCCACTTTTCTCGTTCAGCAATGTCCAGGGCCAGCTGGATGGCTTTCACCTCGGCAAATTGACTCGATTCACCCTCTCCTTCAGCAGTTTCTGCAACTTGTCATCCAGGACTCCATACAGCTGCCTTCCATCTCCGATGCTTTCCCACAATACGGCAAGAGCCATCAGTAAACAAGGCCTACTGCTTTTCACTTTCTGACAGTTTATTATATGGTGGGGCCTCTTCAGCGCGCACCACCTCCTCCTCTGCTGACATTCCGAAATCTTTGCCCTCTGGCCAGTCCATGATGACTTCTAGAATGCCTGGACGACTGGGATTTCCTATTCGAGTTTGTTGTGTAATTAGTGCAGCCCATTTACTCCATGTAGCATCAGTTGCATGATGTGTAGAGGAGACCCTGCCTTTGAACATCCAGCCCAGCACGGGCAGCCGGGGTGCCAGGAGGAGCTGTGCTTCAGTGCCAATCACTTCCGAAGCAGCTCGAACCCCTTCATAGGCTGCCAGTATCTCTTTCTCAGTTGGGGTATAGCTGGCCTCAGATCCTTTGTATCCCCGACTCCAAAAGCCGAGGGGTCGACCTCGAGTCTCTCCTGGAGCTTTCTGCCAGAGGCTCCAGGCAGGACCGTTCTCCCCAGCTGCAGTGTACAGCACATTTTTTACATCTGGCCCGGTCCGGACTGGTCCAAGCGCTACTGCATGAACTATCTCGCGTTTAATTTGCTCAAAGGCTTGTTGCTGCTCAGGGCCCCATTTAAAATCATTCTTCTTCCGGGTCACATGATAGAGAGGGCTTACAATTGAACTGTAATTTGGGATGTGCATTCTCCAGAACCCCACTGCACCCAAGAAAGCTTGCGTTTCTTTCTTATTAGTTGGTGGAGACATTGCTGTTATCTTGTTGATCACATCTGTGGGGATCTGTCTACGTCCATCTTGCCATTTTATTCCCAAAAATTGAATCTCCTGTGCAGGTCCCTTGACCTTACTCCGTTTTATGGCAAAACCGGCTTTCAGCAGGATTTGGATTATTTTCCTCCCTTTCTCAAAGACTTCTTCCGCTGTATCGCACCACACAATAATGTCATCAATGTATTGCAGGTGTTCTGGAGCTTGCCCCTGTTCCAGTGCAGTCTGGATCAGTCCATGGCAAATGGTAGGGCTGTGTTTCCACCCCTGGGGCAGTCGGTTCCAAGTGAACTGGACACCCCTCCAAGTAAAAGCAAACTGTGGCCTGCACTCTGCTGCCAAAGGAATTGAGAAAAATGCATTGGCAATATCAATCGTGGCATACCACTTGGCTGCCTTTGACTCTAGTTCATACTGAAGTTCTGGCATGTCCGGTACGGCAGCACTCAATGGTGGTGTGACTTCATTCAGGCCACGATAGTCTACTGTTAGTCTCCATTCTCCATTAGACTTTCGCACTGGCCATATGGGGCTATTGAAGGGTGAGCAGGTCCTGCTGATCACCCCCTGACTCTCCAGTCTACGGATCAGCTGATGGATGGGAATCAGGGAGTCTCGGTTGATGCGATATTGCCGCCGGTGCACTGTTGTGGTCGCAATTGGCACTTGTTGTTCTTCAACTTTCAGCAACCCCACAGCAGAGGGATCTTCTGAGAGACCAGGCAAGGTGGACAGCTGCTCAATTTCCTCAGTCTCCAAAGCAGCAATACCAAAAGCCCACCGGTACCCTTTTGGGTCTTTGAAGTACCCTCTCTTGAGGTAGTCTATGCCGAGAATGCATGGAGCCTCTGGACCAGTCACAATAGGGTGCTTTTGCCATTCCCTCCCAGTCAGGCTGATTTCAGCCTCCAGCACAGTCAACTCTTGGGATCCTCCTGTTACTCCAGAAATATAGATGGGTTCCACCCCTTGACAGCTTGATGGCATCAGGGTACACTGTCCACCGGTATCTACTAGAGCCTTATACTTCTGTGGGACTGATGTGCCAGGCCATCTGATCCACACAGTCCAGTAAATCCGATTGTCCCCTACCTCCACCTGGCTGGAGGCAGGGCCCCTCTAATGGTCGTCACAGCATTGGACACTTAAGTCGTGTTGAAAGGGATTATTCTTCCTTATCACAGGAGCTGGAGTAAAATCAGCTCTTCCACTCCATCTGGGAAACTGCTCACCAGAGACTGAAGCCGTAGCTCTCATGGGACGATCAGTCTTGGCCCTTGCTCCCCTCTTCAGTTCACTCACCCGTTCCTCCAAAGCTGAAGTAGGTTTTCCATCCCACTTTGTCATGTCTTCTCCGTGATCCAGCAGGTAAAACCATAGGGTACCCCGTGGCATATACCTTCTGTATCTCCTCTCTTGAACAATAGGACGCCTTTTGTTAATAGCTGAGACGTGTGTTGGTACACGTGAGGAGCTGGATAAATCAGATACATCGTCCCTCAATTTTTCGAGGTCCTGGGACAGTTTTTTCACAGCTGAGATGATGGAAGGGGTGAGATTGTCTTCGAACTCTCGGAGTTTATGAACCATTTCATCCACTGTTAGTGGTACTATGTCATTCCAGGTCACTGTTGCCAATGAATGGGCATATGATGACAGTGCATTCCTTGTAAGTTTTCGCCACATGGGTCGTGTACATTCAACTTCATCTGGATCTATAGGTGTATCCCCGTTATTCGGCTTGATGTGATAGATCATCTCTACGATGGCCGATTCCCTCAGAGACTGGATGCCTTTGTCTATAGTAGTCCACTTAGCCGAACGACTCGTAACATCGTCCTTGTACGGAAACCTTTCTTTCACAGCTGCCAAGAGCCTCCTCCAAAGGCTGAGGGACTTTTTCTCTCTTGCAATTGCTTTGTCAATTCCCCCTTCTCTAGCAAGTGATCCCAGCTGCTTGGCTTCTGTACCTTCTAGTTCGTGACCATCGGCCCCATTGTCCCAGCATCGGAGTAACCAGGTGATGATGTGCTCCCCTGGTTGACGGGTAAAATCTTTTCGCATATTCCGCAGCTCGGTTGAGGTCCGAGGTCGAGAAGTTACCTCTTCTTCTTCTTCTTCGTCATGTGATGATGACTCCTGATCAGATTCTGGACCGGGTGGTGAATTCATTGGTTCTTCATCTCGCTTCACCCTTTTTGCTTCCTTTTTGCTTGTTCTCTTGCGTACAGGGGCAACTGATATTGGTACGAATTGGTCCTCTGGTTTGGCTGCAGTGGTTATCACTGTGGTTTGAGTAGCGACTGTACTTGTTGCTGGGGGTGGTGTAGCTACTGTGCTTGGAGCTGGGGTAACCGCGCTGTCTGTTGCAGTTGAAGTTTGAGCAGCTGATGTACTTGCCACTGGGGTAGCTGCGCAGTTCATTGCAGCCAAAGTTTGAGTAGCGACTGTCACTTTGCCCTCAAATCCGCCGACATTCTTTTCCTTTTGAAGGTGCTGGATAGTGTTGAACAAGGCCCTGTAAGCATAGGCCAAGCCCCAGCACGTTGCCGTGATTTGTCCATCTCTGGTATGGCCAGAATGACCACACACCTCATTTAAGTGTTTTACTAATTCTTCTGGATTTTGCAGTTGTTCGGTAGTGAAATTCCAAAATACTGGAGGGGCCCACTGACCTAGATACTTGCCCATACTATCCCACACACCCTGCCACTCATGGCTGTCCAGCCTCTGGGAAAATCTCTCGGTCCTCCTACATCGTCGTTTGACCCCAGACAAGACCCAAACCTGAATCTGCTTAACTCTTGAAATCAGTAGTGGGCAAAACACACTCTGTATGCGTGTTAGCATGGTGATTCCCATCACCATCAGCAAACAAGTCTCAACAGCATTAAAAGGCCGTTCAAAAAATTCAAAACTCTGAAATGTAAATGGTCTGGGGGGACGACTAGGAGGGTAAAAGGATGTCTCCTTCACAGGTTGAGCACCTGAGAAGGAGAAAAAAGATGTGTAATTGCTAAGCACCTCCATCATATACCTCCCAAAGTATAAAGGTGGTGACCACACTGGGAACATAAGCCAGATCAGTTTCATGATCAATGATTCTATTGTATTACAAGTCATTACCATAAAGTACAATGGAATAAAAACCTTAGCCCAAGCCCCACACTTGAAAAACACTAATACAGCAAATACCGGATGGACGTAAGATATGATATACTGAAACTGTGAGATCAAGAGGAAAAACCTTGAGAGCCAATAAATCAGCATTGTGACGAGTGACTATCAATCCAGTCAGATCTGTTCTTATCTCAACCCCTCGTGCCCCACGTTGGGCGCCAAAAAGAACTGTCGTGGTTTAAACCCAGTCAGGTAACTAGTTCGCTCACTTCCAGTGAGTGGTGCCGAGCTGACAACAATCGAGGTCCGTGTCCGTCTCCCCCGCCCTCCCCCCCGCACCGGGGCTCTCCCCTTCCCCGCTCCCGGAGGAACGGGGAGGAGGATCGAGAGAGTGCAACTCCTACGGGTTGAGACAAGAACAGTCCAGCAACAAATCACCACCGCTACTATCAGCTAAAACAATGATAAGGTGTCCTGGGTTCAGCAGTAGCAGTCATTTTTTCTCCTTCTTGGTAACTGGTGTAGTGCAGTGTTTTGACTTTCAGCTCGGGAACAGAGCTGATAACAAAGATGTTTTGGTTTGGCCAAGGACTTTGTGAGCCTCATGCTCTGCCAGGGAGGAGGGGAAGCTGGGAGGAAGCAGAGACAGGACACCTGACCCAAACTGACCAAAGAGGTATTCCATACCACAGCACGTCATGCCCAGGATGTAACTGGGAGTTAGCCGGAAGGGCTGGGAGACGGCAGGGTTGGAGGAGGTATGGGTCGGTGCTTGGTCGGGGACTGGGGGGCCGAGTTATCGGTTGGCTGGTGGTGAGGTGTTGTATTCTCTTCCCTTGTTATTTCCTTTATCATTATTATCATTGGTGGTAGCAGTAGTGATCTGTGTTATACCTTAGTTACTAAACTGTTCTTATCTCAACCCGTGGGAGTTGCATTCTTTTCAATTCTCCTCTCCATCCCTCCGAGAGCAGGGGGAGGGCAAGAAAGGGGGGGTAAGTGAGCAAACGAATTACCTGACTGGGTTTAAACCACGACAGTTCTTTTGGCGCCCAACGTGGGGCACGAAGGGTTGAGATAACGACAGATTTGACTGGATTAATAGTCATTCGTCACAATGCTGATTTATTGGGTATCAGAGTTGCTCTTCTTGATCTCACAGCTTCAGACCGTTGTAACTTACGTAGAGCCGGTATTTGCTGTGATAGTGTTTATCAAGTGTGGGGCCTGGGCTAAGGTTCTTGTCTCACTGTGCTTTATGGCAATGGCTTGTAATACGGGTGGGCTCCAGCAGCAGGGCGGGACGGACGTGGCCGTGGACTTGTACCTGGCCGTCCGGCTGCTCTTCACCGTCCTGGCCCTCACCCTACTCTCCATCTTCGTGAGGCTGCGGGGAACTGAGGGGGAGCGGCCCCGGGAGCCGGCGGCTGCTGAAGCGGCCCGGGAGAGCGGCCACGGGGACCAAGCGGCGGCGGGAGCGGGGCCGGAGGCCGCCAGGGGACGGCTGCCGGTGGAGGAGGCCGGGGCGGTCGAGGAGCAGAAGGAAGCGGCTGCCGAGCAGCGGGAGAAGGCGGCGGAGGAGCCGAGCCCCGCGGAGGAGCCGAGCCCCGCGGAGGAGCCGAGCCCTGCGACGGCCGAGAGCATTCCCCGGAAGCCGCCTGCCGAGCCCCAGGAGGATGCAGGAGACCACGCAGCATTTCCCAGCAAGGCAGAGGAGGAAGAGCTGGACTCAGGAAAAGAGAAGCTGGCGGTGGGAGAGCCGGCAAGCACAGCAGCTACACCAGCCCCAGTGACAAGCACAGCAGCATCGTTTGAGAGTTCTGAAGGCTCTGAATGGCCTTTGGATATCCTTGGGACCTGCCTGCTGATTGTGATGGGGATCAGCATGTTGGCACACACACAGGCTGTGTTCTACCCACAACCATTTTGTCTGATCTCAAAAGTTAAGCAGAGTCAGGTTTGGGTCTTGTCTGGGGTTAGACAACAATATAGGGGGACCAAGAGATTTTCCCCAAGGCTGGAGAGTCATGAGTGGCAGGGTGTGTGGGACAGTATGGGCAAGTATCTAGTCCACTGGGCCCCTCCAGTGCTTTGGAAGCGTCGGAGATGGAAGGCAGCTGTATGGAGTCCCCAGCAACAAGCTGCAGAAACTGCTGAAGGGGACAGTGAATTATTTTAAGCCTGGTGGGCCCATGGCACTTCAGGCCATCAGAGCAGAGATGCAACACAGAGATGGACTCATGATCGAGGGGTGGACTTAACAATGGACACTATTGCCCACGTTATTCACGAGTGTGAACACTGCACACAGTCTCTCCTGCTCTGGAAGACTGTTACAAGAGATGGAGCCTGACATGGACCAGATGGACGCAGCAGCTTTATAGGGACTGGTCCATGCACTAAGATAAGAGTGCACCGAGATAAAAGTGATGGTATATTGAAAATGTGGGATCTGAGCATGACGTGAATGGTATGGAATAAGGGGTGGATAATGTCCTGGGTTCAGCAGTAGCAGTCATTTTTTCTCCTTCTTGGTAGCTGGTGTAGTGCAGTGTTTTGACTTTCAGCTCGGGAACAGAGCTGATAACAAAGATGTTTTGGTTTGGCCAAGGACTTTGTGAGCCTCATGCTCTGCCAGGGAGGAGGGGAAGCTGGGAGGAAGCAGAGACAGGACACCTGACCCAAACTGACCAAAGAGGTATTCCATACCACAGCACGTCATGCCCAGGATGTAACTGGGAGTTAGCCGGAAGGGCTGGGAGACGGCAGGGTTGGAGGAGGTATGGGTCGGTGCTTGGTCAGGGACTGGGGGGCCGAGTTATCGGTCGGCTGGTGGTGAGGTGTTGTATTCTCTTCCCTTGTTATTTCCTTTATCATTATTATCATTGGTGGTAGCAGTAGTGATCTGTGTTATACCTTAGTTACTAAACTGTTCTTATCTCAACCCGTGGGAGTTGCATTCTTTTCAATTCTCCTCTCCATCCCTCCGAGAGCAGGGGGAGGGCAAGAAAGGGGGGGTAAGTGAGCAAACGAATTACCTGACTGGGTTTAAACCACGACATAAGGGAAAATAACAAGGGAAGAGAATACGATACCACCGGCCAAGAAAGCGAGTTCCACCCGGAAGCCTGTGTCCTTCCGGGTAACTCCCAGTTACCCCCCACCCCGGGCATGACGTGCTGTGGTATGGAATACCTCCCCGGCTAGCCCGGGTCAGGCGCCCCGTCTCTGCTTCCTCACAGCTTCCCCGCCTCCCTGGCAGAGCATGAGCCTCACAGAGTCCTTGGTCAGGGTAAACATCACTTAGCAACAACCGAAAACATCGGCTTCACCAACACTGTTCTCAAACTAGAAGTCAAAACACAGCACTGCACCAGTTAACACAAAGGAAAAAACATGACTGCTACTGCTGAACCCAGGACAAACACAAAACCAGTACTGCTACTACCAGTAATAATAATGATAAGGGAAATAAAAACGGAAAAGAATACAACTGCTCACCACCTGCCAACTGATACCTAGCCCCACCCGAGCAGCTATCTAACCTTTCTGGGTAACTGCTCCCAGTATATATACCAGGCATGGCGTGCTGTGGTATGGAATACCCCTTTGGTGAGTTTGGGTCAGGTGTCCTGTCTCTGCTTCATCCCAGCTTCCCCTCTTCCCTGGCAGAGCACGAGACTGAGAAAGTCCTTGGTCAGAGTTAACATTCTTTAGCAACAACTAAAAACATCGGTGTTATCAGTGTTGTTCCCACGCTGAAAGTCAAAAACTCAACACTACACCAGAAGGAGAAAAATGACTGCTACTGCTGAACCCAGGACACCCACACAACATCCTTGTCTCTAAATTGGTCTGGCAACAATTTGATGGATTGACCACTCGGTGGAAAATAGGTAAAAGCTTGCATTGTTCGTAACGCTGCAGTATTCACTGGTATGAATATTGCAGCTGTGTTCAGAACATCCTTGTGGTACCTGAGGTGATGTGTGTGAACAGGGCATGGTGCTAGTGTGGCAGTAAGGGGGGAGATGGGAGATGACACCTTGCATTTTTGCAGGTGATCTTTGGGGGGGGTGGGGTGTTGTTTTGTTTTAGTTTTTACTTTAAGTGTTTGTAAGGCTCCTTCTGTAGGTGTCAGAGGAGGAGAAGAAGCTTCTCCAGAGGTTGATTAAGCTGTCTGAATTGGGTATCTGTCTGGATTACCCTTTGGAGGAACTCTCAGTTTTTCTGTATGTGTTAGCTATAGAGAGCTGTGGTGATGGCCACCACGAGTTGCTAGGCTCTTATGATTATTCCCCTAACCACATGTGGGGAAAATTCCCATAAATGCTCACCAGAAAGTAAGGTAAGTATCTTATTTCTTTGTCTCTGAAAGAAGCTTGCATTGTTCGTAACGCTGCAGTATTGAAGAACATAATGCAGATGGTTTGAGTTCTGCCCCTACGCTGACACTGTTGAATACAACTTTCAGATATTTTAATATTTTGTTTCCACCTGTATTCAACTTCCAGTTATTAACATTGGATTTTTTGAAGTGTGTATGCAGTGGGGAAGTATTAGATTCCCCATCTCATCTGCTCTTAATAAATTGCTCTCTTCTGATGGTCCCTCAGAACTTTAAGAGGAGATGCAGTTGTACTTGGTAACTAGAAACAATACATTTTTAAAAAATAGCTATTACTGTAATGCAGGAAACAGATTAGCTACTCTGTGGCTGATATTAAAGGGTCGTGTCAGTTTTTCTAAATACACTGTTAGTCAAGATGATGTGTTTATGATATTACAGAAGCACAGAAATTTGTGGTACTGTATGAAGGCGTTTTTGTTTCAGCTCTAATCATAGGTACTCTAAACACAACTTACTGACTGACATGGTAAACTGTCAAATGTATGGGTTACTGTCTGTCAATCACTTACTCTTCTGAGCCACCACTGCTGTATGTGTACTACTTATTTTCTTGTTATGGGGGGAGAGTGCATAGTTTGTGTCTTTAAGCAGTTAAAAGAAGCATTTTTTTTCCTAGCTCTAGTACTGGCACAATTGCTATCAACTTTTAAAAGCTTTTTACTGAACACAGACTGATGCCTGAAACTCCCTTGCTGGTGCCAAGGGCTGAGTAGGAAGCATTGGCTGAAAACCTCCTGTTTACATTTTTGCAGAGCTTGTACTCAGAGCTTACAGCTGCATTCAGACTTGAAGACTGAACCATTTCTCTGCTACACTGGCAGTAAAATACAGAGTGTGATTTTCAATGTGAATTGAAGGTGCTTGGATTTAAATTTGCTTTCACACTTTCAGCAAGTGCAGTGCAATATTGACCTATGGCACAAGAAGCTAACAGGAAATTAAACATTGCCAAGTGTTGTGAACCTGTTTTCTTTTTTAATTGCATGCTACTCTTGAACTGGCCCGTAATTAGATAGGTAACTAGGAGCTCAAAAAGCATGTTTGATTAGAATAGTTGCTGTTTCAGTTTCTTGTGTTTTTTTTTTTTTTCCATGACTCTCTGGTGTTTGTTTTTTTTTTGTTTGTTTGTTTTTCTTCCCTCTTTCTTAGTCTTCATGAAGAAATCATTGACTTTTATAAGTATATGTCTCCCAGACCTGAAGAAGAGAGAATGCGGATGGAAGTGGTGAACAGGATAGAAAACGTTATAAAAGAGCTCTGGCCTAATGCAGATGTGAGTAGGACACTGTTCTGTTTTTTTTTTTTTTAATATATGAAAGCAACATTTTGTGCCTGTTTGCTTTGTGAAGTATTGAATCATGAAAATACTGTTTGTTTTTCCATAATAAAAAAGCACAAACCAAAACAACAACAAAAGGATTTCTGGTCAAATGAGGGAGATGATCTTTCTTGCTAGAATAATACAAGTCAACATTTTCTGTCACACATAGGAACAAAGAAAGGCTAGATATACTGTAGTCAAAGAGAGGTCATAAGGTATGGCAACATTTAGTCTCATGAATATTTATTTACTAAAATTAATGAGAGCATACCAGGCATGCATGCTTGTAATGTACTGTGTTAAAAGAAACCCGAAAACAAATCTACTGGAAGTCATCACTTTGCTAGTAGCAGGGCTTCTAGTCCAAAGACCTGTGGTCCTGAATATTAAGGTGGGATGCCAGCAATGCCATGTTTCGTAGACCATGCTGTTTTTAATGGGCAGTTAAACTAAATTGACATCTTACAAATTTAAAGGAACCAGTTTTTTTGTACAGGAACAAACAAGTCTGTAGATCTGTGTATTGAGCTTAAAATCTGAAATGCCTCTTTCCACTGAAGATGGGTTTTTGCTAGTACTTCATTCAGTCGAAACAAGTTTCTTCTGTGCAGAGCTATGCTTTATTTCAATAAAGGTTGGATTAAAGAGAAGCCAAAGAAGATGCTTTTGCATCTCAAGGTGGTTTTATGGGCACACGTTTGGAATTTTGGCATAATTGCATCTAGTTCAGTTGTACCCCTCTACTAACATTTCCAGAATGGAGATGTATAGCTGTAGTCATCTATCTGTAGATAACAATAACTGAAAATAAGGACTTGTTAGCTGGAATAGTAAACCAAATTCAGACAGCAGAATCTTTAGTATAAGGAATGCTCTTTGATCCTGCCACAGTAAAAGGTAGCGTTTTGACATGAGTGACTTAAAACCACTGTTCATTTTAGATCTTCTTCACCTGTTCTTTTTGAATGTATTTTTTAGAAATTGGCAGAATATCACAGAATATGAATTATTTCTAAACTATAGGTATGTGGTGTGTGGTTTTGTGTGTAAAATACACTCACATTTTCAAGGTGGTTCATATTATGGTCAATGTATTAGTGACAAATCATATGGAAGGAGCACTCTTCACTCAGTGATAGCTGCCTTTGTACAGCTATGATAGTCAGTACGACACATATCTGGTAGTTTTTTCTTTGACTAAAACAACCTTTCCAAGGGGACTCTGTAAGAGACTTTAGCATATCTCACAGGTGTTGTATAGCTCTCCTCTAACCCAGTGAAACAGTGTTGTAGATCCTAATGAAGAGCAGGAGTTAGTGGGCTGCCAGTTTGACAGGTGATAGTATAGGAAATAGTGTGGGTAGAAACCAGTGCTTGCTCTGATACACCCTGCCAAAGTCTTATAGTAGGGGATTTCACCACAACAGCTGACTGCTTCAGCCTGAAGAAGAGGCCGCTATTTCCTAAACAAGTTTGTGTGCTTCAGACTTAAAACTAGTGTAATGGGGAGAATGGGTTTGTTACCAGGGGATCTTTCTTTGTTACCACTAACACTTTGAACAGGGCACAAGAACTTAGTGCATCCAGAGATACTCTGTTTGTAGGACAGACTTGATCTGTAAAAGCTAGGTCTTTTGTATTAAAATGTTTGTTTTATATATATATATATATATGACTGGGGGCTTGAGAAAAAAAGCCTTTTTTTAAGCTACTGAAACTGTTTTTTGTAGCTGTAATCTGTTTAAGGGGGGAAACAAATTACAAGCCCTGCCACAAGTGACAGCTGGCCACTGGGCTTAGCTGTAATGTGACTGAGAGGAAGCACACACAATGTAGTTGAAAACTGAAGTTCACTTTTCAATTATTGCCAGTTAAAACTGCTATGACCCTCTTTCTTTGCTGTTCTTGAAAATGATAGAGAGCAAGAATGTGCCAATTTTTCTCAAGTCAGTAGCTGCTCTTCAGAGCTTAAATGCATCTTGTGTGCTGTTGTTACATTGAGGAAGAATTCTCCTCTTATATGCCCTTCCATTTTCTGGAGGCTAGAGAGGAACAGAACAGTGACACAGGTGACACAGCATGCCAGGTGACAATCTGGAAATTACTGTAATGCTGTTTTTCTAATACTTACTTTACAGATCTGGTTGGGAACTGAACTGCTGAACTCAACTGTGTTCAACTTTGACAGTCTTTTGTTGTAATTTTTCAGTTCCTTGAGTCAATCACTAACCTTCTGGAAATCTGTATCGGTTTAGCTACTTTTTTTAAGTTTTGAGTACACACTCTGAGAAGGTAGAGTGTTACCTGGTCCAATGTCCTTATCTTTAGCTGCAGTGTAAAATGGTAAGTTAATCTTTAAGCCGTTCATTTTGAGTCATAGATGCAGCAAATCCAGCTAAAATAAACTTGTAAGTTAAACATACACATTCAGTTTGTAATTTCTCACTAAACATGTATGTAAGACATACTCTATAAAAATCAGATACCAAGGAAAATGAAAATCAGGCTTCATGAATCTGAACGTACAGAGTGTGTAGAATGTGTCTGTTCCTGTTCCACATAGGGAAAGGCTGAAAAAGCAGATGGAGGGAGGGTAAAACTAGGTATCCTAAACTGTTACTTTATATACAGAAGTCATTTGCTCTCTTACTCAAGGGAATGTGCTTAGAAGGAAACATTCCTACTAAGTGAGAACTGTTCTTGGCATCAGCAAGGCTCTGACCATAAGAAAGGCTTTAATTACGCTGAAACTGAACAACCCAAAACATTAAATGGGAGCATTTTAAGACAAAGATTTTTTACCAATTGAATGTGAAAGTTTTACTACTGAACAAATAAGTAGTTATACAGTGGAATTTAGGATGTATTTGTCATAATGTCCTCGGATTCGTGTCTGAATATTATGTGGCTTCGTAAATCTGAAAAGAGGTAATGTGGCATACTTCACACAATTCAGTTATGAAAATATTGTCACTGTGAATGGAAGTAAAAAGATTCACTCTATTTAGTTTGACAAACTTCAGAAAATTCTACTTAATGATGTAGAAGAAAGGGAACTCTAAACTGGCTACAGATAGATTTTTTGTTTTCTTTTGATGGAGAGACTTTGGTAGCAAAGAGTTTCCAACTTTTTGTGGGTTTCCAAGTTCTGTTGTGCATAGTGAGGACATATTTGGATACGCACTGTAATTAAAGCTCATCCAGGACCTTTGGAATTTAATACGAGTAAGTTTGAAGAAATGTAGGATAAATAGTAACAATAACATACAGGAGTAGGAGTCCATTACAGTACTGTGAAGTCTTAAGTTATCTTATGAATGCAAATACATATCTCTGTCCACATAGAATAAAACCATAAGTGGCAGCGTTGGCACACTACAAAACTAAGTCTCAGATTTCTCAAGTCACGATAGTGTCCTGTATTTGGGATACTTTAAATATGTACATGGCTCCGGAGCTTCAACAGTTTAAATTCCAGTTCTATAAATCAAAATCCTTTAATGGTTCTGTTCCGATTTCCTCACTCTTCCTCGCCCATCTTTCCAGATTTGATGAGAGAGGGATTGAAGTGTGGGTTTCTTTTATAATAATTCAGTGTTTCTCATATTCCAAATTATTGTACAACAGCAGATATTGTCTCATTCCTTTCTGTAAAGGTCATATGTTGTATCAGTTTATGAATATTTTCAGGATTGTTTATTCAGTAAAGGCTCTCTTTGCTGTTCAGCTGAGCATACTGTTTTGTTTGAAAATGTGGAAGGACATTTATTTTTTTTCCGAACCCATCAGTGGTTGTTTGATTGTGGAGAAGCACTTTTCAGATATTTCTGGTGGACAAATAAATCCTGGTTTGACTGAACCCAAACAGTTTTACAGAGGATGCTTTTATTATTATCCTGTATTGAAAATAGTAATAATAGTTACATTCTTAGCTTTGTGATGCCTTTATGCTTTTGTCAAGATCTAATATAATATTGATGCTAGTTCTGTGGCATCTCTTGCAGTCTTTTCTAGTTTGAGAAGCTGTGAATTTTCAACATTCAAATTACTGTCAGCATGTGCTTTTTTTGGGGGTGGGTTGAGGGAGTAAGAAGAATTAAATGATATGAAAAAATCAAGAGGAAGCATGCAAACTAGCTTCCTAGTCTAATAAAGTATCAAAACACTTACTTGCAAAACATCGTCTTTTCCCATCTCTCCCTTTTTCTTGTCCCTAAGGGGAAAAACATAGAAAGTGGGTCACTTGACATACAAATAAGTGGCAGTCAAGCTAGTGCATGAGACTTACTGAAGCAGAATACACAGGTCTGTAAGGTGGCTCCAGGAAACACATCAGAAGACTGTCTGGTTGAAAATTAGTCCAAATGTGTAGATATTTTTATTTTGAAGTCTCACCAGTCCCCCTTTGAGACTTAGCAGGAGTCCAACCTCCCTGTGAGGCTTGGCTAAGTTAGAATCATAGAGTCAACTAGGTTGGAAAAGGCCTTTAAGATCATCAAGTCCAGCCATTACCCCAGCACTGCCAAGACCACCACTAAAGCATATCGCTGAGGGCCTCATCTACACAGTTTTTGAACACTTTCAGAGATGGTGATTCCACCAGTGCCCTGGGCAACCTATTCCAATGTTTGATCACCCTCTCTGTGAAAAATTTTTTCCTAATATCCAACGTAAACCACCTCTGGTGCAGCTTGAGGCCATTGCCTCTTCTCCTATTGCTTGTTACTTGGGAGAAGATGCTGACCCCCACCTCATTACAACCTCCTGTCAGGTAGTTGTAGAGAGCCATAAGGTCCCCCCTGAGCCTCCTCCAGACTAAACAACTGTGGGTTTGGACAGTTTACAACAGACACCTCCTTATTTAAACCTCCGGTGCTAGCAAAAATCCAGCATAATTAAATCTGGGGGATGTGAAACTCTGAAACTTTTTTTTTTTTTTTTTTAAGCAGAAATAAACAGAGTTGTGCTACTTGCTCTGCAGTTCAGAAAAGAACTGTGATGCAATTCTTTTTTAGTATGCAAAGCAATGGAAGTATATTAAATTTAGATAATGTTTTTAAAAAGTGAAGGGTATACTTTGAGATATGAAAGCAGAAAAGAAATTGTACTGAACTGGGTTTTTCTTAATGTTCTATCATTCTAAAGTGTTTTAAATTTGAGTTATGGTTTTTTGCTAAATTTGGTCATGGTGAATTTTTTATATTAAAAAGAAGGTTTTGTAATAGAAAAGTCAAAGTTATTAATGTTTTGTGGGTAATAACACTGAAGATTAGCAATTTACACTACACTGAAGATGTAAATGTTTTAACAGAAGAGAGTACTTCTATTCAGAATGTGCCTGTTGGCAGTACCAAAATATACCAATGGAGGGTAGCAATAACCAGCTTTTCCAAGCAATTTAATAGAACTTGTTTGTCTTCTGAATCCTGATCATTTAGAATCATAGAATAGTTAGGGTTGGAAAGGACCTTAAGATCATCTAGTTCCAACTCCCCTGCCATGGTCAGGGATGCCTCACGCTAGGCCGTGTTGCCCAAGGCTCTGTCCAACCTGGCCTTGAACACTGCTAGGGATGGAGCATTCACAACTTCTTTGGGCAACCTATTCCAGTGCCTACTCACCTATGAGTAAGGAACTTCCTTATATCTAACTTGAACTTACCCTGTTTTAGTTTAAACCCATTTCCCCTTGTCCTATTGCTACAGTCCCTGATGAGGAGTCACTCTCCAGCATCCTCCTAGGCCCCCTTCAGATACTGGAAGGCTGCTATGAGGTCTCCATGCAGCCTTCTCTTCTCCAGGCTGAACAGCCCCAACTTTCTCAGCCTGTCCTCGTACGGGAGGTGCTCCTGCCCCCTTACTATCCTTGGACTTGCCCCAACAGTTCCATGTCCTTTTTATGCTGAGTACACCAGAACTGCACACAGTGCTCCAAGTGGGGTCTCACGAGAGCAGAAGTAGAGGGGCAGGATCACCTCCTTCGACCTGCTGGTCACGCTCCTTTTGATGCAGCCCAGGATACGGTTGGCTTTCTGGGCTGCAAGCACACACTGAAGCTAGCTCATGTTCAGTTTCTCATCAACCAAACCCCCAAGTCCTTCTCAACAGTGCTGCTCTGAATCACTTCTTCTGTTCTTGTGTTTCAGGTGCAGATATTTGGAAGTTTTAAAACTGGTTTATATTTACCTACAAGGTCAGTAATTTTTCAGTGTAAATTCTGTACAAAAGATAGCCTTTCGAGTTTATACCTTTGTAGTGACTTATTTGATCTCCTAATATCTGTTGCTTGTGCGTATACTTGTTATATTAAGAAAGTGTTAAGCTATTAGTACTCTGCAAAGTGTATACAAAAATTAGTAATTAAGACTATTAACTGTAGTACCTGTGGCTATATAGATTTTTGCATGTATTAGTAAAAGATCTAAAAATACCATGTTGTCAAAAAAGGCTTGTATTGTGACTTGGCTTCTTTAGTGACTGAACCGAAATAAGAGTTTGGCCTTAAAAGAAAAGCTAAAATTATCTCCACAGGTGATTAAATTGAAACATTTAACATTGCCTTCTTTATGATAATCTTAGCACTGAAGAGACAAGATTGCATACAGAATCGCTTTTTTTCTTTCACTCTTCTTTAGTGAAATCTGTACAATAGCCATCATCTACCTTTTCCAAATTTATTACTAGTTTTCATAAAGTAATTTTTCAGTTTCATTGGTATCTTCTGTGTAGAAATTGTAAGTATTTTTGACAGTTAAATAGAAATAGAATGAAAGGCTTAAATGGCTGCAGGGGACAAACACATTTAAATAGCATAAGTCCTGAAGTTAACACTTGAATTGAGTTCTGTACTTTGGGAACATGAGGAATTGGTATTTAGTACTGACTACAAGTGCCGGATACCCAAGTCATCATTTCATGTAGTTTTGAAAAAAGAATCTGACAGATGTTTTAATACCCATTTTAGTCTAAGGGGTTGCAGGAAGACTGAATTGCTCAGTTTCTGTTTGGAAAGTCAGAAGTAAGGTGTACAAATACACATTGTTTTCACAATGCCTCATTTTTGGCTTTTTTTCCATTGATTTTAAATAGGCTTGATTAAACTTGATGGGTTGCTGATAATGCAAGAGAGCTATACCTATCCACATGACTGATTATTTTGAAACTGATGCAACAAAACCACTTTGCTGTTGTCTATTTGATTTCATATACTGCCTTTTCTCCATACTTGTCTCAGCAGAGTTTTGGGGGGGAGAAAAAATGCAGGTGTTTTTAAACACAGTACATAAGCCAACAAAACCCTTCCTGTGGCAGTACTTGCTATACTTTCAAAATAATGAGTGTTTGCATGGGGGTAATTAATTCACTGTTGCCTTCTATCCAAGCTTCCTTTTGCTCTAAGTTTTCCCTACCCGTCAGTAACTGTATAGTTAATTTAGATTTCAGTTTCTGGGATTCAGAAAGACCTGCAGTGTGTTTTTTTTTATTCTGTTATTCTGTGTTATATTTTGTCTAATCTTTTACTTAAGCTGATATTGAAGGTTTGGGTACAGGGTTGTTTAGCTGCTGCATCTCTGTTATTTTTCAGGCAATATCTATACTCAAGGTGACAACAGAACTACTTTTTCTCTCTTGGTGTGTATCAGAAAAAAAAGAGTGTCTTGTTAACTCTCAGCATCAGTAGTGGGTTTAACACCAATTTAGTTTAGAAGTGTCCAGTAGCATTTCCTGCTCTCCAAGCAGGTTTTTAACATAGTTTTCTGCAGCTGGCTGAGTGCTGCCTACCCTTGCCAGCTAAATGGCATGCAGCTGAACTGCTGCTGACACTGCTTGTTGGCAAGAGATATTTCGGTTTCTTTGAGGTTGTTAAAGCAGTGTTGTCTGTGAAACAGCAGACCTGTAGGATCTGTTGGGAGGAAAAGTATTCCTAATTTTTTTGGTGTTGCCTGTTGCAGTTTTCTGTGCCACTGGTCTGCTCGTATAGCTGCAGGGTTATATGCTCGTCTCCTTTGTGTACCCAACCAAGCAGGGAAAATCAAAGAAGTTGGGGAGCAAAGAGGAAAGAGCTCAAGATCTCACAGTAGCCCTTACTGGCTTTGGTTTGGACACCAGTCATCTTTTGGATTTGAGTTTAGGCACTGAATTAGGGTGTCAAATCCCTTTGTAGTCAGAAGAATGTGTACGTGCATAGGGAGGAAGTGTAGGGATGGAGACACCTCTTCAAGGAGCTGAGTTAATGAATGAAGTTAATTAGTTTGATCTTGCTTAACAGCTTGTTGCTTCCTGAAGTCAAAGTTGCCACATTTTCCGATCTCCTTCCCCGCTCCCTATTCTTGGCGCTACAGACCAGCTGCTTACCATGTGCTAGCTGGTGCTCTGATCACCCAGAAACCCAACTTTGAAATGCAAAGAGGCAGGAAATTACCCCACAATGTTTTGGGTTTTTTTAGGGGTGGGGAGTTGGTTTTTGCCACATCCATTAATATGTTGAGTTGATTTGCTGTAGATTAGACAAACACCAGACCTGCAGCAAAGGAGGAGACAGGGCCATGCATCTGGGAGCAGAGGATGGAGACCAGGACTTTCCCTTTCAGTGACAGGCTGTTAAATCAGGGTTACTGATTAATACAGCCCAAAGGTGGTGCTCCACAACAAGTTACTTTCTTGCTCAGAATCACTCTGGTGAAGCTGATCCATTTCTGCTGACAGCGTGGCCTGAGGAGACTAATCTTGGGATTTGCAGCCCAAGTGGGGGGGGTGTGTGTGTGTGTGTGTGTATGTGTGTGTGTGTGTGTGTGTGTGTGTGTCTGTCCCCTCCCTTGGTAATCTGAAATATTCTGTAGTTCCCCAGGTGTAAGAGTTCATCCCCCACCTCTTTCCTCAGAAAATTAAGAATAAATTATTTGGTTACATTCTGTCAGCTTTATTTTGGTTATGTGTGGATGTCAGCTGTTTATCTTTTAAGTGTATTGGTCTTTTAATTTGAATAAATCTGTGCTTTCTTTCTATTTCAGTGATATTGATTTAGTTGTGTTTGGAAAGTGGGAGACATTGCCTCTTTGGACCCTGGAAGAAGCTCTTAGAAAGCACAATGTAGCAGATGAAAACTCAGTAAAGGTTTTAGATAAAGCAACTGTAAGTTTGGGGGAAGAAGGTGTTTCCTTGTTCTAAGCTAAATGTGTAATAAAATATCTTGGTTAAAAGGATGAATTTTCATAAGCAGAAACTATATATAAATATAAGCTAGAACTTTTTTATTTATTACAGTTTTTATTACTCTAAAATAATTGATAGTGCTGCAACAGAAGCATTTCTTCTGTTGGGGAAAATAATCTGATTGTTCATGCTACACAACATACACTTGTTTTAAAGTGAGATTATATTAGTCATTGTTGTGAATTAATGTGATCAAACTTGTGAATTTCTGGACTCAGTTTTTACATAAGTAATTTTTTCTTATTGTAAGTAAGCAGACATAATACATTTTCACATAGAAGTACTAAGTACAGCCTTATATAAATATGTAATGGTATGCCTCGCACAGGATAGGATAAATTCCATTATAACTTCCTACCTTCTGCTAATTGTAAGAGTATGTAAGTGTGTTGGGGGTTAAACAGGTGTCTAATTGATGGCTATTATTAGTAGAGAGAGGTAATTTGGAAACCACTCAGGTGGAGATATGTCATAGTGTTCTCAGTAACTTGTGCTTCTTGTCTGAAGATGATTTTGATGAGGAATCAGTGACCCGCAATGACAGGAGTGTGTATTTTCTTGAGTATCTATTACCATTGATCTTAATTTCTTAAGCGTTTGTCTCCCTCTGGTGATTGTTTTTCCCACTAGAGCTGTGCTGCTGCACTAGGAGACAACTAAAAACAATTTAAAAGGAATCACTTTGAAGATTAAGTGTTAAGTTCTGTTAAACAGGATAGTAAATTGAAAATGGCATTTATGAGTTAGAAAAGCAAAGTTGATGTAAACAGATTGGCAAGGAGAGTGCGTTCTTAAATAAATAGGAGTACTGTTTTCTCTCAACAAAGTCATAAAACGTTTCAGTTTTACTGGTGCATATAAGTATGAATGAAACCAAATGTCTCTTGGAAATCTGTATTGACTTAACCTGTCTTTCTTTTGCAGGTACCTATTATTAAACTGACAGATTGCTTCACTGAAGTAAAAGTTGATATAAGCTTTAATGTACAGAACGGGGTTAAAGCAGCCCAGCTCATCAAAGATTTTATCAAGGTTAGGCAACACTGTAATAGAGCTAGAGCTGAATATTTGATGATTTGATTTTATATTTTACTTTGACTGCATCCTGACTAGAGATACACTTTCACTCTGTTATTTTTGTTGTCTACTGCTACTCCATGATGTTCTTAGGTTTTAGATATTTTGCCCTGAAAGACACGAAAATAGCAATGTATGAAGTATTGAGAAGTTTTAATGGTACAGTTCTTTAATGGTACTAAAGAGAATGCACTAATACCTGTCTAAAATGTTCTGCTCTACCTGTGGCTCCTTGAACTTAAAATTAGTAATAACCACACATTGCTGAGAGAGTAGGATTAATCTTGTTCTAGAATGAATATTATTTCAGCATACAAATGCTAATAAGGTAGAATAAGTTAAATTTAGTAAGTTATTGTTCAGGGTTTCACCAATACCTGTTTGATAGATACATTACAGTTGGTTTTGTTTAGTATATGGGGTCATTTTGTTAGGATTAATGTGTATTTAAAGTTTTGAAGGATCCTTACACTATTTTCCTTTCCTTCCCTTCCCCTATTCAGTGCATTGGGACACTCATAGCAAATGTCTCATAGAAGCAGTAGAAAATTTTTCTTCTGTTTTTATGTTCTGTGTAGGGGGATGAAGTGCAGTTCAGTCTCACTTAAGTGTGTAGGTATTACTGTTCTACTACTGACTGCTTGGGGTTTTTAACAAAACTAATGACAGCAGGAGAATCAAAGTATTTCAATAGCTAAACATGTAAAACTCCTTCATAAAACTGAATAAAGCAAGCACTTCACTTTCAGTCATAAGGGTTAGAAATCACGTACATCTGGTTTAATAATGTCATTGAGTTGCAGGAGGTCTTCTAAATTTGGGGGGATTTTCAGTTGCTGATGAGTTGAAAGTATGGACTTCACCTTGTTAATCTTCAGTTCCCTTATGTATGTTTAGTAGCAGGTATGAAATTAGCTCGGTTTGCTTCTACAGTGTCTTATTTCTTTAACCTGTAGAAAGACACAGAAGAAAAACTTCTGTCCTTAGTTTCAGTAGAATAATCTGAGTTCTTGTCTGCATAGTCTCACCTGTGTGCTTATATATAAACCTTGTGTTGATGAGGCCTCCTGCACCTGCATTCACATTAAGAGGGTGGGGTGGGTTCAGAGACCTTCCTTTTCTCAGTCTCTATCTGATGAACAGAAGTTGATTGTGTTGGGCAGCCTTTTGCTGCTAAATCAAGACCGATAGTTTTGTGCTGTGTAGCTTCTTGTTGGTGAAAGAAGATGCCCAGATTCTCTGTCTCAGGACACGTACTTGGAATTTGGCAGCTAACTTCAGTTTTTGCATACTGTGCATTGTCACATTGCCTTGTGGTGGACAGGCAATCTGTATTTGGTTTTCTGCCACAACACAAGGGCTGTATTTCAGTTAGATTCTGCATACACATTTCTCTTTAGGTAAGTCCATAAGGCCCTGCCTGCTTGCCCAAAATTGACTATGTGCTTCTTGATTTATGACTGGAGTGTTGAAATGGAAGGTTATAGGCTCTTTAGGAAAGACAGGCCAGGCAGACGAGGAGGGGGGAGTAGCTATTTATGTTAATGATAGGCTAGAGAGTATGGAACTCTGTCTGGGGACAAGTGATGGGTCAACAGAGATCTTGTGGGTTAGGGTCAAAGGGAGAACTGCGATGGGGGACATTATAGTGGGGATCTGCTACAGGCCAACCGATCACAAGGACTGTGTGGATGAAGCACTCTATAGACAGATAGGAGCAGCCTCATGCTCAAAGGCCCTTGTCCTCATGGGGGACTTCAACCACCCCCATATCTGTTGGAGGCATGGTACGGCCTGGCACAAGAAATTGAGGAGGTTCCTCAATCGTGTGGAAGACAACTTCCTTCTGCAAGTAATAGAGGAGCTAATAAGGAGAGGTGCCATGCTTGACCTTGTGCTCACCAACAGGGAGGGGCTGTTAGGGAATGTGATGCGCCAGGGCAGCTTTGGCTGTAACGTTTATGAGATGGTCAAGTTTGAGATCCTTAGGACAGTGAGAAGAGCGTGCAGCAAGCTCACTGCCCTGGACTTCAAGAGAGCAGACTTTGGCCTCTTCAGAAACCTGCTTAATAAGGTTCCATGGGATATAGCCCTAGAGGACAGAGGGGCCCAAGACTGCTGGCTGATATTCAAGGATCTGCTCTAAGCTTAGGAGTGTTGTGTTCCGACTAGAAGGAAATGTGGCAGGAGGGCCAGGAGACCTCCATGGATGCTGAGAAAACTTAGAGGGGAAAAAAAGCAGCTTATAAAAGGTGGAAACAAGGACAGGCGGCCTGGGAAGGATACAGGGATGTTGTCCAGGAAGCTAGGGACGAGGTTAGGAAAGCGAGTAAGTTTGAAGAAATGTAGGATAAATAGTAACAATAACATACAGGAGTAGGAGTCCATTACAGTACTGTGAAGTCTTAAGTTATCTTATGAATGCAAATACATATCTCTGTCCACATAGAATAAAACCATAAGTGGCAGCGTTGGCACACTACAAAACTAAGTCTCAGATTTCTCAAGTCACGATAGTGTCCTGTATTTGGGATACTTTAAATATGTACATGGCTCCGGAGCTTCAACAGTTTAAATTCCAGTTCTATAAATCAAAATCCTTTAATGGTTCTGTTCCGATTTCCTCACTCTTCCTCGTCCATCTTTCCAGATTTGATGAGAGAGGGATTGAAGTGTGGGTTTCTTTTATAATAATTCAGTGTTTCTCATATTCCAAATTATTGTACAACAGCAGATATTGTCTCATTCCTTTCTGTAAAGGTCATATGTTGTATCAGTTTATGAATATTTTCAGGATTGTTTATTCAGTAAAGGCTCTCTTTGCTGTTCAGCTGAGCATACTGTTTTGTTTGAAAATGTGGAAGGACATTTATTTTTTTTCCGAACCCATCAGTGGTTGTTTGATTGTGGAGAAGCACTTTTCAGATATTTCTGGTGGACAAATAAATCCTGGTTTGACTGAACCCAAACAGTTTTACAGAGGATGCTTTTATTATTATCCTGTATTGAAAATAGTAATAATAGTTACTATTACATTCTTAGCTTTGTGATGCCTTTATGCTTTTGTCAAGATCTAATATAATATTGATGCTAGTTCTGTGGCTAGTTGTGAAGGGGATCAGCATGTTGGCATACATACAGAGTGTGTTTTACCCGCACCCATACCACGCTGGGCATGGCTCATTTCTTCTGATCTCAAAAGTTAAGCAGGTTGGGGTTTGGGTCTGGTCTTGGGTTAGACGATCATACAGGAGGACCACAAAGATTTTCCCTGAAGCTGGACAGTCATGGGGTAGCCTGTGTCTTGTACCTCTTATATCTTTTCTCTCAAGCACTAAGATGCCTTTTGTTAATAGCTGAGACGTGTTGGTACACATGGGGAGATGGATAGATTGGAGAAATCATCTCTCAATTGTTTGAACTCCTGAGACAGTTTTTCCACGGCTGAAATGATGGAAGGGGTGAGATTATCTTCGAACTGTCGGAGTTGAAGAATCACTTCATCCACTCTTGGCGGTGCTACGTCATGCCAAGTTATTGATGCCAATGAGTGGGCATATGATGACGGTGCATTTTGTGTAAATTTGCGCCGCATGGGTTGTGTACATTTGACTTCATCTGGATCTCTGGGTGCATTCCCGGCATCCGGCCTTTGATAGATCATCTCTACAATGGCTGATTCCCTCAGAGACTGGATGCCTTTCTCTAGTGTAGTCCACTTGGCCGAATGGCTCATAACATCGTCCTTGTACAGAAACCTTTCTTTCACAGCTGCCAATAGTTGCCTTCAGAGGCTGAGAGACCATTTCTCTTTTGCAATTGCTTTTTCAATTCCCCCTTCCCTAGCAAGTGATCCCAGCTGCTTGGCTTCTGTACCTTCTAGTTCGTGACTGTCGGTCCCATTGTCCCAGCATAGGAGCAACCAGGTGGTGATGTGCTCCCCTGGATGGCGGGTAAAATCTTTTCGCATCTTTCATAGCTTGGTTGAAGTCTGGGGTCAAGAAGTCACCTTTTCTTCTTCCTCTTCCTCTGATTCACGTAATAATAGCTCTTGTTCTTATTCAGTCCCGTGCAGTAAGTGCATTGGTTCTTCATCTTTCTTCACTGTACGGGTTGCTCTTTGTGCCTCTTTTTTGCTTTTCCCCTTGCGTACAAGGGCAACCGATATTGGCACGAACTGGTCCTCTAGTTTAGCTGCCGTGAATATCATTGTGGTTGGAGTGGCTGCACTATCTGTTGTCAGGGTTGGTGCAGCCGCTGTGCTTGGGATTGGATTAGCTGTGTTGTCTGTTGTAGTCAGAGTTTGAGGAGCTGTGATGCTTGTCACTGGGGCTAGTGTAGCTGCTGTGCTTGGAGCTGGAGTAGCTGCGCTGTCTGTTGCTATCGGGGTTTTTGTAGCTGCTGTACTTGTTGCTGGGGTTCGTGTAGTTGCTGTACTTGTAGTTGGAGTAGCTTCGTTGTCTGTTGTAGTCAGAGTTTGAGTAGCTGCTGGGCTTGTCACTGGGGCTGGTGTAGCTGCTGTGCTTGGAGCTGGAGTAGCTGCCGTGTCTGTTGCTGTCAGAGTTTGAGTAGCTGCTGTACTTGTCATTGGGGTTGGTGTACTTGCTGTATTTGGAGTAGGAGTAGCTGCGTTATCTGTTGCTTTGCCATCAGATCCAAAGACATTTTTTTCCCTTTGAAGGTGCTGGATAGTGTTGAACAGGGCTCTGGAGGCGTAGGCCTAGCCCCAGCACGTTGCCAGGATTTGTCCCTTTCTGGTATGATCAGGATGACAACACACCTCATTTGAGTGTTTTACCAATTTTTCTGGATTTTGCACTTGTTCAGTGGTGAAGTTCCAAAGCACTGGAGGGGCCCACTGGCCTAGATACTTGCCCATACTATCCCACACACCCTGCCACTCATGACTGTCCAGCCTCAGGAAAATCTTTTGGTGGTCCTCCTATATCGTCATCTAACCCTAGACCAGACCCAAACCCAGTTCTGTTTAACTTTTGAGATCAGACAAAATGGTTGTGGGAAAGAAACACTCTATGTGTGCCAACATGGTGATCCCCATCACAATCAGCAGGCAGGTCTCAAGGGTATCCAAAGGACACCTAGCTGTATGGTTCATTTGATACACTGGAGGGAAGGAATGCCATCCAGAGGGACCTTGACACACTTGTGATACGGGCCAATGCCAACCTGTCATGGTTCAAGCCCAGGCCGTAAATCCAAGGCACGCAGTCTTCCCTCCCCCCCCCCCCCCCCCCCGCTCCTAGAGGTACAGGGAGGAGACTCAAAAGAATTTAACTCCCACGGGTTCAGATAAGAACAGCCCAGTAACTAAGGTATAACACAAACCACTACTGCTACCACCATTAATAATAATGATAAGGAAAATAACAAGGGAAGAGAATACAATACCACTCATGGAAGCCCAGCCTGACTGAGCAGTTACCTTCCGGGTAACTCCCATTTACATCCTGGGCATGACGTGCTGTGGTATGGAATACCTCTTTGGCTCGTTTGGGTCAGTTGTCCTGTCTCAGCTTGCTCCCAGCTTCCCCTCCTCCCTGACAGAGCATGAGACTCACAAAGTCCTTGGTCAGACTAAACATTTGAGAAGTAACTAAAAAGATTGGTGTTATCAGCGCTGTTCCCAGGCTGAAAGTCAAAAAACACAGCACCGCACCAGCTACTAAGAAGGAGAAAAAGAATGACTGCTCCTGCTGAACCCAGGACACAACCTTATGAAGTTTAACCATGACAAGTGCAAGGTCCTAGACCTGCATCAGGGCAGTCCCAGACAGAGCTACAGGTTGGGCAGAGAAGAGATTCAGAGCAGCCCTGTGGAGAAGGACTTGGGGGTGTTGGTTGATGAGAAAACGAACATGAGCCGGATTCACTGTGTGCTTGCAGCCCAGAAAGCCAACCATATCCTGGGCTGCATCAGAAGGAGCGTGACCAGCAGGTCGAAGGAGGTGATCCTGCCCCTCTCTTCTACTCTCGTGAGACCCCGCTTGGAGTATTGTGTGCAGTTCTGGTGTCCTCAACATAAGAAGGACACGGAACTGTTGGAACAAGTCCAGAGGAGGGCCACGAGGATGATCAGGGGGCAGGAGCACCTCCCGTACGAAGACAGGCTGAGAAAGTTGGGGCTGTTCATCCTGGAGGAGAGAAGGCTGCGTGGAGACCTCATAGCAGCCTTCCAGTATCTGAAGGCGGCCTATAGGGATGCTGGAGAGTGACTCCTCATCAGGGACTGTAGCAATAGGACAAGGGGAAATGGGTTTAAACTAAAGCAGGGGAAGTTAAGTTAGATATAAGGAAGAAGTTCTTTACTGTGAAGGTGGTGAGGCACTGGAATAGGTTGCCCATGGAGGTTGTGAATGCTCCATCCCTGGCAGTATTCAAGACCAGGTTGGACGAGGCTTTGGGTGATATGGTTTAGTGTGAAGTGTCCCTGCCCATGGCAGGGGGGTTGGAACTTGATGATCTTAAGGTCCTTTCCAACCCTAACCGTTCTATGATTCTCTGATTCTAATTTTGGGATAGGAGGTAGTCTTCTATTGAGAGCCTGACACCATTTTTGTGTGCTTAGAAAAAAAAGCGCGTTAGCATGTAATAATTCCGTAATACTGGTTTAAAGCCTAAAATATAAGGAGCTGCTGGATTAGAAAGTAGAAGCGAACAGGTTCATTTCAGACTTTTATCTCAAGTTATGAATTTATCACTAATTAAAGTTACTATTTAATGCAGGTATGACCTTTGCTTGTCTATGCTTATAAAACTGTTACACGGTGTTTAGAACATTGTTTGATAGGGCTTGTATGTATAGCAGAAAAAGGTCTTTTTAGTCCAGCTAAAATAGTAAAGATCACAGAATCATAGAATATTTTGCGTTGGAATGAACATGAAAGGGTAACTTTTGTTGAATGAAAATTCTTATTTACTTGTTTGTCTGTTTATTTTTGTCCCAATGGAGCTATCAATTCTGGCAAAACTTTTAAGTGCAGACTGGGCCTTGAGACTTCTTGAAGGAAGCTCATGTCTGGAACGGTACAAGTTGAGTTGTAGTGAGGAGATGAAGGTGAGCCAGGAACACTACAATATTCTCCTCTGATCAGGGTTGTTACTTTCCATATATACGAGCTAAGTACAGTAGAAAAGCTCTAAGTAAGGATTTAAGTATTACAGGCCTGCCTTCTGCTCCCTAGCAGTTTAGTGGACTGCTGTGCATTTTGTAAAATCTGTGCAGCTAAATATGCAGTTAGTGGCAATAACAATTATCATAGGATCACAGAATAGAATCATAGAATAGTTATGTTGGAAAGGACCTTAAGATCATCTAGTTCCACCCCCCCTGCCATGGGCAGGGACACCTCACACTAAACCATGTCACCCAAGGCTCTGTCCAACTTGGCCTTGAACATCGCCATGGATGGAGCATTCACAACTTCCCTGAGCAATCCCTTCCAGTGCCTCAACACCCTCACAGTAAAGAACTTCTTCCTTATATCTAATCTAAACTTTCCCTGTTTAAGTTTGAACCCCTTACCCCTTGTCCTATCACTACAGTCTCTAATGAAGAGTCTCTCCCCAGCATCCTCATAGGCCCCCTTCAGATACTTGAAGGCTGCTCTGAGGTCTCCACACAGCCTTCTCTTCTCCAGGATGAACAGCCCCAACTTTCTCAGCCTGTCTTCATATGGGAGGTGTTCCAGCCTCCTGATCATCCTCGTGGCCCTCCTCTGGACTTGTTCCAACAGTTCCATGTCCTTTTTATGTTGAGGACACCAGAACTGCACACAATGCTCCAAGTGAGGTCTCATGAGAGCAGAGTAGAGGGTCAGGATCCAGGATCACCTCCTTCGATCTGCTGGTCATGCTTCTTTTGATGCAGCCCAGGATACGTTGGCTTTGTGGGCTGCGAGTGCACACTGCTGGCTCATGTTCAGTTTCTCATTGACTAACACCCCAAAGTCCTTCTCCACAGGGCTGCTCTGAATCTCTTCTCTGCCCAACCTTTAGCTGTGTCAGGGATTGCCCCGACCCAGGTGTAGGACCTTGCGCTTGGCTTAGTTGAACGTCATGAGGTTGGCATTGGCCCACCTCACAAGCATGTCGATGTCCCTCTGGGTGGCGTACTTGTGTCAGCAACAGGAAATATCAGTTGGATTTTATTTTTTTTCAATCAAATATGGAGTAAACATATACATGTGTTTGGGTGGTATTAATATTAGTGTTAGAGAGGGTGAAGTTTTTACAATAAAATAATCATATAAAATAGTAAAGTGATTATATTTGAGAAATTTATAAATCAATAGTGAGGCTTTGTATAATAGAGGATGTTGTAACTTTGCCGTTTTGTATCATAGTTACTCTGTAACTATATGATACAATGGTAGTCTTGGTAGCAAGAGCTAACATAACTGCATATGGTGAGGGGAGTATAGGTGTATGTATTGTAAAACTCTACCCAAGCAGAACCTAAGTTTAAGATAGGCAAAAACGGCATACCAGAAGCATCCTGGTGAAGATAAGAGAATGCTAACGTCCGGAAGACAATTGGGACCTGGCCAAGTAAAGGAAAGGTGAAAAGGACAACCTGAGGAAGACTTCTTACTTCATCTGAGGAAGACTCCTTACTTCATTAGGGCGACCACCAGAGGGGGTGGCGCAAGCGCAGAAGAGGCTGATGTCGTAATAGATTGATGTAGCAATCTTTGATGCATATGTATTAGTCAATGATGTAATCTGTGTTGAATATGTATTAGTTACGAAATTTTTAGTGTATAAATTGCGAACGCGATGTGACGGGAATCGGAACCAGATTTGGGTGCGTACCCCTGGTTCCCGGCGCCTCAATAAAGCACGTCATATAACCATCCCGGTGGTTATGTGTTTGTCTCGACGCTAACATTTTGGCGACCCATATGGGACCTCGCGGGCATTGCTGAGGCGGATCGCGTTTCGATCCTGCTCCAGCTGGCACCGAGAGATTCTCGGGGAGCTATCGACCGCGACCGACCTCCGCTGCTCACGACGGACCTCTGATACGGTAAGAAAGGTGCTTTTGATCTGGGTTACGGTACCGATTTTTAGTAAATGTATGGTATTGAACTTTGGTAAAGGTCTGGTAAAAAGCCTTCCTGTTACACGCAGCAAAAAGCTGTGTGTGTGGCTGGGCTAGTAGTAAAGCCTGCCTGTTAGACGTGGCGAAAGCTGCGCTTGGTTGGGGCTAGAGAGCTCTCGGGGTAAAAGCCTAGGCGCTGTCCGTTAGACAGTAGCGAAAGCTCTGCAGGTTCGGCAAACGTGGTTCGGTATTGGTATTTATGCTGCAGGAACAGCATCGGTGTAGATAAGTGTTGTAACTTAGTGTTGTACAGGAAACAAGTTTTCCTTAGGATTTGTGGTACAAAAGGAAACTCCTTTGTACTCACAAGATGCCGCCGATTCCCAAGTCCTCTCCACTAGGCTGTTTGCTAAGCCATTGGAAGGAAGGGGGATTTGGGCAAAGTATGCAGAGAAGTAAATTGATTGATTATTGTAACGTTTGGTGGACACAGTATCAACTAGGGGATCAGGAAAAGTGGCCTGAAAATGTGACTCTGGAATATAATACTATTTTGCAACTAATGTTGTTTTGTAGAAGGGATGAAAAATGGGATGAAGTACCGTATGTAGACCTTTTCTTTACTTTAAGGAACAATAAGGAATGGCAGAAGTCTTGTGGGATTTTAGTTGTTAAAGCAAGTGCAAATGAACAGTGTAAAGGATGTGTTACTGAGAAGAAGTGTGTTGGATGTTCTGCTGTAGAAAACAGTTTGCAGCACCAGAAAGATGATGAAAATCTTGATTTGGCAGTGGCTCCGCTTGCACCGCTAGTAGCAAAGGAAGAAAGGGGGGAGGAGAATGATAGTGATAATGGTCTTGAGAATGAGAGTGATTGTGACTGCAGAGAGACAGAGATTTCTGCTACTCCAGTTTCACACCGAACTCGTCAGAGGGGAGAATGGAAAAAGAAAGTGCAGGCTCAGGCGTCTCAGGCACCTAGTGCAGTGCTTGCACCTTTAAGACAGGGAGCTGGAACGGAAGGACCTGTGTATGTTAAAGTGCCCTTTTCTCCTGGGGATTTGGTTATCTGAAAACAATCAGCAGGGACATATAGAGAGAATCCTGATAGGGTAGCCCGTATAATGAAAATGATCATTAAAACCCAGAATCCAGACTGGGATGACATCCAGGTGCTTTTAGACACCCTCATGGATTCAACAGAAAAGGAAATGGTGTTGCGGGCTGCAAGAGAAAGGGTCCGGGAGGATATACGACAGGGACTGGTTGAAGGAAATGTAGATCAAAATTTCCCTACAGAAGATCCAATGTGGGATTATAACATGGCAAGGGGAATGAGGATTTTGCGAAGGTATCAAGATTGGGTGATTGTTGGAGCGCAGAATGCTATGCCTAAAACAATAAATTGGTCAAAGCTATATAACGTAAGGCAGGAAAAGACAGAATCACCGTCTGCTTTCTTGGAAAGACTTAAAGAGACAGCAAAGAAATATACGGATCTGGACGTGGAAACTGAACAGGCTAAGGCACAATTGGCTTTGATCTTTTTGGGGCAGTCTCAGGATGACATTAGGAAGAAATTGCAGAAGCTGGAGGGAGCAGACTTGCAAAACTTAGACAGGTTGCTAGAAGTGGCTTGGAAGGTGTATAACAATAGAAAAAAAGAGAGTTCTCGGAGGCAACAGCAAAATCTATTGGCAGTGGTCCAGGGGAGAGAGCAGGGCTTCGCTAACTCTAGGGGTAGAGGGAGAGGAAATGTGCGGGAACAAGGATGAGGAAGAGGATTCTGTAATCCGAGCGCAGGAGTAAATGTGGAAAGAATAGGATATAATCAGTGTGCAAACTGCAAACAGGAGGGACACTGGAAAAATGAATGTCCATTAAGGGGAAGAATTATGTCTCCAAGGAACCCTTTTGTGGGATCGGAAGTAGCTCAGGCAATGGTGCTGGGGGAATATAATAATCAAAGCTGACTAACCGAAGCAAGAGTTAAGGAGCCCCTTGTGAAAATACAGTTGGGAGAAGAAGAAGTAAAATTTTTAGTGGACACAGGGGCTACCTATTCAGTCTTAAATGACTTACACGGAAGGTTGGTTAGGGAAAAAGACAACCACAATCATAGGGGCCACAGGGAAGGAGGAAACACGGCCGTTCCTACAGCCCCTAGATTTGCGATTTGGGGGGAAAGAGTTGACACATGAATTTCTGTATATGCCTGAATGTCCTGTTCCTCTTTTAGGAAGAGATCTGTTAGCTAAATTGGATGCAACAATTATTTTTGAAAATGGTGAATTAATAATGCAGATTCCGGAATCCAAAGCAGGACAAATTTTGGTTTTGAAAGATAAACCTATTGCTCAAATCCCGGAGGAGGTAGAACAAGCTGTAATACCAACAGTTTGGGAAACAGAAATTCCAGGAAAATCAAAAACTGCTCAGCCAGTAATAGTGGAATTAAAAGATGGAGCTAGGCCAGTAAGAGTTAAACAATATCCCCTGAAATTAGAAGCAAGATATGGAATTATAAAAACAATTGAGAAATTTTTAAAATACCAAATTTTAGAAGAATGTGAATCAGAATATAACACCCCAATTTTTCCAGTGAAGAAACCTAATGGTGAGTACAGGTTAGTCCAGGATCTGAGGGCCATAAATGAAATAACAAAAGATATCCACCCAGTGGTTGCAAACCCTTACACATTGTTAACATCTGTGAAGGAAAAGTATAAATGGTTTACAGTGATTGATTTAAAAGACGCCTTTTTCTGCATTCCTCTTGACAAAAGTAGCAGGAAATTGTTTGCATTTGAATGGGACAACCCACAGAATGGACGAAAGACCCAATTAACATGGACCAGACTCCCGCAGGGATTTAAGAACAGTCCAACTCTCTTCGGAAACCAGCTGTCCAAAGAACTGGAAACATGGACCACTCAAGGAAAAATACAGGTACCGAGATCACAATATCTCCTATTGCAATATGTTGATGACATCTTTATTGCAACAGAACAGGAGTCATTGTGTATAAAGGTAACCATTGAAATCTTAAACCAACTAGGCCTGAACGGGTATAAGGTCTCAAAAGAAAAGGCGCAAATTGCATGCACAACTGTGTTGTACTTAGGATGTGAAATTTCACAAGGGCAGCGAAAGCTGGGAATAAATCGTATAGAGGCAATTTGTGCCATTCCAGAACCAAGGAACCTACATGAGTTAAGAACATTTTTGGGTATGGCAGGGTGGTGCAGATTATGGATAATGGACTATGGACTCATTGCTAAACCCCTGTATGAGGCCCAAAAATCACCTGGTTTTGTTTGGAATAAACCACAGAAAGAGGCCTTTAAGAAACTGAAAGAGGCATTAATGAAATCTCCGGCTTTGGGACTCCCAGATCTGACAAAGGACTTTCAGTTATTCGTCCATGAGAGACAGAGATTAGCGCTGGGAGTGTTAACTCAGAAATTTGGGAGCTGGAAGAGACCAGTAGGATATTTCTCAAAACAGCTGGACCCAGTAAGTGCGGGATGGCCTGTATGTTTGAGAGCAGTAGCAGCGACTATTGTTCTAATACAGGAGGCCAGAAAACTGACTTTGGGAAAACACATGGAAGTGTTTGTGCCACATATGGTGACAATCGTCTTGGAACAAAAAGGGGGGTACTGGTTATCCCCTAGCAGGATGATGAAATATCAAGCAATTTTAACAGAACAAGATGATGTAAGCTTAAAGACTACTAACCTGTTAAATCCAGCAGTCTTTCTAGGAACGGACCTAGAAGAAGGGACGCTTGAACACAACTGTATAGAGGTCATCGAGCATACATATGCAACTAGAACAGATTTAAAGGATGAACCTCTCGAACAACCTGACTGGGAACTTTTCACAGATGGTAGCAGCTTTGTGGAAAATGGAACACGGTACGCAGGATATGCTGTAACAACACAGCAAAAGATAATTGAAGCAAAAGCGCTACCTCCTGGAACATCAGCACAACGGGCTGAACTCATAGCTCTTATGAGAGCACTGGAACTGAGTAACAACAAAAAGGTAAATATCTGGACAGATTCAAAGTACGCGTTCGGTGTAGTACATATACATGGAGCATTATGGAAAGAACGAGGGCTTCTATCTTCTCAAGGGACTAATATAAAATATCAAAAAGAAATTTTGGAATTAATAATTGCTGTGCAAAAGCCTAAACAGGTGGCCATCATGCATTGCAAAGTTCATCAAGGAGGAACTTCAAAGATATCTGAAGGAAATACATTGGCAGACCGGACAGCTCGACAGGTGGCCCGGAAGGTATGGAATATAATGGCACTGATACCTCTCAAGGTAAGCCCGCTCCATACCTATCTCTCACAAGATCCAAACTATTCAAAGGAAGATGAGAAATTGGCAGGACTTCCAAAGGCTCAAAAGAATTCTGAAGGATGGTATATAACAGTAACTGGACAAATAATAGTGCCACCAGCTATAATGCGAAAAATTCTACAGAACGAACATCAGAAATGTCATTGGGGTGCAGAAGCATTGGTGACTTATTTAAAGTGAGGAATAATTTCCACACAGATGTTAACCATGGCAAAATCAGTAGGGTCAAAATGTAAAATTTGTTTGAAAAATAACCCAGTAGTAAGGAAACAGGTTGAAATGGGAAGGATCAGAATAGGGATGGAACCAGGAGATTATTGGCAAATTGATTTTGTGGAATTACCAAAGACACAAGGGTACAAATACTTATTAGTAGGGGTTGACACCTTTTCTGGATGGCCGGAGGCCCTTCCCTGTCGCACCAATCAGGCAAAAGAGACAGTAAAGTGGTTGCTCAGAGAAATTATTCCACGATTTGGTGTTCCTTTAGGAATATCATCAGACAGAGGCCCACACTTTATGGCAACAATAGTACAGGAGATAAGTAAACTGTTAGGAATATCATGGAATCTACATACTCCCTGGAGACCCCAATCTAGTGGGCAGGTGGAAAAGATGAATCAGACAATAAAAAGACAAATCAGTAAAATATGCCAAGAGGCCAAAATAAAGTGGCCACAAGCACTGCCCATAGCCTTGTTGCGAATCAGAATAAAGCCTAGAAGTGGAATGTCAGTAAGCCCCTATGAAATCCTCTATGGGAAACCATATGAGGCACCAGAACCTAATCCCAATACCCACATTAAAGGGAACCAGGATGTTTACAATTATGTGCTATCTCTAGGTAAAACCCTAACCAGACTGAGAAGCACCCTGGTGTGGAACAGGCCATTGTCCTTGGAAAATCCAGTGCATGACATTCAGCCAGGAGATCAAGTATACATCCGAAATTGGAATGAGGAACCATTAAAAGAAAGGTGGGACTGACCTCATCAAGTACTATTAACAACGTTCACTGCAGTAAAGGTAGAAGGGGTGGATTCTTGGATACATTATCCGCGGGTAAAAAGAGTTCCAAAAGTCTGGGAAACACAGATACTAGGCCCTACGAAACTGAAGCTGAAATGTAAATAAGATGTCTGGGTTTTGTTACAAAATTTTGATTGTCATTTGGTCATTAACAGAATTGACGTTTAGTCCTATCCTAGGAATTTCTCAGAAAAATGGTTTGACAAAACTTAAAACAAGATGCCATTCTGACCTGCAAGTTCACGGAAACCATTCTGATGGGACCAACACTTTTAAAGGTAAACGGTTCTATGGGACTGAATCTGCAGTTAGCTACAGTGAAATCAAAGTTACAGGAAAAAGAACTAAAAGATCAGTGAATCCCACACAGATAATCCAATCATATCGCCGAAATCCTGAAGAAAACCTAATGATAGGTCTGATTAAGGATTTCGCAAAAATGAAAAACACAAGTAGAATAACAGCATGTTTGCCGATACCCAAAGCAGCTGGAGAACCGATTGAATGGGGAGTAATACCGTTTTCACTTTCAGAAATTAACGGAACAATCATTTGTCAGGGAAAAGAGGTAACGAGAAATATAACAGTGATAGAATATCAGGAAGAAGGTGTCTTTGGGGATCCTGCAATTTTGATATTAAAATCAGTATGCGAAAGGTACCAAAATGCTCAGTTTACCTCTATAAGAGATGAGTGGGGAAAGTGTGTCTGTAATAAAGGGAAGAAGATAAACAAGAAAAAGTATGGGAATGTGAAAAAACAAATGGTTTAAAACAAAACTGGGACACGGCTTGGTCAATGAGCATTTTGCAGAAATTTCAATATATTGGAAACACATTTTGGTGCCTTAGATGGACAGGAAAGCAAAATGTGACAGAAAACATAAACATCAATAATTTTTTGTCCACAAACAGAGTTAGTCGAGATGTTATCAAAAATGTTCCTTGGTGGAATTGTACCAAAATTTTAGATTGTGACTCTGACCCCAAAGAAATCACAATACCTCCAGTTAAAATTGCTTTAATGGCAGGATGTGCATGTCGAGGACTGAGAATTGGAGGAAAGGTGATACAGGTCCCAGTTGACAATGTAGACTGTAAATATTCTACGGTGCGTAGCATAGGACATTTTGTTTGGGCAGCAAGTGATGGAACTTGGACTACCCACTTATCTGTGGATGGTCCAGCTAAAGAAATCACCTCAGGATTACCAACTCTTTGTCCAATTTGGAAGAAGTCACCATTCAAAGGCAGATTAGAAACCCTGCAGATTCGAACAAAAAGAGATATAGGTGATAACAACAGTGATGATGAAGACACTTGGCAAGAACCCTCCACAGGAGTTAAAATAGGATGGGCTTTTGAATCCCTATTTGCCCAAGTATCAGCATATCGAAATAGAGAGATGATTGACAGCCTGATTGGCCAAACAAAAAGATTAGCCAGGATAACAAAGAAAGGATTCAAAGATTTAAATTTGCAATTACAGGCAACAACTAAAATGACTTTGCAGAACAGAATGGCATTAGACATGTTGTTACTTAAGGAACATGGTGTCTGTGGATATTTAAAGGACAGAGTGGATCATTGCTGTATTCACATTCCTAATGTGACTGCAGATATAGAACACGACGTTTCCCAACTAACCAACATTGAACGAGAAATAGAAAAGGAAAAAGAAAAGGCTGAACAAGATTGGCTAGGGACAATATTTAACAGTCTGGGCCTTCACCTTACTGGATGGATTCTTTCCCTCATACAAACCGCAATTGTAATATTAATTGTGTTTTTGATAACATATCTGATGTATCTTTGTATCCGAAGGGAAATGACTCGTAACAGTGCTTGGACTCATCGAATCATAGGAGCAGTAACTAGGGAACATCCAAAGTGCCCCACACCTCCACCTACTTATCAGGAGACAGCTACCTAAGAGAATGAAAATACTTGCTTAAGTTAAATGAAGTATTTTCAAAGGGGGGAAATGTTAGAGAGGGTGAAGTTTTTACAATAAAATAATCATATAAAATAGTAAAGTGATTATATTTGAGAAATTTATAAATCAATAGTGAGGCTTTGTATAATAGAAGACGTTGTAACTTTGCCGTTTTGTATCATAGTTACTCTGTAACTATATGATACAATGGTAGTCTTGGTAGCAAGAGCTAACATAACTGCATATGGTGAGGGGAGTATAGGTGTATGTATTGTAAAACTCTACCCAAGCAGAACCTAAGTTTAAGATAGCCAAAAATGGCATACCAGAAGCATCCTGGTGAAGATAAGAGAATGCTAACGTCCGGAAGACGATTGGGACCTGGCCAAGTAAAGGAAAGGTGAAAAGGACAACCTGAGGAAGACTTCTTACTTCATCTGAGGAAGACTCCTTACTTCATCAGGGCGACCACCAGAGGGAGTGGCGCAAGTGCAGAAGAGGCTGATGTCGTAATAGATTGATGTAGCAATCTTTGATGCATATGTATTAGTCAATGATGTAATCTGTGTTGAATATGTATTAGTTACGAAATTTTTAGTGTATAAATTGCGAACGCGATGTGACGGGAATCGGAACCAGATTTGGGTGCGTACCCCTGGTTCCCGGCGCCTCAATAAAGCACCTCATATAACCATCCCGGTGGTTATGTGTTTGTCTCGACGCTAACATTAGAATAGTAACTTGGAGAAGATGAGAAATCTGATTCTATTCAATATTGCTATCCTTGCAACACACTGTTCCTGATACATGATATACAACATGCATCTTCAGCTGTTCTGGATAAATTAAAGATGGAAAGGCAAGGACAACTGAAAAACTTAAAGGTGATATGTCATGTTAATCTGTCTTATCTATGAATCTATAGCTGCTAATTCCCTCAAAGCTTTTAGGATTACCATTGTCCTTATGGTTTAAATTATGCTTTTGAAGCATCAATATTTAATTGTTCAGCCTGTAAATGAGCCAGAATCCTTCTACTTTCCTCCTTGTTCTGTAGTGATTTTTGGCAGGCACCTCATATCCTCTGTGTGTGATTATTTCCCTTTTTTTTTTCTTTCTTTCTTTCTAAAGTTGCCATTATTTCTATTCAGAATCTTCACAGTTTATACCATGCTAGCCTTTGGGATGAGAGGTGCTGTCATAATTAGCATTCTTTCTGCTGTCTCCCATATTATTGTTCTAACATTATGGTAAGCATGACTTCTCAGGACAGTAAGGAATCCATTCTATTTCAGGTAAGGAAATACTCCTTGGTTAAGTAATTAGATAACCTAGTCTCATTACCATTTGATATTGGCATAACTATCCTATTTAGATAAGTGCCAAACTTCCACATGGATCTTTCAAATTCATGGATTTGGAGGTTGGGCCCAATGTGGTTTGCATGCTTTTCATAAAATTGCAATTATTTTAATCTAGAATGAATTTTGGTTTTCTGACCTAAGTGGAAGAAGCAGAATTATTATTTTAATTTCTTACCTAGGTTACTTAAAATATGACAGACTTTGTCACAATCATTCTTCCCAGTCTGTGCTGTTTCAGATGGGTCTATCTAGTTTTACCTGGCACTGCCTACCAGGTGGATCAAAAGGGATTTTGCTGCCCTGGGGAGTCAGTAGGGCCTTTAAGTGCCACTGGGTGCTTTCAGGATTTCCAACACTTATTAATAGGGTGTGTTCAAAGGAGCACCCCAGCTCTTTTGATGCAAGTGTGTATCAGGCTTCACACAGCACACTGATGTACGAGCGTGTAGACTGGTTTCTCCCTGCATCAATCACTGATGCCTGCAAATAAATGCTAACTGATATAACAATTTTCTGTTTCATTATACTACTGTATGTTTGGACAGGAATGTCTGTGACTGTGGAAGTTAGATGATATTCCCATTGTGCATCCTGGCTAGATGCAACACTATGATTTGGTGTGTAGCAGGGTAAATTGCATATGGCCTGGGGTTGATTTTCAGGGACTAGTATGTGTATTAGTGAAGTATCAATGACTGTTCAGCAGTATGTTAATATTTCTCTTCTTGTGCAGTTACTTGCCAATGCTGTCATTTTTCTTTGTGGTAACTTGATGGGTGCATTTCACAAACACCAAATGCAGGTTTGGATCTCAAGGGAGAAAAGAAATTGTGTAATATATTACAGCATTTGACTATGACATTGTTGATACCCATAAACTCCAGTGGTATTTAAAGAATAAGCAAGGAACATGAATTTCTTACTGAGGAAAGATTGTAAAGAGGTATCAAAGATGAAGGTAGGACACCTTTTCTTTTTTATCCTGGTATAAGTACGGTTAAGAACAGCAGCCCTAGAAGGCTGATGTGTACTGAGTTCTCTGCCCATGAGTTATTAAATAAAAGGAAGGGGCTGAAAAGTGACTGACTTGATCAAATTGAAAAGAAAAAACTCACCACAGTGCTAATGTGATCTGTCCTCTGATGCTAATCTTGTGAGATGAGAGGACAAATCTACATGAAAGTCCTGGCAGAATTTCCCCACACAGCAGCCAGGGAAGCATCTGATCCGCTTACACAGGCACTGTGCTCTCATTCTTTGGGTGATGCAGTAACTTGCATGGTTTTTATGGCTGCTTGTTTGAAGTGTAGATATGCTTAAGTCTATGGATAGCTTCCTTTTCATCTGCGTTGTAATTTGCCACACAATTTTGAGTCTCCTTTTTGCCACCCACTTTTTCTCCGTGAAGACAATGTGAGAAATGAAGATCAGAGTTCATCATCACTTCCTTGAAAACTGTGTAATGTGGCAGCCTCAAATGGCCCTGTTGCATTCACTGGGGCTCTGCTGTAAGTTTAAATTGCTAGGTTGACTCTCCTAGCATTAAAACACTAGAGGAGGGGAAGGAGATATTTCTGTTTCTGGGGGCAGTCTCAAACTAAAATGCTGTCTATACCTAGTTTAGGCTCACTACACTATGATGCTCAAGAACTCCCACTGTGATCCCAAAGCATTTCATTTTGGTGGCTGGCACTGGTTAAGTAACCCTGGCAACTTACTGCCCTCTGTATGCTGCTATATCAGGTATTCAGGAAAAGGAAACAAGATTTGGTCTGAGGGGACAGCGTTTTACTCAGTTACACAATGTGTTGACCTTACTGGTGATGTTGTCTGAAAAAGTTCCTGCTTGTAGCTGTTCCACGCAACATTTCCTCTTCTGTGGTGACTCTGTCTCTGGGGCAGGGTCCTTCCCGGGTTAAAAGCATTCTCTTTTTGTCTTCCTCTAATGTCCGGCAACTTAGCAGGGTCGTCTTTGAAGAACAGGCTTTTAAGTCAAAGCCAGTGTAAAACAGTGCACTGAACAGTCAAAAAATGTAAGTGGGTTTTGAAGAGTCTATGTTCTCAGTTCAAAAGTCTTTCAGTGGCATCAGTTCCTGGTTCATTTAAGCTATAGCAGCATTTGTCGATACTTTTGTATCTGTTGCTGTTTTTCCAGCATTTGAGAATTCAGCAGGGATGTTAACACTGCAAAGATTGTTATAGAATATAAGCTTTTACCAGAAACTTTATCAGATGATGCTAACACAACACTGAGCTTGGTGGGCAAAATAAGTGTTCATTTATCCAGAAAATGTAGTACTAAATACTGAATTTTTGTGTATCTCATGCTTACAGACAGATGTCACATCTAGGTTACAAGGAACAAAAGGAAAAAAAAAGGCAGTGCCCTTACTTAACTGAAAAATCTGTGATTTTCAGAACAGAAATGTGAGTCTTTTCTGGGAACCCTGACATGCATTACTCAAAGGCTATTTGAATAAAGGCATCTCTTTTTTTTTTTTTTTCAGTACCTTCTTGTAGTCACTGAAATCCCACAGTTTCAAATTTACTGTGTTGAGAATTTTGCATCATTGATTTTTATTTTGTTCCCCTCTCTTTTTAGGAATATTTGCTTTTATCCATACTGCCAGCTTATATCTATATGGAAATGAAGCTAGCAATCATAGAGCAACTAAAAGAAACTAATAATAGGCAAATGCATGACAATAACTTCCACACTCTACGTGTAAAAGGCACCAAAATGTTAGGTAAGCGCAAAGTCTAGAAGTAATTGTATTAATCATAGAATCATAGAAAGGTTAGGGTTGGAAAGGACCTTAAGATCATCAAGTTCCAACCCCCCTGTCATGGGTAGGGACACTTCACACTAAACCATATCACCCAAAGCCTCATCCAACCTGGTCTTGAACACTGCCAGGGATGGAGCATTCACAACCTCCATGGGCAACCTATTCCAGTGCCTCACCACCTTCACAGTTAAGAACTTCTTCCTTATATCTAACTTAACTTCCCCTGCTTTAGTTTAAACCCATTTCCCCTTGTCCTATTGCTACAGTCCCTGATGAAGAGTCCCTCTCCAGCATCCCTATAGGCCCCCTTCAGATACTGGAAGGCTGCTATGAGGTCTCCACGCAGCCTTCTCTCCTCCAGGATGAACAGCTCCAACTTCCTCAGCCTGTCCTTGTACGGGAGGTGCTCCAGCCTCCTGATCATCCTCGTGGCCCTCCTCTGGACTTGTTCCAACAGTTCCATGTCCTTTTTATGTTGAGGAAACCAGAAATGTACACAGTACTCCAAGTGAGGTCTCACAAGAGCAGAGTAGAGGGGCAGGATCACCTCCTTCGACCTGCTGGTCACGCTCCTTCTGATGCAGCCCAGGATACGTTGGCTTTGTGGGCTGCAAGCGCACACTGCCGGCTCATGTTCATTTTCTCATCGACCAGCACCCCCAAGTCCTTCTCCGCAGGGCTGTTCTGAATCTCTTCTCTGCCCAACCTGTATCTGTGCCTGGGATTGCTCCGACCCAGGTGTAGGACCTTGCGCTTGGCTTAGTTGAACGTCATGAGGTTGGCATCAGCCCACCTCACAAGCATGTTGAGGTCCCTCTGGATGGCATTCCTTCCCTCCCGCGTATCAACTGAGCCACACAGCTTGGTGTCATTGGCAAACTTGCTTGGGGGCGCACTTAATCCTACTGTCCATGTCAGCGACGAAGATGTTAAACAAGACCGGTCCCAACACCGATCCCTAAGGGACACCACTCGTTAATGGTCTCCAGCCTGACACTGAGCCATTGACCACAACTCTTTGTGTGCGGCCATCCAGACAGTTCTTTATCCACCGAGTGGTCCATCCATCAAATTAATGTCTCTCCAAGTTAGAGACAAGGATGTCGTGTGGGCCAGTGTTGAAAGCTTTACACAAGTCCAGGTAGATGACATCAACTGCTCTACCCCTGTCCATCAGTTCTGTAGCCCCATCATAGAAGGCTATCCAATTGGTCAGGCAGGATTTCCCCTTAGTGAAGCTGTGCTGGCTGTCACCAAGCACCTTGTTGATTTTCATATGCCTTAGCATGCCATCTAGGAGAATCTGCTCCAAGATTTTGCCAGGTACAGAGGTGAGACTGACTGGTCTGTAATTCCCTGAGCCATCCATTTTCCCCTTCTTGAAAATGGAGGTTATATTTCCCTTTTTCCAGTCATCGGAAACATCACCTGAGTGCCATGATTTTTCAAATATGACAGCCAGCAGCTTAGCAACTTCATTCACCAGCTCCTTCAGGACCTGCAGATGGATTTCTGTAGGTCCCATGGACTTGTGCACATTCAGGTTTTTAAGACGGTCTCTAACCCAATCCTCTCCTACAGTGGGCCCAAGGTCTTCATTCTCACAGTCCGTGCGTCTGCCTTCCAAGTCTTGGGTGGTTTGGTCAGAGCCTTTGCCAGTGAAGACTGAGGAAAGGAACTCATTAAGATGTTGCAGAATGACTCTAAGAGCAGGACCATAGAGCCCTGGAGGACTGTGCGAGCAAGGCAGGGGGTGGCCCCCACAGGTAACCGGAAACTGGACATGGGAGGAGAAGGTGGAGGAAGCTGTGTGGGGCTAACCAATACTGTTGTGCCAAGGAGGAGTGGCTGAATACCACTCCTATATATATGTGAACTGCGTCACAAAAGAAGTTTGCTTATCACCCATATTGGCTTGGCCTGTCTGCTTCTCCTCGCCGCTTACAAATGGCGCCCGAACAGGGACGCGGACTACAGGGCCCTGGTCACTGGGGACCCGGAATACAGGGCCCCGACTAGCAGGGACCTGGAATACAGGGCCCCGACTAGAGGGGACCCGGATTACAGGGGCCCGCTTAACGGGGACCCGGATTGCAGGGCCCCGCTTAACGGGGACCCAGATTACAGGGCCCCGGTTAACGGGGACCCGAATTACAGGGGCCCGGTTGACGGGGACCCGGATTACAGGGCCCCGACTAGCGGGGACCTGGATACAGGGCCCCGGTTAACGGGGACCCGGATAACAGGGCCCCGATTGACAGGGACCCGGAACGGCGAGTGAGCAGCGCTGGCAGCAGCGGCCGGGGAGCGCGGGCAATGCTGCTGCGGTGGCGTGACGGACCCAGGTGCTTGGACTAACCAAAAGGAGTCCACCGCTGGGGCAAGCCAGACACTGCTGCGTCGGGAGGCCGATCCGGAGACCGAGGTTACAGGACGACCCAGAAGAAGACGATCCGGAAAAGGCTGACCATGAAAATAGACTGAGAGGTAGCCCTGGACTTATTACAGTGCTTTTTATAAAAGTGGGGAACTGAGCCCTGAACTTTTTACAGTGCTTTTTATAAAAGCGGGGAATTGAGCCTGAGACTCTAAAGCAGCTAGCAGGTCTAGTAGCTGTAGGGAAGGCTAAGGGATTTTTTGCAGATCCTAATACAATATTTGAGGAGAGTGAGTGGCGAAAGTTTGGTGATGAACTATTTGACTCAGTGCTTAATGATGATAAAATGGCAAAGAAACTCAGTAAACCACGGAGAGAAGTAATAAACTGTATAAAAAGGTACAAGGCAGAAAAGAAAACTGCCGCGGTAGCAACGGAGAAACTAGGAACAGACGTCCCCGGTCGGTTGAAACTGGGAGAAGATTACAACTCGTTTCCTCCAACTCACGGGAGCACAGGGTTCCACCCCCCCCCCCCCCTTCCTTTTCTCCCCCTCCTTCATCAGAAGGTGCTGCGGAGGAGGTGTAACCCCCTGCTCCCCCACCACCCCAGTTCCGAAAGTAGGGACTTTGAAAAGGACAGAGAAAGTATATTACAAGGTATACTATGATAAATGTCGAGGAATCCGAAAGAAAGAGGGCGGTGCACTCGACGCCTGATCGATTGCGGCGCCATTTTTAAGCACGCAGTAGAAAATAGAGATCATGCGCTAGCGGGAGATTTAAAGGAACTGCGAGCCTCTCCAACCCACTATGCCCTAGAGTGGAAAAAAAAAAAAAAAAAAAAAAAAAATTTTTTAACTCACGGAGGAGCCAGGTCTGCAGATGGCTACATACCGAACGAGAGACATCTGATGAGAAAGACACGGCTGCGAGCAACAGAGACCCTGAGTCCGGCACAGGATCAGCCCCCGAATCCCCTGAATCTGAGCCAGATTTATATCCTCCGCTTCCAGACCCTGACTCTTCGTCTCCCAGGTCGGTCTGCTCAGACTCACTGGCCCTGGGGACGCTCAGTTGTAACAATGGGTAACCAAGGATTCGATCATTACTGGGGAATTTTCTGCAATGGGCATCTTTGCATATCCTGTGTTTACTACACAGCAGGGGGCTAAAGAGTGGGAAGCTCTTGATCTCAAAATAGTTAAGGAGGCCTGACAAACAGTGACCACATATGCATTAAAATCCTCTTACATTCAAGCTGTATATGTTATGATTTTTTCTTGCAATTGACAGGGGGAGCCCATACAGTTTCTCTGTGATACTCATGTACTAGAAGTTGGTAAATATAAGTATGTCCAGGTTTCTATCAACCCTTGGAGACCTTTGTAGATACTGCTGGCCACTTCTTCCAGCACAGGCTGGCCACCTGTGTCGGAATGAGTGTGCATTTTGGTCAGTATAAAAGCCCAAGCCTCATACGATGTGGGGGAGGTAGAGCCTCTGCGGGGATGCCCGCTAAGGTTGAGCCTGCCACCTCGCACTGCAATGATGCTTCTCGGAGCTCGTTTGCTGTTAGTCTCCACAGGGTCCTTGTGCCACGTTCTGTACGTGGAACTGTAGTGGGAGTAATGATTGTCTGGATTTTGTGCTTCAAATATTGTAGTTGTGTGGCGTGTGTTTGTATGTGTGTGCTGAGGGCAGACGGTGTTCTGTGTATTTTTCTTGTTGTTGGGTTCATGTAAAAGCTTTCAACAGGTAGCTGTTTAACATTTCGGGCATGAAAGGGTTAACGTAAAGTTTCGGTTGCCGGCAGGTATTTATGGTTGGCAGGCAGGCCGCTATAGTTGCTGCCCAGCAGGATGGCTTTTGCAGGGACTAAAAAAAAAAAAAAAGGGGGGAGAGAGAGTAATGAAGCTGCATTTAACTTTAACCTGTCTACTTTTCAAGAACTGAAGAACTGATAACCTGGGGGAGGGGGTATATTTGTGTCCTCCTGCCTACAGGTCCATGGCGACTGCCTGCAAAGTTTGTCAAGCCTTGCCATGAGCTGGACAGATGAATGGAAAAACCTGATGCCTCAGCTACAGGAGCTCACCGTGAATACCCCAAGCAGAATGAGATAGAGGAAGAGAAAGAATGATTAACTGCAAAACATCACTTGGGGACAACTGAAAAGTAACATCCTGAATATGTGTGCTTGTAAAGTAGCTATTATTAGAGGCTGAGATTTTGTGTATAAAACCACCTGTATTTACTAGCTAGTTGCTAATAAGAAACTGCACCTTGTATAGATTTGTCACTTGTAAAAGAGATGTTAGAGTATGGAAATTTGCAGTAGCTGCTAGAAAAATGCTAAGGCAAAAGCTAGAAAAATTTTAATACAATGGTAGTGTTATAAAGCAGGTGATGGAACAAATTAAGAGGGTGGGAGAATTCCACTGGTAAGAAATTTCTTTGGCTAGTCCCTCACTGCCATCAGCATCTTCAACATGCTGCTGCACCCTGTAATAGTTACTCTGCTAATGTAAATTTGTGTGTGCCTTGCTGTAGTAGCAACTTGTTACTGGATGAAGCAGGTGAAACTGTGCATTGACAACAAGGTGCAAGGACTGAGGCTGACCAAATGCCTGCTACCACAATCAAGGGCAAGACTGGGTTGGCTTCTGTGTTTGCCACCAAGAAGAACCTTTAGCTCTGCTGTTGGCTGCAACCCAGCAGGCGTGGAGCTGTGGGGACACATGCCATGCCAGACCTTGATGTGAAGGATCAGAGAGCTATAGAGCCTGTTACCAGAGAGCCATACAGCAGAAAAAAAGAGCAGGCCCAGGCAGCCTCTAGTTGGCATATGTTGGAGATATAATCTAGCCCAGATCCCCTGCTCAAGTAGGGTCACCCAAACCATATATAAAACATAAAGGGGAAAGATGTGGAGACAGTGTTCTCACAAGAGAATGCATAATTGGTACATAAACTTTGAATAGTCCTGAAAGATACAGCAAGGCCATGGGAGGCCTGAAGAAGCTTAAGCAAGCAAGATAAGAGGCTGGAATTCACCAAGTTAATGAGAACTGTGGACTGTTGGCAAGCTTTCAAGGTTGAGTTCTCACACCTGTGTTTAACCAATTATATGTTAGTCACTAAGGGTCTTCAAAACATGTATCCAATCATAATATGCCAAATCACTGTAAGTGCTTCAGCCAGGGCCTTGACTCAATTAAGCAGACTGGGTTGCTGAGTTGCTAAGCAGATAATTCTACATCGAGGGCAATTTCTGATTTGTTTTAATGTTGACTCTGTAAGACATGCAACACTGCAGAACCTTTTGTTGTTGGAACAGGGACATGGATGTGAAGAGTTTGATGGAATGTGTTGTATGAGTCTCTCTGATTATGCTAATTCGATGCATGCACAGCTGAGAACCCTGGCTCAGCTTACCCAGCAATAGTAAATGAGCAATATCCTAAGAATAACTAGATGGTTGTCTTCAGATTACAGGTTGAGTCAAACACTGCTGTTTGAAGTATTGCACTTATGTATCATTGTTAGGTTAATCATTGTAGCTATTAGACTTGCTTATAGTTGTGTGATAAAACAGGTGAACAGAATAACCCACAATGCCTTGCTTGCACAAAGAAAAAGGGGGGAATTGTTGCAGAATGACTCTAAGAGCAGGACCATAGAGCCCTGGAGGACTGTGCGAGCAAGGCAGGGGGTGGCCCCCACAGGTAACCGGAAACCAGACATGGGAGGAGAATGTGGAGGAAGCTGTGTGGGTCTAACCAATACTGTTGTGCCAAGGAGGTGTGGCTGAATACCACTCCTATATATATGTGAACTGCGTCACAAAAGAAGTTTGCTTATCACCCATATTGGGTTGGCTTGTCTGCTTCTCCTCGCCGCTTACATTAAGAACCTCAGCCTTCACCAAATCCAGGGTAGCTAGCTCTCCCGATAGCTTCCAGAGAGGGCCCACGTTGTCCCTAGTCTGTCTTTTATTTGCTATGTACCTTTAGAAGCCCTTCCTGCTATCTTTCGCATCCTTTGCTGGATTTAATCTAACTGGGCCTTAGCTTTCCTAATCTGGTCCCCAGCTTCCCGGACAACATCCGTCTACTCTTCTGTCGTGGTTTAAACCCAGTCAGGTAACTCGTTCACTCACTTCCCCCCTCTTTCTTTCCCTCCCCCTACTCCCAGAGGGATGGAGAGGAGAATCAAAAAGAATGCAACTCCCACGGGTTGAGATAAGAACAGTTTAGTAACTAAGGTATAACACAGATCACTACTGCTACCACCAATGATAATAATGATAAAGGAAATAACAAGGGAAGAGAGCACAACACCTCAGCACCAGCCAACCGATAACTTGCCCCCCCTCAGCCCAACCAAGCACCGACCGATACTTCTTCCAACCCTGCAGTCTCCCAGCCCTTCCAGGTAACTCCCAGTTACATCCTGGGCATGACGTGCTGTGGTATGGAATACCTCTTTGGTCCGTTTGGGTCAGCTGTCCTGTCTCTGCTTCCTCCAGGCTGCCCCTCCTCCCTGGCAGAGCATGAGCCTCACAAAGTCCTTGGCCAAACCAAAACATCGATATCAGCTCTGTTCCCAGGCCCAAAGTCAAAACATTGCACTGCACCAGCTACCAAGAAGGGGAAAAATGACTGCTACTGCTGAACCCATGACATTATCCACCCCTTATTCCATACCATTCACGTCATGCTCAGATCCCACATTTTCAATATACCATCACTCTTATCTCAGTGCGCTCTTATCTTAGTGCATGGACCGGTCCCTATAAAGCTGCTGAGTCCATCTGGTCCATGATGTCAGGCTCCATCTCTTGTAACAGTCTTCCAGAGCAGGAGAGACTGTGTGCAGTGTTCACACTCGTGAATAACCTGGGCAGTAGTGTCCATTGCTAAGACCACCCCTTGATCATGAGTCCATCTCTGTGTTGCATCTCTGCTCTGATGGCCTGAAGTGCCATGGGCCCACCAGGCTCAAAATAATTCACTGTCCCCTTCAGCAGTTTCTGCAGCTTGTTGCTGGGGACTCCATACAGCTGCCTTCCATCTCCGATGCTTCCAAAGCACTGGAGGGGCCCAGTGGACTAGATACTTGCCCATACTGTCCCACACACCCTGCCACTCATGACTGTCCAGCCTTGGAGAAAATCTCTTGGTCCCCCTATATCCTCGTCTAACCCCAGACAAGACCCAAACCTGACTCTGCTTAACTTTTGAGATCAGACAAAATGGTGGTGGGTAGAACACAGTCTGTGTGTGTGCCAACATGCTGATCCCCATGACAATCAGCAGGCAGGTCCCAAGGATACCCAAAGGCCATTCAAAACCTTCAGAATACTCAAACGATGATGCTGTACTTGTCACTGGGGCTGGTGTAGCTGCTGTGCTTGCCGGTTCTCCCACCACCAGCTTCTCTTTTCCTGAGTCCAGCTCTTCCTCCTCTGCCTTGCTGGGAAGTGCTGCGTGGTCCCCTGCATCCTCCTGGGGCTCGGCAGGCGGCTTCCGGGGGATGCTCTCGGCCGTCGCGGGGCTCGGCTCATCCGCGGGGCTGGGCTCCTCTGCGGGGCTCGGCTCTTCCGTGGGGCTCGGCTCCTCCTCCGCCTTCTCCCGCTGCTCGGCAGCCGCCTCCTTCCTCTCCTCGACCTCCCCGGCCTCCTCCACCGGCAGCCGTCTCCTCGCGGCCTTCGGCCCCGGTCCTGCCGCCGCTTGGTCCCCGGGGCCGCCCTCCCGGGCCGCTTCAGCAGCCGCCAGGTCCCGGGGACGCTCCCCCTCGGCTCCCTGCAGCCTCACGAAGATGGAGAGTAGGGTGAGGGCCAGGACGGTGAAGAGCAGCCGGACGGCCAGGTACAAGTCCACGGCCACGTCCGTCCCGCCCTGCTGCTGGAGCCCACCCGTATTACAAGCCATTGCCATAAAGCACAGTGAGACAAGAACCTTAGCCCAAGCCCCACACTTGATAAACACTAACACAGCAAATACCGGCTCTACGTAAGTTACAACGGTCTGAAGCTGTGAGATCAACAAGAACAACTCTGAGAGCCAATAAATCAGCATTGTGATGAGTGACTATTAATCCAGTCAAATCTGTCGTTATATCAACCCTTCGTGCCCCACGTTGGGCGCCAAAAAGAACTGTCGTGGTTTAAACCCAGTCAGGTAACTCGTTCACTCACTTCCCCCCCCTTTCTTGCCCTCCCCCTGCTCCCGGAGGGACAGAGAGGAGAATCAAAAAGAATGCAACTCCCATGGGTTGAGATTAGAACAGTTTAGTAACTAAGGTATAACACAGATCACTACTGCTACCACCAATGATAATAATGATAAAGGAAATAACAAGGGAAGAGAATACAACACCTCAGCACCAGCCGACCAATAACTTGCCCCCCCTCAGCCCAACCAAGCACCGACCGATACCTCCTCCAACCCTGCAGTCTCCCAGCCCTTCCGGCTCACTCCCAGTTACATCCTGGGCATGACGTGCTGTGGTATGGAATACCTCTTTGGTCAGTTTGGGTCAGCTGTCCTGTCTCTGCTTCCTCCAGGCTGCCCCTCCTCCCTGGCAGAGCATGAGGCTCACAAAGTCCTTGGCCAAACCAAAACATCGCTATCAGCTCTGTTCCCAGGCCAAAAGTCAAAACATTGCACTGCACCAGCTACCAAGAAGGGGAAAAATGACTGCTACTGCTGAACCCATGACATCTTCCCAGGCCGCCTGTCCTTGCTTCCACCTTTTATAAGCCTCTTTTTTCCTTCTAGGTTTCCCCAACAACTGCTTATCTCTCACTGAATTTCTCCTGGCCCTCCTACTGCACTTCTTTCTAGTCAGGACACAACACTCCTGAGCTTGTAGCAGGTGATCCTTGAATATCAACCGGCAGTCTTGCCCCCCCTTGCCCTCTAGGGCTATATCCCATGGAACCTTATTAAGCAGGTTCCTGAAGAGGCCAAAGTCTGCTCTCTTGAAGTGCAGGCCAGTGAGCTTTCTGCACACTCTTCCCACTGTCCTGAGAATATCCAACTCTGTAGGAGGTGAAGGCAATAGGATTTGAATGCAAAACACGCTGGGAATAAGCTCTGTGACCTTGATACTGAACAAGACTTGGGGCAATAATTTGGAATGTTGAAAGACAGGAAATGTAAACAAGCAAGCCTTTGGGACATAAGCCAGGATGTTGTTGTAATACATAATTTCAGTTGGAGGCCAGAGGATGTGGGGGTCGTGAGAAGAACTGAGGCAAGAAGCTGAAACTGTCATTGCCTGATCTACGCTTGATCAGCATTGTGATTGGACTATTTACCTGTGGGATTTTTACAGGAGCCAATGAGTTTGAACCTGGAATGCTTGTGCAGGTTGGGAAAGTACCAAACAAAGGGATAAAAGGGCTTGATTGTAGTAAAGTTTTGTCTCAGTATCCTCACCAACCTGAGTCCGTGTGGTGATATGCCACACAACTCCACCATCTCATGCCTGCTACAACCAAGGCTGTCCTGGATAGTTACTTTTCCAACCCACCCGTCTCTGTTGGTGAGAACAAGGTCAAGCATGGCACCTCTCCTTGTCAGCTCCTCTATTACTTGCAGAAGGAAGTTGTCTTCCACACAATCAAGGAACGTCCTGGATTGCTTGTGCTGGGCTGTACTGTCCTTCCAACAGATGTCAGAGTGGTTGAAGTCACCCATGAGGACAAGGGCCTGTGAGTGTGAGGCTGTTCCTATCTGTTTATAGAGAGCTTCATCCTCAGAGTCCTCCTGATCAGGCGGTCTGTAATGGATCCCCACAGTAATGTCCCCCATCACTGTTCTCCCTTTGACCCTGACCCACAAACTCTCTGTTAACTGATCACCTCTCCCCAGACAGAGTTCCATACTCTCCAGCCTATCACTGACATGAATAGCAACTCCCCCTCCCTATCTGATGGGCCTGTCTTTTGTAAAGAGCCTGTAACCTTCCATTCCAACACTCCAGTCATAGAAGGCATCCCACAATGTTTCTGTGATATCAGTTATGTCATATCCCCATAGACATGCACACATCTCTAATTCTTCTTGTTTATTCCCCTTACTACAGGCGTTTGTATAGAGGCATCTGAGTCAAGCTCCAAATGAAGCTGGCTTTTTGGTTGGAGCAGCTGAAGTATCTCTGCATCACTCCGAGCATTTATTATAGGTTCTGGCAACTGACTGGGTGTGTTGGGATGGAATGATGCCCCCCTCCCCCAACACATCTAGTTTAAAGCTTTCTTGACCAGCCTGGCAAGCCTCCTACGGAAACAGCTCTTCATAGACCAGCTCCACCAGCCTCCAGTAGACCTGGCCTCCCAGGTCGAGTTCATTGTTCTAAATACCCAAACCCCTGACTCTGGCACCACCATTCTAACCATTTATTAACCTGCCAAATATGCCTAGACTTTTTAAGGTCCTCCCCTTTATCCTGGAGAACTGATGAAAAGACTATCTGTCTGAGCTCCAGAGCCCCTAACCACCTCTCCCAGGCCTCTGTAGACCTTCTTAATGTTCTCCGCGCTACTTCTATATATATCATTAGCACCCATGTGGATGACTAGAAGTGGGTAATAGTCAGTGGGACTTAATAGACCAGGCAGCCTTTCTTCAACATCCCTCATCCAAGCCCCTGGTAGGCAACACACCTCCCTTGAGACTGGGTCAGGCAGACAGATGGGTGCCTCTGTGCCTTTCAAAGTAGAGTCCCATACTACTATGACCTGATGCTTTTTCCTGGCGGCACCAGTAGTGCCATTTTGATAAGCTTTTCTGTTTGATAAGGGCTCTTGATTTTTATTTTTGAATAAAAATGGTTTTGGCAGCTTTCTGAAGTTTATTTTCAGTAGTTGTTTGCCATTTACTGAGAATGTAACTTATTCGTAATTCCTTATTTGGTTTTGGAAATACCTTTGTGTTCCACTGGGTGCCAGAGAAATTACCATAGGTTTGTCAAGTACTTTCTTCTTTTAAAATAAGTGATCCTGTGCTCCTCTTGAAGTTCAGTGTTCTGTAAACATGTGATCTTTTGGCTGATTAATCACTGTCTTTACAGTATTCCTGCATTAGAAATGTTAAACTAAATCTGTGACCTTTAAAAGAGTTCTCAATTCACATTTGTTACTGGTAGCAGACTCTAACAGGAGCTTTCCCCCCTTCATCTTGCTGGCCCCTCGGTCATTCAGTTTGCATTTTACTTTATGGCCTGTAGCAGGATTGAAGTGAGTAGGGAAGTAAGAGACCTATAGAGCAGTGGAAAACAAATCAAGGCACCTCATATATGGTGTACATGTCTATAGTGTGTTTGTACTACCTCAGCTTTTAGTTTTCTTTCTCATATATGCTAGATTTATTTACATTTATGTGCATTATATTACAAAATAAATGCATTTTATAATTGTATTATCAATAAATATATGTTATGTTTTGCAAGATATGTCTATGGTTAGTAGCATTAATGTGTGCCATTATAGTTTAATAAAAAATTGGCCACTATATGTAGAAATGCTTACAATGGTACCAGGACCACTGAGTTAACCAAGTAGTTGATTTTCATTTGTCAAGCATTCTCTTAGTTTATCAAAATAGTCTTGAAAAATGCATGGTTTGAGTAACTAGAGAAATGCTTAGTAAAGTGCTTATGGATATATGTTCATCAGCTTGGAGCATTCGCATTTAACTTCTCCATGGTAGCTTCCACCACTTTTGTCCTTTGGAAGTGTGGTCCCCGTAGCCATTCCCCATTTCTGAACAGCATTTGTGACATGGACTTCATTTTGTTCTCAGAAATTCATCTCAGAAGGGAAGGATAGAGGAAGATATTTACGATGAAATAACGTCAACCATTGAGGGCCTCAGTTCAACTAAGTATGCAGTATTTTATTGTTTTCTTCATCTTTAAGAATAATCTGGACTATCAATTTTAAGTCTAGATATAAAATTTACTTCTCAAAAATGAGAAGTTAACAGGGTTGGAGGGAGTTTTAGGTGACATGGTCTAGTGTGAGGTGTCCCTGCCCATGGCACGGGGGGTTGGAAGTAGATGATCTTAAGGTCCTTTCCAGCCCTAACTATTCTATGATTCTATGATTTTTGCCTTGTCTTTTTTTGGTCTTTGTTTTTTAGTTATTTTAGTTCCTTTTTTGTTTTAATTTTAATATAAAGAGAGTATTACTGCATTATTATAGCAAAAAGCCAACACTTAATCTACCTGTTCAATGTGGTGTAGTGCTATGAAATAGCAAAATGATTGCTTTGTTTCTTAGGACTGTCTGTCCTAGGATCAGCAGTAGCAGTCATTTTTCTCCTTCTTGGTAGCTGGTGCAGCACTGTGTTTTGACTTTCGGCCTGGGAACAGAGCTGATAACACTGATGTTTTGGTCTGGCCAAGGACTTTGTGAGGCTCATGCTCTGCCAGGGAGGAGGGGAAGCCGAGAGGAAGCAGAAACAGGACATCTGACCCAAACTGACCAAAGAGGTATTCCATACCACAGCACGTCATTCCCAGGATGTAACTGGAGTTACCCGGAAGGACATGGGGTCTTCTGGGTCTGACTCGTTTTTCGGCGGGTGGTATTGTATTCTCTTCCCTTGTTATTTTCTCTTATTGTTGTTGGTGGTGGTAGCGGTGGTGATTTGTGTTGTACATTGGTTGTTGGACTGTTCTTGTCTCAGCCCATGGGAGTTGCATTCTTTCGATTCTCCTCCACATCCCTCCAGGAGCAGGGAAGGGGAAAGCCCCCTTGACTGATTCCAGCCCAGCACCACTCACTGGGAGTGAGTGAACGAGCTGTCTGTCTGGGTTTAAACCACGACACTCTCGAAAGTAATGAGATGAATTGCAGCATGGATGGAATAGGAAGTTAATGTTTGTGTTCTGCCTATTAAAATAAGAAGTGTCAGGAAATGGGGTGCAGTACTGAACAAAACCTATGTATAAAGTCAAGCCACAGTTTTGGGGGTAATAATAAAATTGCCTTAGTGCCTGGTTCATGGAAGGTAAATGATATATAAGTAGCAGGTGGTGCATTTGGCAATGTATTTGCATAAAAAAAACCCCACAATTCATGGTTATTGTTTTGTTTTATTTTTTTTAATTTCAAACACATTATTTACATTGCTATCAAATTTAAAACATTGAATTTGAAAAGAAAAACTCTTTCATTGAAATTATAGCAGGACTCTTATCACAGCACCTCAGCTATACCTAGTGGGGGCCTGATGCTATTTAGAGGAAGTTTTTTGAGTCTGTTAGCCATCTTTAGCATCTGATATTGCATTTTACAATTTGTAAAACTTCAGCAAGGCCTGGGATTACATTGTGTATGTAACTGGCAGACACTGGAGTCTATGAGAGTGTTATGGATCTCTTCTCAGGTACATAATAACATAACTGCTCATGTTATGATATGAATCATAGAATCATAGAATAGTTAGGGTTGGAAAGGACCTTAAGATCATCTAGTTTCAACCCCCTGCCATGGGCAGGGACACCTCATGCTAAACCATGTCACCCAAGGCTCTGCCAACCTGGCCTTGAACACCGCCAAGGATGGAGCATTCACAACTTCCTTGGGCAACCCATTCCAGTGCCTCACCACCCTTACAGTAAAGAACTTCTTCCTTATATCTAATCTAAACTTCCCCTGTTTAAGTTTTAACCCATTACCCCTTGTCCCGTCACTACAGTCTCTAATGAAGAGTCTCTCCCCAGCATCCTCATAGGCCCCCCTCAGATACTGGAAGGCTGCTATGAGGTCTCCACGCAGCCTTCTCTTCTCCAGGCTGAACAGACCCAACTTTCTCAGCCTGTCTTCATATTCTTCCTGATTATCCTTGTGGCCCTCCTCTGGACTTGTTCCAACAGTTCCATGTCCTTTTTATGCTGAGGACACCAGAAATGTACACAATACCTCAGCAACTGAGGTCTCATGAGAGCAGAGTAGAGGGGCAGGATCACCTCCTTTGACCTGCTGGTCACGCTCCTTTTGATGCAGCCCAGGATACGGTTGGCTTTCTGGGCTGCAGGCACACACTGACTGCTCATGTTCATTTTCTCATCAACCAACACCCCCAAGTCCTTCTCCATAGGGCTGCTCTGAATCTCTTCTCTGCCCATCTGTGCCAGGGATTGCTCCGACCCAGGTCTAGGACCTTGCATGGTTAAACTTCTTAAGGTTGGCATCTGCCTATCTCACAAGCATGTCAATGTCCCTCTGGATGACATTCCTCTGGATGACATTCCTTCTCTTCAGTGTATCAACCGAACCACACAGCTTGGCGTCTTTGTCAAACTTTCTGAGGGCGCACTCAATCCCACTGTCCATGTCACCGACAAAGATGTTGAACAAGATCTGTGTCAATACTGATCCCTGATTCTAATATATGTGATACTGTTTTCATTCTGAAATTGGATTCTGGAGGTGACTGCTGTGAGAGACTGATCTGAAATCAGACTCCACTATCTGTTGTCTCAAAGTTTGGTATGAGAAGTTCAGATGGAATTCCACCAATCCATTGTCTCAAAGATTGGTATGAGAAGATGACATGGAATTCCACGTATCTTTTGTCTCAGAGATTGGTGGAGGTGTGGAGATAAGACTCCAATATCCATTGCCTGGGAGAAGGGTGTGAGGTGCTCAACTGGAACTCCACAGTCCATTGCCTGGGGGATGAGTGGGAAGGAGCTGAGATAACTCTTTTGTCCATTACCTGGAGGATTGGTGTGAGGAATTGCTACCCATTATCCCAAGTATTGCTGCAGACATGTGCAGTTGAAGAGCTGGATGCAAGACCAGGGAAATTGGTTGTCCTGTGTTCAGCAGTAGCAGTCATTTTCTTCCTTGTTAGTAGCCGGTGCAGTGCTGTGTTTTTGACCTCCAGCCTGGGAACAACGACACTGGTCCACCAGGAGCATGTAATACGTGACATGAAGAACAGAAGCATTCCCCTCAAGTCATAATAAAAGGAGCCATTGCCATGAGGATGACTCCAGGAGGACACCTTTGTGAGGACACTCTCCACTGATGACTACAATGGACCCCGAGGGACAACCTCCACGAGGCATTGCCATGAGGGCAACTCCATGAGACACACTGCACGGGGTACTTTCAAGGGGATGACTCCAGAAGGACACCTCCACAAGGACACCCACCTCCGACAACTACTACACAGAAGTAGGGGGGAGTGAGCCAGCGGCTATGTGGTTCTGAGTTACAGGCGGGGCTTAAACCATGACACAATGGATCCTCAGGACACCGCTGGATCCATGGTGGTGACAGTTTCTCTCTCTCTGCACCCTGAATTCTTGCTTCATTTTCTACCTTTTTTTCCAATCTGTCCTATCACTATCCCCTTTATTGCAATAATTTCCCTTTTTTATAATTGCCTTTTTGTAATAAACTGACCAATTACGGTATTTGACCTCATTTGCATCTTAATTTCATTCTTGGGATCACAAACTGAAACAGAGTCCAGCACTGGGGTTTTCTCCAATTAGAAAACTGCACATCCAAAGAGGCTTTTGGCAACTAATGGAAAGCACATCTCATGTTTCTTTTGAGTTGGTAATTCTTTCTTGAGAATCCTAATTCTGTAGATTAAAGGAGATGATTGTCTCTAAAATGTGGTTAAATTCTTGCCATAAGGGTCTAAGTAGGAGTTTGGCAACATTACTGTATGAGGAACTTCTCTCAGAATTAATGACATTTGGGAAAAAAAAAATTAAAAAATTATGCATCCATGATGAAAATACTTTGCTTTCTGTGGTTGTTTCATTGCAAGTATAATACTGCTATTTGTTCGGTACAGCGTACTTTTCCTGTTTGTATAACTGTTATTTATTTTAATGTGCTGTGGTGCACTGTATGTAGTTATTAGGGGGATGCATATATACTTTAGGTCTACTTCTGAGTATATACAAATTTTTAAGGATTTTGACTACATGGGTTTGTGAAGTGCAGATTTACATACTTGGCGGATTTCCCTCTAGGTCTGAAATTATCCTTTGGACTGGGCTGTTTTTCTTGACAGATGCTCAAGTGATGCAAATGTTTAACCAATGTACAGGGGGGTTAGGCTTAAACCACTTGCCTGACAATGTTGCTGCTCGTTCACGCTTATCATACTTGTCATGTATGCTAGAACGAAATGTAAGGAAATGGCTATTGTTAAGGGGTAGGGACTGTGACTTGAGTCCCGTCCTTGGGATGCCTAGGCCAGCTGAAATTGGCTCTGAGCTTTGGACAATGACCAAGCCTCCAGGGAGCATGCGTAATGACTAGAGGTGAAAAGTTCAGGCTCGAGGAAGACTCATTTACTTCACCTTGAGACCCTCACCCACGACCACTAGGAGGCACAGCGAAGGCGCAAAGGACTTCTTAGGTCATTATAATACAAAGCGGGGATAGGACATTGTCATGGTTTAAAGCCTCGCCAGACAGATTGTTCACTTACTCCCAGTGAGTGGTGCCGGGCTGAAAGCAATCGAGGCCCGTGTTCCCCCTCCCCGCCCCGGGGGTCTCCCCTTCCCCGCTCCCGGAGGGATGGGGAGGAGGATAGAAAGAATGCAACTCCCACGGGTTGAGACAAGAACAGTCCAGCAACCAATGTACAACACAAATCACCACCGCTACCACCAACGACAACAATTATAAGAGAAAATAACAAGGGAAGAGAATACAATACCACCCGCCAAGAAATGAGTCAGACCCAGAAGCCCGTGTCCTTCCGGGTAACTCCCAGTTAACCCCCACCCGGGCATGACGTGCTGTGGTATGGAATACCTCCTTGGCTAGCCTGGGTCAGGCGTCCCGTCTCTGATTCTTCCCGGCTTCCCCTCCTCCCTGGCAGAGCATGAGCCTCACAAAGTCCTTGGTCAGGGTGAACATCACCTAGCAACAACCGAAAACATCAGTATGAACAGCACTGTTCCCAGGCTGGAAGTCAAAACACAGCACTGCACCAGCTACCAAGAAGGAGAAAAATTGACTGCTACTACTAAACCCAGGACAGTATCCACCCCTTATTCCGTACCATTCACGTCATGCTCAGATACCACATTTTCAATATACCATCGCTCTCTCACATACATACATCCATCCATATACACACAGACCAAGAGAAAGAGATCATTTTCTTAGTGCATGGACCAATCCCTATAATGCTGCCGAGTCCATTCGGTCCATGATGTCAGGTTCCATCTCCTGTAACAATCTTTCAGGGCAGGAAAGGCTGTGTGCAGTATTGGATCATTGCCTGCTGATGCTCGTCGTTCCTTTACTGCGGAACTCATCCTGTTCTATCAAAGTTCATTCTCTGTTGAGATGATGGTTGGAGGTAAGTCAGGGCCAGTCGCTGGTGACCTGGAGACATCTAGTTGATGGGCTATAAAAGTATTACGCAGCAGGCAACAGCATACAGTAAAGTTCATTGGCTATTTTCCCATAAAATCAAATCCCCTTGAGGTATACATCGGACTTCCCCATCTTCCCGCATTACCCACCAAGTATATTCAGGTCCCTGAGCAACAGCAGTCCCACAAGTGGGTTTACCTTTACCTGAAGCAGGAATAACCCACACTGCCTTCCCCAGCAAATTCTTCATATACACCGTGGGAACTTTGTCCCCCTCTACAATATGTAAAAGTTCTGACTGGGCTGGGCCAGCCCTGTTGGCAGATCCTCTGGTGTTGACCAACTAGGTGGCCTTTGGTAAGTGTGTATCCCAATGCTTGAAAGTTCCCCCACCCATTTCTCTCAGTGTAGTTTTTAACAGCCCATTGTACTGTTTGATTTTCCCAGAGGCTGGTGCGTGGTAGGGGATGTGATATACCCACTCATATCTGTAGGGATCTGTCTACATCCATCTTGCCATTTTATTCCCAAAAATTGAATCTCCTGTGCAGGTCCCTTGACCTTACTCTGTTTTATGGCAAAACTGGCTTTCAGCAGGATTTGGATTATTTTCCTCCCTTTCTCAAAGACTTCTTCCAGTGTATTGCCCCACACAATAATGTCATCAATGTACTGCAGGTGTTCTGGAGCTTGCCCCTGTTCCAGTACAGTCTGGATCAGTCCATGGCAGATGGTAGGGCTGTGTTTCTACCCCTGGAGCAGTTGGTTTCAAGTGAACTTCTCTAGACATATCAAGGATGAGGGGGTCATTAAGAGCAGCCAACATGGCTTTACCAAGGGGAAGTCATGCTTGACCAACCTTATAGCCTTCTATGAGCAAGTAACTAGGTGGATGGATGATGGTAGAGCGGTAGATGTGGTTTTTCTTGATTTCAGTAAGGCATTTGATACTGTCTCCCACAGCATCCTCATAGATAAGCTAAGGAAGTGTGGGCTTGATGATCAGGTAGTGAGGTGGATCAAGAACTGGTTGGAAGGACGAAGGCAGAGAGTTGTGGTCAATGGGGCAGAATCTAGCTGGAGGTCTGTGACTAGTGGAGTCTCTCAGTAGTCGGTGCTGGGACCAGTGCTGTTTAATATTTTCATCAACGACCTGGATGAGGGAACTGAATGTACCCTCAGCAAGTTTGCTGATGATACTAAACTGGGAGGAGTGGCTGACACACCAGAGGGCTGTGTTGCCATTCAGCGAGACCTGGACAGGTGGAGAGTTGGGCAGAGAGGAACTTGATGAAATTCAACAAGGGCAAGTGTAGAGTCTTGCATCTCGGGAAGAACAACCCCATGTACCAGTACAGGTTAGGGGCTGACCTGCTGGACAGTAGTAAAGGGGAAAGGGACCTGGGGGTCCTGGTGGATAGGAGGATGACCATGAGCCAGCAATGTGCCCTTGTGGCCAAGAAGGCCAATGGCATCCTAGGGTGCATTAGAAAGGGTGTGGTTAGTAGGTCAAGAGAGGTTCTCCTCCCCCTCTACTCTGCCTTGGTGAGGCCGCATCTGGAATATTGTACCCATTTCTGGGCCCCACAGTTCAAGAAGGACAGGGAATTGCTTGAAAGAGTCCAGCGCAGAGCTACAAAGATGATTAAGGGAATGGAACATCTCTCTTATGAGGAGAGGCTGAGGGAGCTGGGACTCTTTAGCTTGGAGAAGAGGAGACTGAGGGGTAACCTCATCAATGTTTACAAATATGTAAAGGGTGAGTTTCAGGATGATGGAGCTAGTTTTTTTTCAGTGATGTCCAGTGATAGGACAACGGGCAATGGGTGTAAACTGGAGCATAGGAGGTTCCATGTGAACATCAGGAAAAATTTCTTTACTGTGAGAGTGACAGATCACTGGAACAGGTTGCCCAGCGGGGTTGTGAAGTCTCCTACGTTGGAGATATTCAAGGCCCGCCTGGGCAAGTTCCTGTGTGATGTACTCTAGGTTACCCTGCTCTTGCAGGAGGGTTGGACTAGATGATCTTTTGAGGTCCCTTCCAACCCTTAGGATTCTGTGATTCTGTGATTCTGTGAACTGGACACACCTCCAAGTAAAAGCAAACTGTGGCCTACACTCTGCTGCCAAAGGAATTGAGAAAAATGCATTGGCAATATCAATCGTGGCATGCCACTTGGCTGTCTTTGACTCTAATTCATACTGAAGTTCTAGCATGTCTGGTACGGCAGCACTCAATGGTGGTGTGACTTCATTCAGGCCACGATAGCCTACTGCTAGTCTCCACTCTCCATTAGACTTTCGCACTGGCCATATGGGGCTATTAAAGGGCAAGCAGATCCTGCTGATCACTCCCTGACTCTCCAGTCTACGGATCACCTGATGGATGGGAATCAGGGAGTCTCGGTTGGTGCGATATTGCCACCGGTGCACTGTTGTGGTCGCAGTTGGCACTTGTTGTTCTTCGACTTTCAGCAACCCCACAACAGAAGGATCCTCTGAGAGACCAGGCAAGGTGGACAGCTGCTCAATTTCCTCTGTCTTCAAAGCAGCAATGCCAAAATCACATCGGTACCCATTTGGGTCTTTGAAGCACCATCTCCTGAGGTGCCGACGGTGAGGAGAAGCACGACACGCCAACCCAATATGGGTGATAAGCAAGCTTCTACTTTATTCGTGTCGCACATCACTTATATCCTCGTGGTGTTAGCTACGCCTACTAGTCACAACAGTATTGGTTAGTTCTACACAGCTTCCTTTACATTCTTCTCCCCCATCCGGTTTCCGGTTACATGTAAGGCCTACGCTTTGCTTTGCTCGCACAAGGCCTCTAAGGATCCATGGCTTTGATCTTGGAGCCATTCTGCAACAGTTCCCCCTTTTTTCTTTTGTGTGAGCAAAACATTGTGGGTCATTCCGTTCACTTGTTTCATTAAACAACTATAAGCAAGCCTAAGAACTACAATGATTAAAATAACAACGATACATAAGCGCAGTCCTTCAAATAGCAGTGTTTTAAGCCAACCTGTAATGCCCCATGAGGACAACCATTTAGTTATCCCTAGGATATTGGTCACTTGCAATTGCTGGGTAAGCTGAGTCAGGGTTTTCAGCTGTGCGCATATCAAATGAGAATGATCAGAAAGATTCATACAACACATTCCATCAAACCCTTCACATCCATGTCCCTGCGCCAACAACAAAAAGTCTATAGCGGCTCTGTTCTGCAGTGTTGCATGTCTCACAGAGTCAACATCAAAACAAATCAGAAATTGCCTTCGATGTAGCATTTGTCTGCTTAGCAAGCCAGCAGCCTAGCTTGTTTAACTGAGCCAAGGCCCCAGCCGAAGCACTTACAGTGATTTGGCATATTATGATTGGATACATGTCTTGAAGACCCTTAGTGACTAACATATAATTGGTTAAACACAGGTGTGAGAACTCAACCTTGAAAGCTTGCCAACAGTCCACAGATCTCATTAACTTGGTGAATTCCAGCCTCTTATCTTGCTTGCTTAAGCTTCTTTGGGCCTCTCATGGCCTTGCTGTATCTTTCAGGATTATTCAGAGTTTATGTACCAATTATCCATTCTCCCGTGAGAACACTGTCTCCACATCTCCCCCCTTTTGTTTTATATCCAGTAACAAGTCACTAGTACAGCAAGGCACACACACATTTACATTAGCAGAGTAACAATTACAGGGTGCAGCAGCATGTTGAAGATGCTGGTGGTAGCGAGGGACTAGCCAAAGAAATTTCTTACCAGTAGAATTCTCCCACCCTCTTAATTTGTTCTATCACCTGCTTTATAACACTACCATTGTATTAAAATCTTTCTAGCTTTTGCCTTAGCATTTTCTAGCAGCTACTGCAAATTTCCATACTCTAACATCTCTTTTACAAGTGACAAATCTATACAATACAAGGTGTAGTTCCTCATTAGCAACTGGCTAGTAAATACAGGTGGTTTTATACACAATATCACAGCCTCTAATAATAGCTACTTTACAAGCACACATATTCAGGATGTTACTTTTCAGTTGCCCCCAAGTGATGTTTTGCAATCATTCTATTTTCTCTTCCTCTATCTCATTCTGCTTGGGGTATTCACGGTCATCTCCTGGAACTGAGGCATCAGGTTTTTCCATTCGTCTGTCCAGCTCATGGCAAGGCTTGACAAACTTTGCAGGCAGTCGCCATGGACCTGTAGGCAGGAGGACACAAATATACCCCCTCACCCAGGTTATCAATTCTTGAGAAGTAGACATGTTAAACTGCATATTTGCAGCATCATTGCTCTCCCCCCCCCCCCCCTTTTTTTTTTGTTTGATCCCTGAAACGCCAGCCTGCTCGGCAGCAGCTACAGCCGCCTGCCTCCTTCAGCAGCAACCAGAAATACCTGCCGGCAGCCACACTTTTTCATTAACCCTTTCGTGCTCGAAATGTTAAACTGCTACCTGTTAAAAAACTTTTACATGAACCCAACAACAAAAAATACACAGAACACCTTCTGCCCTCAGCACACACACACACACGCGCGTATGGGATCCCACAAGCACACACCACACAACTACAATATTTGAAGCACAAAATCCAGACAATCATTACTCCCACTACAGTCCCATGTACAGAACGTGGCACAAGGACCCTGTGGAGACTAATAGCAAACCAGCTCCGAGAAGCATCATTGCAGTGCGAGGTGGCAGGCTCAACCTTAGCGGGTGTCCCCGCAGAGGCTCTGCCTCCCCCACATCGTATGAGGCTTGGGCTTTTATACTGACCAAAATGCACACTCATTCCAACACAGGTGGCCAGCCTGTGCTGGAAGAAGTGGCCAGCAGTATCTACAAAGGTCTCCAAAGGCTGATAGAAACCTGGACATACTTATATTTACCAACTTCTAGTACATGAGTATCACAGAGAAACTTCATGGGCTCCCCCTGTAAATCGCAAAAAAAATCATAACATATACAGCTTGAATGTAAGAGGATTTTAACCCATACGTGGTCACTGTTTGTCAGGCCTCCTTAACTGTTTTTAGATCAAAAGCTTCCCACTCTTTAGCCCCCTGCTGTGTAGTAAATACAGGATATGCAGAGATGCCCATTGCAGAAAATTCATCAGTAATAATCGCATCTTTGATTAACCCATGCCAAAAGTGCGCACGATTTGTGCCCCCCGATACCTCTCCCACCCCCTCCCCCTGTTTGTCTTCTTTAAGGAAGGGGTTTTACGGAGGATAAGGTGGAGGCGCCAATGGAGATGTCTCAATTGGAGTCTCAAGGGCTTCAAGCTTTTTCATCAATTGTTGCAGCTGAGCGTCTCCAGGGCCAGTGAGTAGTTGCTGATGAACTGAGCATACCGACCCGGGAGACGAAGAGTCAGAGTCTGGAACCAGAGGATATAAATCTGTCTCAGATTCAGGGGACTTGGGGTCTGATCCTGGGTCGAACTCAGGGTCTCCGTTGTTCGCAGCTATGTCTTTCTTGTCAGATGTCTCTTGTTTGGTATGTGGCCATCTGCAGACATGGCTCTTGCTTTTATTGGCTTCTATTAGACTTTCTCTGTCCTTTTCAAAATCCCTACTTTCGGAATCCCTCTGCTTTTCGGAACTCAAGTGCGGTGGCGGGGGAGCAGAGAGTTGCACCTCCTCCACTGCACCTTCTGATGAAGAAGGAGGGGGGGAAAAGGAAGGTGGGGGGGAAAAACCCTGTGCTCCAAGCACAGGGAGCGCCCCTCAAGTTGGGGGAAACGAGTTGTAATCTTCCAGTGGCTTCAACTGACCAGGGACGTCTGTTCCTAGTTTCTCCGTTGCTACAGTGGCAGTTTTCTTTTCTGCCTTGTATCTTTTTATACAATTTATTACTTCTCTCCATGGCTTACTGAGTTTCTTTGCTGTTTTATCATCATTAAGCATTGAGTCAAATAGTTCATCAACAAACTTTCGCCTCTCACTCTCCTCAAACACTGTATTAGGATCTACAAAAAATCCCTTAGCCTTCCCTACAGCCACTAGACCTGCTAGCTGCTTTAGAGTCTCAGGCTTAATTCCCCGCTTTTCTAAAAAGCGCTGTAATAAATCAGGGGCTACCTCTCAGTCCATTTTCTTCTGCCGGCCTGTTCCTTTTTCCCGGATTGTCCTCTTCTGGATCGTCCTGTAAACTCGGTCTCTGGATCGTCCGATACTGGATCGTCCTCCTGATGCAGCTGTATTGGGCTCGCCCCAGCGGCGGACTCCTTTTGGTCAGTCCAAGCACCCAGGTCAGACACACCAGCGCAGTAGCACTGCCCGTGCTCCCCGGCCGCTGCTGCTGGTGCCGCTCACACTCGCCGTTCCGGGTCCCTGTTATCCGAGTCCCTGTTATCTGGGTCCCCGTTATCCAGGGCCCTGTTATCTGGGTCCCCGTTATCCAGATGCCTGTTATCCGGGTCCCCGTTATCCAGGTGCCTGTTATCCGGGTCCCTGTTATCCGGGTCCCCGTTATCCGGGTCCCTGTTATCCAGGGCCCTGTTATCCGGGTCCCTGTTCGGGCGCCATTGCCGATGGCGAGGAGAAGCAAGACACGCCAACCCAGTATGGGTGATAATCAAGCTTCTACTTTATTCGTGTCGCACATCGCTTATACCCTCGCGGTGTTAGCTACACCTACTAGTCACAACAGTATTGGTTATTTCTACGGGGCTTCCTTTGCATTCTCCTCCCACATTCGGTTTCCGGTTACACATCAGGCCTATACTTTGCTTTGCTCTCACAAGGCCTCTAAGGATCCATGGCCTTGCTCTTTGAATCATTCTGCAACACTGAGGTAGTCTATGCCGAGGATGCATGGAGCCTCTGGACCAGTCACAATAGGGTGCTTTTGCCATTCCCTCCCAGTCAGGCTGATTTCAGCCTCCAGTACAGTCAACTCTTGGGATCCTCCTGTCACTCCAGATATATAGATGGGTTCCACCCCTTGACAGCTTGATGGCATCAGGGTACACTGTCCACCGGTATCCACTAGTGCCTTATACTTCTGTGGGACTGATGTGCCAGGCCATTTGATCCACACAGTCCAGTAAATCCGATTGTCCCCTACCTCCACCTGGCTGGAGGCAGGGCCCCTCTAATGGTCATCACAACGTTGGACAATTAAGTCGTGGTAAAAGGGATTATTCTTCGTTATCACAGGAGCTGGAGTAAAATCAGCTCTTCCACTCCATCTGGGAAACTGCTCACCAGAGACTGAAGCCGTAGCTCTCATGGGACGATCAGTCTTGGCCCTTGCTCCCCTCTTCAGTTCACTCACCCGTTCCTCCAAAGCTAAAGTAGGTTTTCCATCCCACTTTGTCATGTCTTCTCCGTGGTCCCGCAAGTAAAACCATAGGGTACCCCGTGGCGTATACCTCCTGTAACTCCTCTCTCGAACAATAGGACGCCTTTTGTTAGTAGTTGAGACGTGTGTTGGTACACGTGAGGAGCTGGATAAATCAGATAGATCGGCCATCAATTGTTTGAGGTCCTGGGACAGTTTTTCCACAGCTGTGATGATGGAAGGGGTGAGATTGTCTTCGAACTCTCGGAGTTTATGAACCATTTCATCCACTGTTAGTGGTACTATGTCATTCCAGGTTACTGTTGCCAATGAATGGGCATATGATGACGATGCATTCCGTGTAAGTTTTCGCCACATGGGTGGTGTACATTCAACTTCATCTGGATCTATAGGTGTATCCCCGTTATTTGGCTTCATGTGATAGATCATCTCTACGATGGCTGATTCCCTCAGAGACTGGATGCCTTTGTCTATAGTAGTCCACTTGGCCGAACGACTCGTAATATCGTCCTTGTATGGAAACCTTTCTTTCAGAGCTGCCAAGAGCTGCCTCCAAAGACATAGAGACTTTTTCTCTCTTGCAATTGCTTTGGCAATTCCCCCTTCTCTAGCAAGTGATCCCAGCTGCTTGGCTTCTGTACCTTCTAGTTCGTGACCATCGGCCCCATTGTCCCAGCATCAGAGTAACCAGGTGATGATGTGCTCCCCTGGTTGACGGGTAAAGTCTTTGCGCATATTCCGCAGCTCGGTTGAGGTCTGAGGTCGAGAAGTTACCTCTTCTTCTTCTTCTTCGTCATGTGATGATGACTCCTGATCAGATTCTGGACCGGGTGGTGAATTCATTGGTTCTTCATCTTGCTTCACCCTTCTTGCCTCCTTTTTGCTTGTTCTCTTGCGTTCAGGGGCAACTGATATTGGTACGAATTGGTCCTCTGGTTTGGCTGCAGTGATTATCACTGTGGTTTGAGTAGCAACTGTACTTGTTGCTGGGGGTGGTGCAGCTGCTGTGCTTGGAGCTGGGGTAACCGCGCTGTCTGTTGCAGTCGAAGTTTGAGCAGCTGCTCTACTTGCCGCTGGGGTAGCTGCGCTGTTCATTGCAGCCAAAGTTTGAGTAGCGACTGTTGCTTTGCCCTCAGATCCGCCGACATTCTTTTCCTTTTGAAGGTGCTGGATAGTGTTGAACAAGGGCCTGTAAGCATAAGCCAAGCCCCAGCACGTTGCCATGAGTTGTCCACCTCTGGTATGGCCAGAATGACCACACACCTCATTTAAGTGTTTTACTAATTCTTCTGGATTTTGCAGTTTTTCGGTAGTGAAATTCCAAAGTACTGGAGGGGCCCACTGACCTAGATACTTGCCCATACGTCGTTATCTCAACCCCTCATGCCCCACGTTGGGCGGCAAAAAGAACTGTCGTGGTTCAAACCCAGTCAGGCAACTTCTTCACTCACTCCCAGTGAGTGGTGCCGGGCTGACAACAATCGAGCCCTCCCCCCCCCCCCTCCCGGGGCTTTCCCCTTCCCCGCTCACAGAGGAACAGGGAGGAGGATCGAAAGGGTGCAACTCCCACGGGTTGAGACAAGAACAGTCCAGCAACCAATGTACAACACAAATCACCACCGCTACTACCAAATACAACAATGATAAGAGAAAATAACAAGGGAAGAGAATACGATACCACCGGCCAAGAAACGAGTCCCACCCAGAAGCCTGTGTCCTTCCAGGTAACTCCCAGTTACCCCCCACCCCAGGCATGACGTACTGTGGTATGGAATACCTCCCTGGCTAGCCCGGGTCAGGCACCCCATCTCTGCTTCCTCACAGCTTCCCCTCCTCCCTGGCAGAGCATGAGCCTCACAAAGTCCTTGGTCAGGGTAAACATCACTTAGCAACAACTGAAAATATCGGTATCACCAGCACTGTTCCCAGGCTGGAAGTCAAAACACAGAACTGCACCAGCTACCACAAAGGAGAAACATGACTGCTACTGTTGAATCCAGGGCAGTGGAAAAAAGGAAATATAACCCCCATTTTCGAGAGGGGGAAAATGGATGACACAGGGAATTACAGACCAGTCAGTCTCACCTCTGTGCCTGGCAATATCTTGGAGCAGATTCTCCTAGATGGCATGCTAAGGCACATGAAAATCAACAAGGTGCTTGGTGACAGCCAGCATGGCTTCACTAAGGGGAAATCCTGCCTGACCAATTTAGTAGCCTTCTATGATGGGGCTGCGGAACTGATGGACAGGGGTAGAGCAGTTGATGTCATCTACCTGGACTTGTGTGAAGCATTCGACACTGTCCCTCACGACATCCTTGTCTCTAACTTGGAGAGACATCAATTTGTTGGATGGACCTCTCGGTGGATAAAGAACTGGCTGGATGGCCGCACACAAAGAGTTGTGGTGAATGGCTCAGTGTCCGGCTGGAGACCAGTAATGAGTGGTGTCCCTCAGGGATCGGTGTTGGGACCAGTCCTGTTTAACATCTTTGGCCCTGACATGGACAGTGGGATTGAGTGCGCCCTCAGAAAGTTTGCTGATGACACCAAGCTGTGCGGTTCGGTTGTTACGCTGGAGGGAAGGAATGCCACCCAGAGGGACCTCAACATGCTTGTGAGGTGGGCTGATGCCAACATCATGAAGTTTAACCATGCCAAGTGCAATGTCCTACACTTGGGTCGGAGCAATCCCAGGCACAGCTACAGGTTGGGCAGAGAAGAGATTCAGAGCAGCCCTGTGGAGAAGGACTTGGGGGTGTTGGTTGATGAGAAAATGAACATGAGCAGGCAGTGTGCGCTTGCAGCCCAGAAAGCCAACCGTATCCTGGGCTGCATCAGAAGGAGCGTGACCAGCAGGTCGAAGGAGGTGATCCTGCCCCTTTACTCTGCTCTTGTGAGACCTCACCTGGAGTGTTGTGTGCATTTCTGGTGTCCTCAACATAAAAAGGACATGGAACTGTTGGAACAAGTCCAGAGAAGGGCCACGAGGATGATCAGGGGACTGGAGCACCTCCCGTATGAAGACAGGCTGAGGAAGTTGGGGCTGTTCATCCTGGAGAAGAGAAGGCTGCGTGGAAACCTCATAGCAGCCTTCCAGTATCTGAAGGGGGCCTATAGGGATGCTGGGGAGGGACTCTTCATTAGGGATTGCCGTGACAGGACAAGGGGTAATGGGTTCAAACTTAACCAGGGGAAGTTTACATTGGATATAAGGAGGCAATTCTTTCCTGTTAGGGTGGTGAGGCACCAGAATAGGTTGCCCAGGGAGGTTGTGAATGCACCATCCCTGTCAGTGTTCAAGACCAGGTTGGACAAGGCCTTGGGTGATATGATTTAGCGTGAGGTGTCCTTACCCATGGCAGGGGGGTTGGAACTAGATGATCTATAGGTCCTTTACAACCCTAACCATTCTTTGGTTCTATGATTCTATGATTTTATCAATTTGGTGAGCCAGGCAGGAGACCTCTGTTAGGCTGCAGGATCGGCTGAGGGGCGGACATGCTAGGCACCCCAGGCCGTTTGCCTGGAGTAACTCCGCTTTTCGTCCCCTCACTGTGGGAACAGACATCAACCTTTGCTGGCTGTTGAAAAATGGTACAGTTGGAATTTATGGTTGTATTTTAGGGGGCCTCTAAGTCATATGCTTGGCCCGGGGCTGCTGGTAAGTCGCGCTGAGACCTCTGGCACACAGCGTAGTTCCCCTTGGCAGGTTGTGCTTTTAAGCAGGTTGGGGACTCATCAACCGATAGAGCGGCCATTAGTGATCCTCAGGGTCAATTGGGTGAGTCAAGGGACTTGCTGACCGATAGAGCAGCCGCTAGCAATCCTTGGGGTGGATCGGTTAAGTCTGGGGACTCATTGTCTGATGGGGCAGCCATAAACCAGGCGAGTTCCAGGTCTCTGCTGAAGGGTAGGTGAACCCAGATCTCCGCTGCATCTCAGGTTTTGCGAGCCAGGACAGACCTGCTAATGACTGTGTAGGAATCAGGAGAAGGGTAACTGGAGCCACCGTGTGAGTGTGTATGAGATCCCTGTGTGCAAGAATTCTGTGTGTGGCTGAGATGTGGCATAGCTACGAAGCGAGTGTGGAGTCCTGATCCGCGGTTCCATGTTCTCCGCGAGGAGAGTGGCTGGAGACAGACAAAGCGTATTTGTTCTGTCTTGTATTCTCATTTCTGATTTAAACTATGGTGGAGGAGTAGACAAAAGTAAACCGTGGCTAATGGGGGGGTTAAGAAGAGTTCTCTCTCTGTGCCCCAGTGGCTGTATGAGAAAAGTATAATCTCTAATATTTGTGTTCCTATTCTTGAGACCTGGACTTTACACTCAAAGAATTATAGCCTCACATTCATATTCATGAGGCTACGTATGGATTACATCATTTTCCAGAAATTTCCCCGCATGCGTACAGAATTGTGGGGGTGGTCTCTGAGGGTCATTTACTTCCTCCAACAATCTTCATCACTTCTGGCAGCCTTTGAAGCATGCGCAGTAGTTGCTCATACCAGTTTAATTGGTTCCTTAGCACCAGAGACATAATAATCCTCCTATCCTCCTACTTATCAGTTAGTTTAACTGTAGCCCATCCTGGACACCTGCGGTTCCCAGATACTCCTTATCCTGTGCCCTGTTCTTCTAGACTGTTTTTCTTAAACTATGTCACAACTAGAATGATTTATCTTGTGAGAACTCTCAGTATGTTCTCTAGCTGTACTCTATTTTTTTTTTGTCTATGCATCATGCACCTCAGTAATTTTCCATTGCTGCTGTTACAAAGCCCACAAACTTAACATTACTTAAAACTACTTCTAAAGGTTCCTATATTCCATTTTGTGATTTTGTGCCCCCTTGTCTCAAAGGTAAGACAAATTATAATAAGGAAAATCAGAAATTAATCACAAACCAAGAAAGAACATTTGATGAAGAAGGGTGGGCTACCACGACACAGGAAAAAATAATTATCCCCTCCTCTGTGTTATGGTCCCTAATAAGAAGTGAACATCAGAAACACACTCGGGGCTGGATGCCCTACGTAAATATCTAATAAGCAAAATTATGGCTAGAAACCAGTATGCTACTGTCCTGGGTTCAGCAGTAGCAGTCATATTTGTAACATAACAGCATGTAACTCAGCAATGTGATCTCTGCCTTCAAATGAATTCCAAAAACAACCCTAGGCCAAAGACAGGCCAAACTGGGAGAGGTAACAGATCAGGACAACAGTGACAGACTGACTTTACGAAACTTCCAAGAAAAGGGGGCTATAGATATTTGTTGTTATTATCATGCACCTCAGTAATTTTCCATTGCTACTGTTACAAAGCCATCAAACTTAACATTACTTAAAACTGATACTAAAGGTTTATATATTCCATTCTGTAATTTTGCCCCCCCCTTGTCTCAGTAGGTACTCTCATATTTTTATAAGTACATTTGCAGAGCACTGGGAGATAGAGGTTATAGAGATTTGTAAAAGATTTTTTGAAATGGAAACCGGTCAAATCATGGGAATTATGTAGAAAAGCCCATTGGGTTGCATTTTGGCACATTGGAAAGAACTGGGAGGGTCTCTTGGGGGCTTGGCAAACAAGAAAACATTGGTAAGATATTGTAAGCAATGATAGCCTTTATATACTTTGGAAGATCAGGAAAAATAGCCTAAAAACGGAACTCTGAACTATAATACATTGTTACAATTAATGTTGTTTTGAGGGGGCAAGGAAAATGATATGAAGTAATGTATGCAGATATGCTTTTCACTTTAAGAAACCACCCAGAGTGACAGAGTGAATGCAAAATTAATATAGCTCCACCAGATTCCTTAATTTTGGCTTTGGAAAAGGACAAGGAAAAACTGTAAGTTAAGATGGAGAGATGTTGTTCAGGTTGTGATATTGGGGGAATGCTGCAGAATATATACAGACTCAGTCAGAGATCAATATGATCAGACAAAAAGCCATTTATTACAAAGCCTTAACCCCTTAAATACTATTTCTTACATGCACTTACAGTGATTTGGCATATTATGATTGGATACATGTCTTGAAGACCCTTTGCAACTAGCATATAATTGGTTAAGCACAGGTGTGGGACCTTGACCTCAAAAGCTTGCCAACAGTCCACAGTTCTCATTAACTCAGTGAATTCCAGCTGCTTCTTATCTTGCTTGCTTAGGCTTCCTCCGGCCTCTCATGGCCTTGATGTATCTTTCAGGATTTTCAGAGTTTATATACCAATTATCCATTCTCCTGTGAGAACACTGCCTCCACAGGGGAATGATGTTTAAGGTTAAAAAAAACAGTAATCAGGAAGATAGGTAGGAAAATTAGATATCACAAGTACCTCCGAGAGGAGCACCCTCTGTATCTGTCCTATCAGGTATTGATAAGGAGGAGGAGATTGCTGTCACTGGCAACAAGCAGCAGATTCACATTCAGAGTTAAGAAAGAGTTAAACCAGAAGTGCTGTTGCACAGGCAGGCATCTGCAGCCCTTGCAGAGCAGGGTGAACAGCTATGAGAAAAAAAAAAAGGAAAACCAAGGGGGAGTGCCATAGGGTGACTCCGGTGACTGAATTGGAACTAGACTAATGGGGACCGGGGGAATCTTCCCTAACAGATCCACTGGTTATAATGAAGCTAGGGGACAACGAAAAAGAAGTGGAAATTTTGGTTGATACGCAAGCGACATATTCAGTTGTAAACAGAGACTTGATGCCTTTAGAAGAAGATTATATCATGGTAAAAGGAGCCACTGGCCAAAGTGAAAAGGCTTATTTTTGTAAACCATTGAAATATGAATTGGAAAAGCAATGGGACATTCATAAATTCTTAAAAATGCCTAACTCCCCAAAAGCTCTTTTGGGAAGAGATTTGTTAGGAGTGACTATTATTTTCAAAGGAGGAGAGATCACTTTAAAAGTAAACAACCAACAGAGTATAGAGATGTTAAATTTAGTTTTAATTGCGCATCGGGCAGAGGAAAAAATTAGAGAGGATATACTGGAACAGGTATTCCCCGGGGTATGGGCTATGAACATACCTGGAAGGGCCAAAAATGCACCCCTGATACAGATTAAGTTCAAGGAGGGAAAACAGCCAGTCAGGATTAAACAATACCCCCTGAATAAGGATGATAGGGAAGGAGTTTGTCCAATAATTGAAATTTTCCTACAATTAGAACTGTTAAAGGAGTGCCTGTCTGATTTTAACACCCCTGTTTTACCTTTTTGTAAACCTGATTGTCATACCGAGTGGTACAGGACTTATGAGCTGTTAACAAAGTAACTGAGGATCTTTACCCTGTTGTAACAAGTCCATATACTCTATTAACATGCTTGACACTGGAGTTAACTTAGAGTCCTGGGAGGCTCTGCCGGAAAAAGGGAAGCTACTGCAGTAAGTAGACGACATCCTTGTAGCCACCCAGACAGAAGACTCTTGCATAACCTGGACGGTAAGCCTCTTAAATTTTCTGGGACTTCAAGGATACAGGGTGTCTAAGAAAAAGGCTCAGGTAGTGAAACAGAAAGTGATTTACCTGAGCTATGAGGTTAGTGCTGGACAACGGACTTTGGGACAAGATCGTAAGTAAACAATATGTCAAACCCCAAAACCCTGGTCAATAAAAGAACTACGGACCTTCCTGGGTATGATGGGATGGTGTAGGTTTTGGTTTACAACTATGGATTGCTTGTAAAGCCTCTATATGCCCTTATTGCCAATGGAAACAGAGAACTCCAGTTAATAAAGGAGGCCACGCAGGCCTTCGACCAGCTGAAGAATGTTCTCATGTCAGCTCCAGCTCTAGGACTTCCAGACATGAGTAAACCATACTTTCTGTTCTCCCATGAGAAACAAGGGATTGCCCTGGGGATGCTGGCACAGAACTTGGGTCCATACCAATGAGCAGTTGCTTATCTGTCCAAGCAGTTAGACGCAGCGGCCAAAGGGTGGCCCGGATGCCTTAGAGCCATCGCAGCAGTTGTGCTTGAATATCCAAGAAGCACACAAATTTACTTTGGGCTAGAAAATGACAGTGCTAGTGTCCCATACAGTGTCTGCAGTGCTGGAAGTGAAAGGCAGACACTGGCTTTCCCCTCAGAGGTTCCTGAAATATCAAGCCATCATGGTGGAACAAGATGATGTAGAGATAGTGGTGACTAACGTTGTCAACCCAGCTTCTTTCCTCAGTGGAAATGAAGAAGAACTGGTACACCACGATTACCTAGAAACCACTGAGGCCACATACTCCAGCCATCTAGACCTGAAGGATACCCCTTTGGACAACGCAAAAACCTGGTTTACTGATGGGAGCAGCTATGTCATCAGTGGAAAACGACATGCTGGATATGCAGTTACCACCTACAGAGAGGTGCCAATAAACACCTCTGCACAAAAAGCAGAACTGATTGCTCTGACTAGAGCCTTAAAAATAGTAAAAGGAAAGAATATAAACATCTATGCAGACTAAGATATGCATTTGGAGTTGTGCATGCACATGGAGTCATTTGGAAAGAAAGAAGACTATTGAACTCACAAGAGAAAAACATCAAACATTCACAAGAAATAGTGAGACTGTTGGAAGCGGTCCAACTGCCTGGGAAGGTAGCAGTTATGCACATCAAGGCACACCAGAAAGTGAGCTCAGAATTGGAGGAGGGAAATGAGCTGGCGAACAGAGAGGCAAAAGAAACAACAAAAGGTGAGATAACAACTGAAGGGCCCCTAATTCCTGATTGGAAAATTTCCCTGGAAGGTAAGCCAAATTATGATAAAGAAGATCAGAAATTAATTACAGACCAAGGAGGAACCTTCAATGAGGAAGGGTGGGATAGCACAACACAGGGAAAATAATTATCCCCTCCTCCTTGTTATGGTCCCTAGTAAAGAGTGAACATCAAAAAAAACACACTGAGGGGGGTGGATGCCTTGCATAAACATTTAATAAACAAAATTATAGCTAGAAACTGGTATGCTACTATCCAGCAAGTAACTCAATAATGCAATCTCTGCCTCCAAACGAATTCCAAAAACAACCCTAGGCCAAAGATAGGCCAAATTGGGAGGGGTAATAGGCCAGGACAACAATGACAAATTGACTCCATGGAACTGCCAAGAAAAGGGTGGGTATAGATACCTGTTGGTATTAACAGATACCTTTTCAGGTTGGCCAGAAGCCTTTCCAACTAGAACTGTGAAAGCTCGAGAAGAAACACAATCGATGCTAAAGACGTATGACTCAATACAGAACAAGACATCTGTCATTTTGAAGTCCATCCAGACAATACTCAAAAAACTGTACTCGTATATATTGGCCAGAGCTGTGTTTGTTTTAGAACTGCTTGTCTTTCTGTGAAGATAGATGTTAACGATGAAATTATAACTGCTGAAAATTATTCCAATCTTTATATTTAAATCCAATTATACAGTAAGACACCCTGATCTAATTAACATTATAAAAGAAGAACATGAAAATGGAAAGAAAACTGTAATTATCATTCATCATGACACGGAAGAAATAAGCAGAGTCTTGCAAAAGATAAGACAAAACACAAGTCACCACTGGTATGACATTCTAAATTCATTCTATCACCCCATTATTGTTCTTCTAATATTAATAGGTATAAGCTTCATGCTCTCTATTGTGTTATTTGTTTGGAATTGGAGAATGTTGCAATGAGTAGCAGCTCTAACTTCTTTGTCAAAGGCACATGATAAAAAGCTAAAAGATACTTTTCATAAGAGCTCGCTAAAAGAAAAACCTATGCATTAGTAAAAGAATTTACTAACATTATAGAAAAGGGGGGACTGATACAAAGGGATAACCAATGTAGAGGGGAGTAAGGGTTAAGCCACTTGCCTGACAATATTACTGCTTGTTCATGCTTATTGTACTCACCTTGTATGCTAGAACAAGATGTAAGGACATGGCTATTGTTAAGAGGTAGGGACTGTGACTTGAGTCCTGTCCTTTGGACGCCTAGGCTGGCTGAAATTGGGTCTGAGCTTTGGACAATGACCAAGCATCCGGGGAGCATGCGTAACAACTAGAGGTAAAAAGTTCAGGCTTGAGGAAGACTCCTTTACTTCACCTTGAGACCCTCGCCCACGACCACTAGGAGGCACTGCGCAGGCGCAAAGGACTTCTTAGCTCGTTAGAATAAGAAGCGGGGATAGGACAGCTTCCCCTGTTTAAGTTTTAACCCGTTACCCTTGTCCTGTCACGACAGCCCCTAATGAAGAGTCCATCCCCAGCATCCCTATAGGCTCCCTTCAGATACTAGAAGACTGCTATGAGGTCTCCATGCAGCCTTCTCTTCTCCAGGATGAACAGCCCCAACTTTCTCAGCCTATCTTCATACAGGAGGTGCTCCAGTCCCCAGATCATCCTCGTGGCCCTTCTCTGGACTTGTTCCAAGAGTCCCATGTCCTTTTTATGCTGAGGACACCAGAACTGTACACAGTACTCCAGGGGAGGTCTCACAAGAGCAGCTAGAGGGGCAGGATCACCTCCTTCGACCTGCTGGTCACGCTGCTTTTGATGCAGCCCAGGATACAGTTGGCTTTCTGGGCTGCGAACGCACACTGCCTGCTCATGTTCATTTTCTCATCGACCAGCACCCCCAAGTCCTTCTCTGCAGGGCTGCTCTGAATCTCTTCTCTGCCCAATCTGTATCTGTGCCTGGGATTGCTCCGACCCAGGTGTAAGACCTTGCACTTCTCATGCTTAAACTTCATGATGTTGGCATCAGCCCACCTCACAAGCATGTCAAGGTCCCTCTGGATGGCATTCCTTCCCTCCAGCCTATCAACTGAACCACACAGCTTGGTGTCATCGGCAAACTTGCTGAGGGTGCACTCAATCCCACTGTCCATGTCAGCAACAAAGATGTTGAACAAGACCGATCCGAACACCGATCCCTGAGGGATACCACACGTTACTGGTCTCCAGACGGACATTGAGCCATTGACCACAGCTATTTGTGTGCGGCCATCCAGCCAGTTCTTTATTCCCTGAGTGGTCCATCCATCAAATTGATGTCTCTCCAATTTAGAGACAAGGATGTCATGGGGGACAGTGTCGAACGCTTCACACAAGTCCAGGTAGATGACATCAACTGCTCTACCCCTGTCTATCAGTTCCGTAGCCCCATCATAGAAGGCTACCAAATTGGTCAGGCAGGATTTCCCCTTAGTGAAGCCATGCTGGCTGTCACCAAGCACCTTGTTGATTTTCATGTGCCTTAGCATGCCTTCCAGGAGAATCTGCTGCAAGATTTTGCCAGGCACAGAGGTGAGACTGACTGGTCTGTAATTCTTTGGGTCAAAAAATAAATGGAAAGTTGTCAAATAGGCAGGGTTTCAGCTGAAACTCATTGTAGTCAGTGATAAAAGGGCTAGAACAAGGCTTGATACTTGAAAGCAAGCTCCCTAAGGAGGGGGGAGATGAGTTAGGCGACTGTACCATAAAACGGAATGTGTTAATAAGGGGAAGTTCCACTTAAAGTACAGTAGTGGGAGATGTAACCAGGGGCAGAATTCACGTGGGTATCTTAGGCACCTCGGATAGTCTGTGTAAACCTTGGAGTACCTAGCCAACAGGGAAACAAGGGAGGGACCTTGTGGTCAGGAATAGGGGATAACCTTGTAACCAGGGTGTGCCTACTTACTAGGACACCTATGTTTTGCAAAAATTTTAAATAAATAGCTGCTTCACTGTTGTATCTAATCTGAACCTTTACAAGAATTCTTTTTAAGTTTCTAATAGATGGGTCTCGTCCTGGAGAAAGTCATAATTGAGGGGACCTCTGCTGCTGAAGGACAGGGAGACGTTCTGTTGATTTCAGTGGCCTTGTGCAGAGTCTAAAAGCCATTTATTACAAAGTCTTAACCCCTTAAATAATATTTCTTACATGCACTTACAGTGATTTGGCATATTATGATTGGATATATGTCTTGAAGACCCTTTGCAACTAGCATATAATTGGTTAAGCACAGGTGTGGGACCTTGACCTCGAAAGCTTGCCAACAGTCCACAGTTCTCATTAACTCAGTGAATTCCAGCTGCTTCTTATCTTGCTTGTTTAGGCTTCCTTGGGCCTCTCATGGCCTTGCTGTATCTTTCAGGATTATTCAGAATTTATGTACCAATTATCCATTCTCCTGTGAGAACACTGCCTCCACATCTCCCCCTTTTTGTTTTATATATGTTTTGGGTGACTCTACTTGAGCAGGGGATTTGGGCTAGATCCAATATATGCCAAGTACAGGCTGCTGGGTCTGCCCCTTTTTTCTGCTGTATGGCTCTCTGTTAACAGGGGAGGCCATTTTCACATCAAGGTCTGGCATGGCATGTGTCCCCACCACTCCATGCCTGCTGGGTTGCAGCCAACAGTGGAGCTAAAGGTTCTTCTTGGTGGCAAACACAGAGGCCAACCCAGTCTTGACCTTGATTGTGGTAGCAGGCATTTGGTCAGCCTCAGTCCTTGCACCTTGTTGTCAATGCACAGTTTCACCTGCTTCATCCAGTAACAAGTTGCTACTACAGCAAGGCACACACAAATTTACATTAGCAGAGTAACTATTACAGGGTGCAACAGCATGTTCAAGATGGTGATGGCAGCAAGGCACTAGCCAAAGAAATTTCTTACCAGTGGAATTCTCCCACCCTCTTAATCTGTTCCATCACCTGCTTTATAACACTACCATTGTATTAAAATCTTTCTAGCTTTTGCCTTAGCATTTTTCTAGCAGCTACTGCAAATTTCCATACTCTAACATCTCTTTTACAAGTGACAAATCTATTCAGTACAAGGTGTAGTTCCTCATTAGCAACTGGCTAGTAAATACAGGTGGTTTTATACACAATATCACAGCCTCTAATAATAGCTACTTTACAAGCACACATATTCAGGATGCTACTTTTCAGCTGCCCCCAAGTGATGTTTTGCAATCATTCTATTTTCTCTTCCTCTATCTCATTCTGCTTGGGGTATTCACGGTCAGGTCCTGGAGCTGAGGCATCAGGTTCTTCCATTCGTCTATCCAGCTCATGGCAAGGCTTGACAAACTTTGCAGGCAGTCGCCATGGACCTGTAGGCAGGAGGACACAAATATACCCCCTCCCCCAGGTTATCAGTTATTGAGAAGTAGACAGGTTAAACTGCATATTTGCAGCATCATTGCTCTCACCCCCCCCCTTTTTTTTTTTTTTTGATCCCTGCAAATGCCAGCCTGCTCGGCAGCACATTGTTAACAGTCGAGGAGTTTGCTGCATCATTGCCTCTTTTTTTTTTTTTAATGCTACAAAGTCGCTCACCCTACAAACGCCGGCCTGCTCGGCAGCAGCTACATCTGCCTGCCTGCTTCAGCAGCAACCAGAAATACCTGCCAGCAACCGCACTTTTGCATTAACCCTTTCATGACTGAAATGTTAAACTGTTACCCGTTAAAAACTTTTACATGAACCCCTCAACAAAAAATAAACAGAACACCGTCTGCCCTCAGCGCACACACACACACACGTGGGATCCCACAAGCACGCTCCACCGAACTGCAATATTTGTAGCACAAAATCCAGACAATCATTACTCCCACTACAGTTCCACGTACAGAACGTGGCAGAAGGACCCTGCGGAGACTAACAGGAAACCAGCTCCGAGAAGCATCACTGCAGTGTGAGGTGGCAGGCTCAACCTTAGCGGGCATCCCTGCAGAGGCTCTGCCTCCCCCACATCGTATGAGGCTTGGGCTTTTATACTGACCAAAATGCACACTCATTCTAACACAGGTGGCCAGCCTATGTTGGAAGAAGTGGCCAGCAGTATCTATAAAGGTCTCCAAAGGTCAATAGAAACATGGGCATACTTATATTTACCAACTTCTAGTACATGAGTATCACAGAAAAACTGTATTAAACGAGTCCACGGTCGGTCACAGTATGCCCAATACCCCTAATAAGCGCATATGAGAGACCTTCCCACCACCGGAAACGCACACAATGCATCTGTATCCTGCTCTGGTCTCGCTTCCCTGGAGGTTCGGGGTGGGGGGGTGGTTTTGTTTTTTATTTCTTTGTGTTTTTTTTTTTTTTACTTTAACGTAAAAAAGGCTGCTCCCTTCACTTTAAGAAGGACTGAAAACATCCATAAAATGGATGTCCTGAGCTCAAATTTCAATTCATTCAATCACTGACAAGGGGGGTGTCCTGGGGGTGGTGCTGACTCTTCCTAGGGTTTCACCCATCGAGCTGGCACCCACCACAGACCAGAATCTGTACTTACACACATATAACCTCGACCAGTTAGTTTTACTTTCACAGGACCTTTCCAAATGCTAGTTTCCAAATCCTTGTACTGGACCAGAATACCCGAAGTTTTAGTCATATAACCTGAACCTGATGCCTGACCCTGTATTATAGCAGGGGGTCATTAAAGTCTCCTGTCAATCGCACAAAATTCATAACATATACAGTTTTATACAGCTTTCTATATCCTTGCCACCGGTGTAAGTCCTTCTTCCCCCAGTTTTTGTTTATCAAACAACTGTTTCAAAGTTTGATGTGTTCGTTCAATAATAGCTTGTCCTGTAAAAGAATAGTGTCAGTAGTAACATGGACATATTTCAATTTCCCAAAAGAGGGTACATGAGTCACATCCATTTGCCAAAGCTGAAGAGGCTGGAGGCCTGGAGGGTTGACTCCAAGGCCTATACCTACTGCTTGGCCTAGACAATCGGGACTAGATTGCACAATGCCTCGGACATCTGTTAGGGACAGTCCAAACTGTCGAACTAATGTCTTTGTTGATTGATGGAAGAAGGCATGGGATGCTTGAGCTTGTTGAAAGATATTTAGAGGGTCCTGCCCATGCTGGGGCAACTAATTTAATCACTTTGTTATTGCCTTCCCTAAGGCTTCCTGGAAGGCCTGAATGACTGCTAATATGCATAATAAAATAAGTACATTTACGAGAATTCACAAGATGTAATAAGGTTTTTAACAAGATCCACAACCTGTGATTAGCAACTTCTTGTAAAATTGCCCTTTCTATACGTTGAACAATGCCTACAACATATAAAGAATCGCAGACAATATTAAGAGGGGTGTCAGGCCATCGCTGAAATACTGCAATAACAGCACTTAGCTCTAGTGTTTGTAGTGAATCGAAAAATGACCAAGTATCTTCTGCTCTTTCCAACCATCAACTGTTTGCCAAACATATCCAGCTGGGTGATGGGATTTTGCCTGCATCTGTAAAGACAGTTAATCCTACAAGAGGTTTACTAGAATAAAAGCTAACATCTTCAAACTGATTATTCTTTAGCATTGTATACATCTTATGAGGTGGAAAATGTATATTAAGAGGACCAACAAAACCTATCAGAGCAGACTGAAAAGCAGAGCTAGATTGTTGTGCCCAGTCTAACCATACCCTGGTAAGTGGCAAACAAATTGTGATGAATCACAGCCCATAATTTCCTGACAACGTGAACGACCTCGTACAATCAAAAGAGCAGATACTCCTAACCGAGTAGTTAGAGTTTTACGTAATCGATAAGGCAGGAAAATCCATTCTAAAATGCATAAAGGATCAGTCTTTTGAAGATCCCACTGTGCTAATAGACTAAATGTATGATACTCACTGTTAACAATAAACGGAACAATCTGTAAATCTGGATTCCACTGAGAAGCATAAGAGGTAGTTATTTTTGTCATGATGTGATCTAAGGCCTCATACTGAGCTTTTGATAGAACTCTTTTTTGTTCTGCCTTTGACTCACCCTTTAAAAGGAGCATGAGATCATCAGATCATCATTTGAGATTCCACACAAAGGGTGAACTCATTGGATATCACCCATCAATTTCTGCAGGTCAGACAAGGTTTTTATCTGTGTGGTAATTTTAACCTTTTGAGGCCTAATTTCAGTTCCAGAAATGATCCACCCCAGATATCTCCAAGGGGCTTCACGTTGCACCTTGTCTGGTGCAATTACCAGTCCTGCTTTCCCTAATTCTGATTGTAGCAGTCAGAGCAGATGGTCCTTATTTAAATCTTTGCCTGCAATTAGGATATCATCCATATAGTGATAGATAACACATTTTTGCAGTTTTTGTCAGATCGGTTGCAATGCCCAAACAACATACAGTTGACAAATAACAGAATTTTTCATACCTTGAGGTAAAACAACCCATTCATATCTCTTAGCAGGCTCTCCTTTGTTAATTGCTGGGACAGAGAAAGCAAATTTTTCACTAAATCAATTATTATTAAATCCCAACACTGAGGTATCATTGAAGGGCTGGGCAAGCCAGGTTGCAAAGCTCCCATGTCTTTCATAACTGTGTTGATAGCTCTGAGGTCATGTAGCAGTCTCCATTTTCCATTTTTCTTAGGAATGGTAAATATTGGTGTGTTCCATGGACTAGTGGATGGCACAATGCAGCCAGCTTCTAACTGTTCATTGATCAATTGGTGAATATGGGACAGCTTTTCTTTTGTCAGCAGCCACTGATCAACCTATACAGGTGTTTCAGTAAGCCATTGTAATTTATAGGTTGGCCATCCTTCAATGGCCACCACTAAAAATTTCCTGTGGTCAGTTTCATTCCCATTTCACTGAGAACATCTCTTCCAAGCAGTGCAATAGAAGGCAGAACATATGGTCTAATTTGGGTATGACTTCCATCAGACATAAACACATCCACCAATTCTTTACTGATTTGAGTTGATTTCATTCCCCCTATTCCAACAACTCCTGCTGAACATAGACAGCTTAATTGTTTGATTATCACAACCTCTTATAGAGACTTGGTCCTCAGGTTTGTGCTTTTCCTATGTCTAAAGCAAATAAAATTTGTGGTATTCCCGTGGAACCCCAGGCCTGATTTCCTCTAATTTTTGGCCCCATCTGAGGGACTTTTGCCTCAAATGGGATTAATTGAGCTATTTTCGAATTTTCAGGGATGTTGACCAGAGGAGCATGCGTTTGCACCACGATCCCAATATTTCCAGTAAAGTCAGCATCAATTACACTGGGTAATACAAAGATACATTTCCTCAATGTTGATGATCGTCCCAGTAGCAAAGCACATAACCCATGACCAAGGGGCCCATTTAATTTAGATGGAATACAATGAACAGAAGTATCAGTTATGGTAAAATCTATTGCTGTTGCCACATCCACTCCGGCACTCCCTGCCGTGGCGGAGGGGACGAAGTCCAGACACAATGATTTTGTGTCGTCACGTGGGGTGGCATCATATTCAAGTTTCCCAACAGGGTCCCATCTTTTTTAAGCTTTGAACGACATTCAACTGTCTTGTGGCCAAATTTGTCACATTTAATACCTTTGACTGCAAAACCAGTAACACCACCCTGAGGGGGTCGGGTTGCTGAACTAATCTTCTTTACAGTACACTGTGGTTTTTAAATGTCCCATCCGTCCACAATTATAACATCTCACACCTTTAGTACCCCCACGATCACCCTGACCTTGTTGTAGAAGGGGTTTAACAGCAGAGGTGAAGGCAGTAGCCATGTATCCAGCCTTTTCCTCTGCTGTGCCCACTTTAGAACATGCATCCATCATTTCCTGAAGACCAGCAGATTTTGGCAAAACCTGCAAAATACACCTACAAGCTGAGTTAGCATTTTCCATAGCCAGAGACATCAGCATGGATTCTTTAGCATTAGATGCCAGATCAATATTCTTTTCAGTAGCCTCTGTCAATATGTCAATAAATTGCATATAGGGCTCAGTAGGTCCCTGCTTTACTGATGTATATGAAGGATTAGTTTTTCCTGCTTCTGGCACAGCTTTCAGAGCAGCTAAAGCCAATTGCTGTGCTTGCTGTAAAACTTCACTTTTCATACGAGCTTGTACTCCATCAGGGTGAAATTGTCCCTTTCCCAATAACATTTCAGATGAAACACTGTGCAAAGGGTGATGAGGATTACACTCTGAATTCTCATCTGCAGCTCTTGCAGCAAGCTCCTCAAACCCACTTTTAAAATGTAGGAGCTGTGAAGGAGTTAATAAAATTACAGCCACTCTGAGACAATCATTTGGAGTTAGAACAGGACTAGAAAAGAAAGCAGATAACATTTGCTGTGTATATGGGGAAGGCAACCCATACTAAGTAATTGCTCCCTTCATTTCTTTCATAGCTTTCCAGTCCATAGGAGTCCAGACAGACTGTCCCTGAGAATTTATAACAGCGAATGCAGCAGGAACATCTATCGGTAAAATAGTACCGTCTATGATTGCATCCTGAATGCAGCCTTGCCATCTCATGGCACTCGGATTAGCTTTATTGGATGTAGGAGTCGGTGGTAACGACACATCACAAGGACTGATCTTATCTAGTTTTTCTGTTTTTTCTGTTTTTTCTGGGGCTTGCTCCCTCTCCTCCCCCAATTTGCCCAGACGGTCCTGCAAGTCCTGCAATTGTTTATCTAAGAATTTTGTCCATTGTCCCCAGTTCCACTCATTTTGCAGCTCCTGTGGGAGCGATGCAAGCGGTGGTTTATGTGGTGAAGGTGGGTATTTATTGGGAGTTACACTCTCCTCCTTAGGAGACTCCCACCCCAGCAAAAAGTCTTGGAGATTAAGTTTAGGGGCAGTAGCAGCACGAAAAGGGTTGACATCAGTTTGTTTTGGTTGCTCAGTAGCTGCTACAGGCTCCCGAGTATCAGCTGGAGCTACCGCCGGTAAAGTCGTTGTCGACACAGGATAGGGGAAAGGTGCAGGGTCCTCAAACATTCATACTTTACTGCGTGCTGGTTTTTGGCCAGAATGTTTTATGCCCGAAACAGACGACACTCCCATGGCTGTAGCGCTGGATGCTAGATCTAATGTAGGTGCCAAGCCCTGCTGTTGTGAAGGCGAGTCAGAGAGAGCTGTAAAAGCAGATTTTGCCGCCTGTTTCTCAGCCTTCATTGCAGCTAGGGTCCCTTACAGTAGTAGCCAGGGGGCAGCAAGAGACTTTGCCTCCTTAGGCCCACAAGTAACTTGATCCCAGAGGCTGCCCCAATTTTTTCCCGAGTCCCGAGATCAAAAGCTTCATTAACCCCCTGGATCAGCTCTTTTTCTTTACTCCAGAGCAATAGTCTTTTTCACACAGTATGCTAGAGATTGGAAGGGACCTCAAAAGATCATCTAGTCCAATCCCCCTGCCAGAGCAGGAACACCTAGATAATGTTACACAGGAATGTGTCCAGGCGAGTTTTGAATGTCTCCAGGGAAGGAGACTCCACAACCTCCCTGGGCAGCCTGTTCCAGTGTTCTGTCACCCTCAATGAGAAGAAGTTTCTTCCCAAGTTTAAGTGGAACCTCTTGTGTTCCAGTTTGTACCCATTACCCCTTGTCCTATCATTGTTTGCCACTGAGTAGAGCCTGGCTCCATCCTTGTGACACTCCCCCTTTATATATTTATATACACTAATAAGGTCACCCATCAGTCTCCTCTTCTCTAAACTATAGAGACCCAGCTCCCTCAGTCTTTCCTCATAAGGGAGATACTTCACTCCCTTAATCACCTTAGTTGCCCTGCGCTGGACTCACTCCAGCAGGTCCCTGTCCTTCTTGAACTGAGGGGCCCAGAACTGGACACAATATTCCAGATGGGGTCTCACCAGGGCAGAGTACAGGGGAAGGAGGACCTCTCTCGACCTACTAACCACTGCCCTTCTAATACACCCCAGGATGCCATTGGCCTTCTTGGCCACAAGGGCACAGTGTTGGCTCATGGTCATCCTGTTGTGCACTAGGACCCCCAGGTCCCTCTCCCCTACACTGCTCTCTAACAGGTCGTTCCCCAACCTATACTGGAACCTGGGGTTGTTCCTGCCCAGATGCAGGACTCTACACTTTCCCTTGTTATATTTCATCAAGTTAGTCCCTGCCCAACTCTCCAGCCTGTCCAGGTCTCGCTGGATGGCAGCACAGCCTTCTGGCATGTCAGCCACTCCTCCCAGCTTAGTCTCATCAGCAAACTTGCTGATAGTACACTCAATTCCCTCATCTAAATCGTTGATGAATATATTAAATAATACTAGTCCCAGTACTGACCCTTGAGGCACTCCACTAGTTACAGGCCTCCAACTAGACTCCGCCCCATAGACTACAACTCTCTGGCTTCTCTCCTTCAGCCAGTTCACAGTCCACCTCACTACCTGATCATCCAGACCACACTTCCACAATTTAGCTGTGAGGATGCTGTGGGAGACTGTGTCAAATGCTTTGCTGAAGTCAAGGTAGACCACATCCACCACTCTGCCATCATCCATCCATCGTGTTATTTCCTCATAAAAGGCTAAGAGATTGGTCAAACATGATTTCCCCTTGCTGAAGCCATGTTGACTGCCCCTCATAACCCTCTTATCCTTGATATACCTTAAGATGGCACCAAGGATAAGGTGTTCCATCACTTTCCCAGGGATGGAGGTGAGGGCTGGACTGGTCTATAGTGACCCGGGTCCTCCTTCTTGCCCTTTTTGAAGACTGGAGTGACATTTGCTTTCCTCCAGTCCTCAGGAGGCACCTCTCCCGTTCCCAAGACTTGGTAAAGATGATGGAGAGTGGTCTAGCAATGACTTCCGCCAGTTCCCTCAGCACCTGCGGGTGCATCCCATCTGGACCCATGGATTTATGGATGTCCAGATTGCTCAACCGGTCTCCAACCCATTCCTCATCGACTAAGGCAAACCGCTCCCGTTGACCTGACTTCATCTAAGGTCTCAGGGGTACAGGGCTCTTCAGGACTGCCTGCAGCAGAGTAGACAGAGGCAAAGAAGGCATTCAGTAACTCTGCCATCTCTGGTATCTTCTGTCACCAGGGCACCCATCCCGTTCATCAGTGGGCCTACATTGCCTCTGGCGTTAGCTTTGTCTGCCATGTAATTTGAAAAAGCTCTTTTTGCTGTCCTTGACCCTTCTCGCCAGGTTTAATTCTAAGGAGGCCTTAGTCATCCTAGCTGCCTTCCAACATCCTCTAGCAGCAGCCTTATATTCCTCCAGAGTGGCCAGCCCCTCCTTCCATGACTTGTAAACTACCCTCTTCCACTTGAGCATACCCAGTGTCGTGGTTTAAACCCAGTCAGGTAACTTGTTCACTCACTCCCAGTGAGTGGTGCCGAGCTGACAACAATCGAGGTCCGTCCCCCCCCAACCTGCACCGGGGCTCTCCCCTTCCCTGCTCCTGGAGGAATGGGAAGGAGGATCGAAAGAGTGCAACTCCTACGGGTTGAGACAAGAACAGTCCAGCAACCAATGTACAACACAAATCACCACCGCTACTATCAACTACAACAATGATAAGGGAAAATAACAAGGGAAGAGAATACGATACCACCGGCCAAGAAAGCCGAGTTCCACCCAGAAGCCCGTGTCCTTCCGGGTAACTCCCAGTTACCCGCCACCCCGGGCATGACGTGCTGTGGTATGGAATACCTCCCCGGCTAGCCCGGGTCAGGGGCCCCATCTCGGCTTCCTCACAGCTTCCCCTCCTCCCTGGCAGGGGCATGAGCCTCACAAAGTCCTTGGTCAGGGTAAACATCACTTAGCAACAACCGAAAACATCGGCTTCGCCAACACTGTTCTCAAACTAGAAGTCAAAACAACAGCACTGCACCAGTTAACACAAAGGAAAAAACATGTACTGCTACTGCTGAACCCAGGACATTATCCACCCCTTATTCCATACCATTCACGTCATGCTCAGATCCCACACTTTCAATACACCATCGCTCTCCCAACATATATACATCCATATACATACAGACCAGAGGAAAAGATCATTTTCTTACTGCATGGACCAATCCCTATAATGCTGCAGAGTCCATTCGGCCCATGATGTTCAAAGTTCATTCTCTGTTGGGATGATGGCTGGAGGGAAGTCAGGGCCAGTCGCTGGTGACCTGGAGACATCTAGTTGATGGGCTATAAAAGTATTACACAGCAGGCAACAGCATACAATTGAGTTCATTGGCTGTTTTCCCCTAAAATCAAATCCCCTTGAGGTATACATCGGACTTCCCCATCTTCCCGCATTACCCACCAAGTATATCCAGGTCCTGAGCAAAAGCAATCCCACGAGTGAGTTTGCCTTTACCTGAAGCAGGAATAACCCAGACTGTCTTCCCCAGCAAATTCTTCATATGCACCACGGGAACTTTGTCCCCCTCTACAATATGTAAAAGTTCTGACTGGGCTGGGCCAGCCCTGTTGGTAGATCCTCTGGGTGTTGACCAACCAGGTGGCCTTTTGTAAGTGTGTATCCCAATGCTTGAAAGTTCCCCAACCATTGCTCTCAGTGTAGTTTTTAACAGCCCATTGTACCGTTCGATTTTCCCAGAGGCTGGTGCATGGTAGGGGATGTGATATACCCCACTCAATGCCATGCTCTTTGGCCCAAATATCTACAAGGTTATTCTGGAAATGAGTCCCACTGTCTGACTCATTCTCTCTGGTGTGTCGTGTCGCCACAAAACTGTTTCTCAAGGCCCAGGATAGTGTTCCGGGCAGTGGCATGGGGCACAGCGCATGTTTCCAGCCACCCGGTGGTTGCTTCCACCATGGTAAGCACATGGCGCTTGCCTTGGCGGGTTGGTGGCAGTGTGATATAGTCAATCTGCCAGGCTTCCCCATATTTATACTTCAACCATCGTCCTCCATACCAAAGAGGCTTTAAACGCTTGGCTTGTTTAATTGCAGCATGTTTCACACTCATGAATAACCTGGGCAATAGTGTCCATTGTTAAGTCACGGGCCCATCTATATGTTGCATCTCTGCCCTGATGGCCTGAAGTGTCATGTGCCCACCGGGCCAAAAAATAATTCACCTTTATGTTGCCAATCTAAGTCCATCTGAGCCACTTCAATCTTAGCCGCTTTATCCACTTGTTGGTTGTTCTGGTGTTCCTCAGTGGCCCGACTCTTGGGTACATGGGCATCTACATGACGTACCTTCACCACCAGGTTCTGCACCCTGGCAGCAATATCTTTCCACAGTGCAGCAGCCCAGATGGGTTTACCTCTGCGTTGCCAGTTGCTCTGCTTCCATTGCTTCAACCACCCCCACAGGGCATTTGCCACCATCCATGAGTCAGTATAGAGATAAAGTACTGGCCACTTTTCTCGTTCAGCAATGTCCAGGGCCAGCTGGATGGCTTTCACCTTGGCAAAGTGACTTGATTCACCCTCTCCTTCAGCAGTTTCTGCAGCTTGTCGTCCAGGACTCCATACAGCTGCCTTCCATCTCCGATGCTTTTCCCACAATACGGCAAGACTCATCAGTAAACAAGGCCTACTGCTTTTCACTTTCTGACAGTTTATTATATGGTGGGGCCTCTTCAGCACGCACCACCTCCTCCTTTGGTGACATTCCAAAATCTTTGCCCTCTGGCCAGTCCATGATGACTTCTAGAATGCCTGGATGACTGAGATTTCCTATTCGAGTTCGTTGTGTAATAGGTGCAGCCCATTTACTCCATGTAGCATCAGTTGCATGATGTGTAGAGGAGACCCTGCCTTTGAACATCCAGCCCAGCACGGGCAGTCGGGATGCCAGGAGGAGCTGTGCTTCAGTGCCAATCACTTCCGAAGCAGCTCGAACCCCTTCATAGGCTGCCAGTATCTCTTTCTCAGTTGGGGTATAGCTGGCCTCAGATCCTTTATATCCCCAACTCCAAAAGCCGAGGGGTCGACCTCGAGTCTCCCCTGGAGCTTTCTGCCAGAGGCTCCAGGTAGGACCGTTCTCCCCAGCTGCAGTGTACAGCACATTTTTTACATCTGGCCCGGTCCGGACTGGTCCAAGGGCTACTGCATGAACTATCTCGCGTTTAATTTGCTCAAAGGCTTGTTGCTCAGGGCCCCATTTAAAATCATTCTTCTTCCCGGGTCACATGATAGAGAGGGCTTAGAATCGAACTGTAATTTGGGATGTGCATTCTCCAGAACCCCACTGCACCCAAGAAAGCTTGCGTTTCTTTCTTATTAGTTGGTGGAGACATTGCTGTTATCTTGTTGATCACATCTGTGGGGATCTGTCTACGTCCATCTTGCCATTTTATTCCCAAAAATTGAATCTCCTGTGCAGGTCCCTTGACCTTACTCCGTTTTATGGCAAAACCAGCTTTCAGCAGGATTTGGATTATCTTCCTTCCTTTCGCAAAGACTTCTTCCGCTGTATTGCCCAACACAATAATGTCATCAATGTATTGCAGGTGTTCTGGAGCTTGCCCCTGTTCCAGTGCAGTCTGGATCAGTCCATGGCAAATGGTAGGGCTGTGTTTCCACCCCTGGGGCAGCCGGTTCTAATTGAACTGGACACCCCTCCAAGTAAAAGCAAACTGTGGCCTGCACTCTGCTGCCAAAGGAATTGAGAAAAATGCATTGGCAATATCAATCGTGGCATACCACTTTGCTGCCTTTGACTCTAGTTCATACTGAAGTTCTAGCATGTCCGGTACGGCAGCACTCAATGGTGGTGTGACTTCATTCAGGCCACGAGAGTCGACTGTTAGTCTCCATTCTCCATTAGACTTTCGCACTGGCCATATGGGGCTATTAAAGGGTGAGCGGGTTCTGCTGATCACCCCCTGACTCTCCAGTCTACGGATCAGCTGATGGATGGGAATCAGGGAGTCTCGGTTGGTGCGATATTGCCGCCAGAGCACTGTTGTGGTCACAACTGGGACTTGTTCTTCCACTTTCAGAAACCCCACAGCAGAGGGATCTTCTGAGAGACCAGGCAAGGTGGACAGCTGCTCAATTTCCTCAGTCTCCAAAGCAGCAATACCAAAAGCCCATCGGTACCCTTTTGGGTCTTTGAAGTACCCTCTCTTGAGGTAGTCTATGCCGAGGATGCATGGAGCCTCTGGACCAGTCACAATATTGCCATTCCCTCCCAGTCAGGCTGATTTCAGCCTCCAGTACAGTCAAATCTTGGGATCCTCCTGTCACTCCAGAAATATAGATGGGTTCCACCCCTTGACAGCTTGATGGCATCAGGGTACACTGTGCACCGGTATCTACTAGAGCCTTATACTTCTGTGGGACTGATGTGCCAGGCCATCTGATCCACACAGTCCAGTAAATCCGATTGTCCCCTACCTCCACCTGGCTGGAGGCAGGGCCCCTCTAATGGTCGTCACAGCGTTGGACACTTAAGTATGGTGAAAGGGATTATTCTTCGTTATCACAGGAGCTGGAGTAAAATCAGCTCTGCCATTCCATCTGGGAAACTGCTCACCAGAGACTGAAGCTGTAGCTCTCATGGGACAATCAGTCTTGGCCCTTGCTCCCCTCTTCAGTTCACTCCCCCGTTCCTCCAAAGCTGAAGTAGGTTTTCCATCCCCCTTTGTCATGTCTTCTTCGTGGTCCCGCAGGTAAAACCATAGGGTACCCTGTGGCATATACCTCCTGTATCTCCTCTCTTGAACAATAGGACGCCTTTTGTTAATAGCTGAGACTTGTGTTGGTACACGTGAGGAGCTGGATAAATCAGATAGATCGTCCCTCAATTGTTTGAGGTCCTGGGACAGTTTTTTCACAGCTGAGATGATGGAAGGGGTGAGATTGTCTTCGAACTCTCAGAGTTTATGAACCATTTCATCCACTGTTAGTGGTACTATGTCATTCCAGGTCACTGTTGCCAATGAATGGGCATATGATGACGGTGCATTCCGTGTAAGTTTTCGCCACATGGGTCGTGTACATTCAACTTCATCTGGATCTATAGGTGTATCCCCGTTATTTGGCTTGATGTGATAGATCATCTCTACGATGGCTGATTCCCACAGAGACTGGATGCCTTTGTCTATAGTAGTCCACGTGGCCGAACGACTCGTAACATTGTCCTTGTATGGAAACCTTTTATTCACAGCTGCCAAGAGCCTCCTCCAAAGGCTGAGGGACTGTTTCTCTCTTGCAATTGCTTTGTCAATTCCCCCTTCTCTAGCAAGTGATCCCAGCTGCTTGGCATCTGTACCTTCTAGTTCGTGACCATCGGCCCCATTGTCCCAGCATCGGAGTAACCAGGTGATGATGTGCTCCCCTGGTTGACGGGTAAAATCTTTTCGCATATTCCGCAGCTCGGTTGAGGTCCGAGGTCGAGAAGTTACCTCTTCTTCTTCTTCTTCGTCATGTGATGATGACTCCTGATCAGATTCTGGACCGGGTGGTGAATTCATTGGTTCTTCATCTCGCTTCACCCTTCTTGCCTCCTTTTTGCTTGTTCTCTTGCGTTCAGGGGCAACTGATATTGGTACGAATTGGTCCTCTGGTTTGGCTGCAGTGATTATCACTGTGGTTTGAGTAGCAACTGTACTTGTTGCTGGGGGTGGTGCAGCTGCTGTGCTTGGAGCTGGGGTAACCGCGCTGTCTGTTGCAGTTGAAGTTTGAGCAGCTGCTCTACTTGCCGCTGGGGTAGCTGCGCAATTCATTGCAGCCAAAGTTTGAGTAGCGACTGTTGCTTTGCCCTCAGATCCGCCGACATTCTTCTCCTTTTGAAGGTGCTGGATAGTGTTGAACAAGGCCCTGTAAGTATAGGCCAAGCCCAGCACGTTGCCATGATTTGTCCATCTCTGGTAGGGCTAGAATGACCACACACCTCATTTAAGTGTTTTACTAATTCTTCTGGATTTTGCAGTTTTTCGGTAGTGAAATTCCAAAGTACTGGAGGGGCCCACTGACCTAGATACTTGCCCATACTATCCCACACACCCTGCACTCATGGCTGTCCAGCCTCAGGAAAATCTCTTGGTCCTCCTACATCGTTGTTTGACCCCAGACAAGACCCAAACCTGACTCTGCTTAACTCTTGAAATCAGTAGTGGGCAAAACACACTCTTTATGCGTGCTAGCATGGTGATTCCCAACACCATCAGCAAACAAGTCTCAACAGCATTAAAAGGCCATTCAAAAAATTCAAAACTCTCAAATGTAAATGGTCTGGGGGGACGACTGGGAGGGTAAAAGGATGTCTCCTTCACAGGTTGAGCACCTGAGAAGGAGAAAAAAGATGTGTAATTGCTAAGCACATCCATCATATACCTCCCAAAGTATAAAGGTGGTGACCACACTGGGAACATAAGCCAGATCAGTTTCATGATCAATGATTCTATTGCATTACAAGTCATTACCATAAAGTACAATGGGACAAAAACCTTAGCCCACGCCCCACACTTGAAAAACACTAATATAACAAATACCAGATGGGAGCAAGATACGATATACTGAAACTGTGAGATCAAGAGGAACAACCTTGAGAGCCAATAAATCAGCATTGCGACAAGTGACTATCAATCCAGTCAGATCTGTTCTTATCTCAACTCCTCATGCCCCACGTTGGGCGCCAAAATGAACTGTCGTGGTTTAAACCCAGTCAGGTAACTTGTTCACTCACTCCCAGTGAGTGGTGCCGAGCTGACAAAATCGAGGCCCGTGTCCCCCCCCCCCCCCGGGGCTCTCCCCTTCCCCGCTCCCGGAGGAACGGGGAGGAGGATCGAGAGAGTGCAACTCCTACGGTTGAGACAAGAACAGTCCAGCAACCAATGTACAACACAAATCACCACCGCTACTATCAACTACAACAATGATAAGGGAAAATAACAAGGGAAGAGAATACGATACCACCGGCCAAGAAAGCGAGTTCCACCCGGAAGCCTGTGTCCTTCCGGGTAACTCCCAGTTACCCCCCACCTTGGGCATGACGTGCTGTGGTATGGAATACCTCCCCGGCTAGCCCGGGTCAGGGGCCCCCATCTCGGCTTCCTCACAGCTTCCCCTCCTCCCTGGCAGAGCATGAGCCTCACAAAGTCCTTGGTCAGGGTAAACATCACTTAGCAACAACCGAAAACATCGGCTTCACCAACACTGTCTTCAGGCTGGAAGTCAAAACACAGCACTGCACCAGCTACCACAAAGGAAAAAAAACATGACTGCTACTGTCGAACCCAGGACACCCAGCAATTCCCTATTTAGCCACGCAGGTCTCCTGGCCCTCTTCCTTGACTTCCTACATGTCGGGATGCTCTGATCTTGAGCTTGGAAAAAGCAATCCTTGAATGTCAACCAACTATCTTGGGCCCCTTTACCTTCAAACAGCCTTGCCCATGGGATTTCCCCTAGCAATTGCTTGAAAAGGCCAAAGTTTGCCCTGCTAAAGTCCAGGGTTGCAATTCTACTAGCTATTCTACTGGTCCTACCACACAAGATCCTGAACTCCACCATCTCGTGGTCGCTGCAACCAAGGCAGCCCTCAACCCTTACTGCTTCAAACCAGATTCTCCTTGTTAGTGAGGATGAGATTCAGCAACGTTCCTCTCCTGGTTGGCTCATCCACCATTTGCAGGAGGAAGTTATCATCCATACACTGGAGGAACCTCCTGGACTGCGGCTGGGTTGCTGAGTGGTCCTTCCAGAAAACATCAGGGAAGTTAAAATCCCCCATGACGACCATGGCCTGTGACTGTGAGGCCACTCTCAGCTGCCTGTAGAAGGCCTCGTCAACTTCCTCACCCTGATCTGGTGGCCTGTAACAGACACCCACAACAGTATCCCCCCTGCCAGCCTGCCCCTTAATTCTCACCCACAGACTCTCAACTCACTCATCATCTGTCCCTGGACAGAACTCAGTGCATTGTAGTTGCTCTCGCACATAAAGAGCAACCCCACCACCCCTCCTGGCTGGCCTGTCTTTCCTGAAAAGGACATAGCCCTCCATGATTATATTCCAGTCACGTGAGCTGTCCCACCATGTCTCTGTAATTGCCATCAGATCATAATCTCCTGACTTAACACAGGTTTCTAACTCCTCCTGCTTATTTCCCATGCTGCGCGCATTGGTGTACAGACATTCCAGGGAGTGAGCTGAGCACACAGATTTCACCCTAGGATTATAGGAGGCCTCCCAGTCTTCATCAATTCTGGAATGCTGCCCCACTGGGGCAAGCCCAGCTACAACCCCATCCCCCTTCGAATCTAGTTTAACAGATTATTGTCATATTCTCTCCCTCTCACTGAGAGGATATGCTGGAAGAGATTAAGAATGACCATTTCTTCTTTACTTAATTAATTCCCCATCCTAACCCTCTTCCAGACCCCATCGGCTGTTACCTTATTTGCACTGCGCAGTGTCTTCTGGGCTCACAAGGCTCCGTTCCGAGGCGTCTACTTCCCGATCCTGGTCCTGCCGGATCGAACCCAGCCAACGTCCCTGGGGCTCCACGTTTTCCACTTTCTTTGGTGCCACGCACTTTAATTCCTTCAGTTTCAATATGAAAAATAGGGGGGGGGGTCCCTGTTCGGGCTCCATTTGCCGCAGAAAATAAATGGACTCAGTCAGAGATCAATATGATCAGACAAAAGCCGTTTATTACAAAGCCTTAACCCCTTAAATACTGTTTCTTATATGCACTTACAGTGATTTGGCATATTATGATTGGATACATGTCTTGAAGACCCTTAGTGACTAACATATAATTGGTTAAGCACAGGTGTGAGAACTTGACCTCGAAAGCTTGCCAACAGTCCACAGTTCTTATTAACTCAGTGAATTCCAGCTGCTTCTTATCTTGCTTGCTTAGGCTTCCTCGTGCCTCTCATGGCCTTGCTGTATCTTTCAGGATTATTCAGAGTTCATGTACCAATTATCCATTCTCCTGTGAGAACACTGCCTCCACAAGAGGATTAATTAGTAGTAAGGGAAAATAGTACATGAAGAATTAGTCAGACAACTCTTGGAAAACCTACTCCTTCCAAGGGAAGTAGCAGTAGTTCACATAAGCAGACACCAAAAGGGGAATTCTTTGGAAGCCAGAGGAAGTCAGCTAGCAGATGAAGCAGCTAAAGAAGTTGCATTAGAACCTGAAATCATAAAACTGCATAATCTTATCCTAAGAGTTCCTGCACCAAAGGCAGTCCCATGTTTTTCTGAAAAAGGGGTTGCTGAAACAGGGGTAGGAAAATGGATTCTCCCAGATGGGATGGAAATGCTGAACAAGCAACTTATGAGAGAAATGATGGCTATCCTGCATCAGGGAAGCCATTGGGGAACACAAGCAATGCTTGAATTAGTTTTAAGGAAATATGGGTGCTTGGGAATTTATACAGTAGCCAAACAAATTTGTGAAAGGTGTGTGACTTGTTAAAAGGTGAATAAGAAGATCCTTAAAAGACAACCTCAGGAAGGAAGAAAATGTGCCCTGTGCAGACAGTGTTCTCACAGGAGAATGGATAATTGGTACATAAACTCTGAATAATCCTGAAAGATACAGCAAGGCCATGAGAGGCCCAAGGATGCTTAAGCAAGCAAGATAGGAAGAAGCTGGAATTCACTGAGGTAATGAGAACTGTGGACTGTTGGCAAGCTTTCGAGGTCAAGTTCCCACACCTGTGCTTAACCAATTATATGCTAGTTGCAAAGGGTCTTCAAGACATGTATCCAATCATAATATGCCAAATCACTGTAAGTGCATGTAAGAAATAGTATTTAAGGGGTTAAGGCTTTGTAATAAATGGCTTTTTGTCTGATCATATTGATCTCTGAGTCCATATATATTCTGCGGCAGTGCCCTAAGACCTTTTCGAAGTGTGCAAGTTGATTTCAACGAATTGCCACCAATAGGCAGATTAAAATATATTTTAGTATTGGTGGACCATCTCACAGGATGCGTAGAAGCTTACCCAATGGCTACTGACACTGCTGCGGGTGTAGCTAGAATTATTCTGGAACAAATTATCCCTAGGTATGGAATAACAGAGAATATAGATTCAGATCAAGGAAGTCATTTTACTTCCAAGGTACTCCAAGGAATTATGGAAGGATTAGGAATATCCTGGGACTTCCATAGCCCCTGGCATCCACCCTCTTCTGGGAAAACAGAAAAAATGAATCAGACAGTAAAGAAACAATTGTCAAAATTACTGCTGAAAACCAAATTGCCTTGGATAAAGTGTTTGCCTATAGCATTGCTCAGAATTCAAACCTCACCTAGAAAAGTCATAGGGGTATCCTCTTATGAAATGCTATTTGGACTACCTTACATGGGTGAGGTTGGTCAAGTTCCACAGTTCAAAACCAAGGACATTTTCCTTAAAATTTATATACTGGGTTTTTTGTCTTCCTTGTCTTTTCTCAGAAACAAAGGATTTCTTGCCCAAACTCCACCACTGGAATTCACATCTTATGCTGTCCACCTAGGAGAGTGGGTCCTGATCAAGACCTGGAAGGACTCAAAATTACAACCAGACTGGGAAGGCCTGTTTCAAGTACTGTTGACCACTGAAACTGCTGTGAGGACTGCCAAAAAAGGTTGGACACACTATACTAGAATCAAAAGACCAGTGGAAATCACATCTGAAGATGGGCAGTGGTGTGTGCAATCAACTGAGAATGCCCTGTGTATTAAGAAACAATAAGCATACATGCCTGCTTCCAAAACTGTAAGCGGCGAGGAGAAGCAGACAAGCCAACCCAATATGGGTGATAAGCAACTTCTACTTTATTTGTGACACAGTTCACACATATATAGGAGTGGTATTCAGCCACTCCTTCTTGGCATAACAGTATTGGTTAGCCCCCACAGCTTCCTCCACATTCTCCTCCCAGGTCTGGTCTCTGGCCACCTGTGGGGGCCACCCCCTGCCTTGCTTGCACAGTCCTCCAGAACTCTATGGTTCTGCTCTTAGAGTCATTCTGCAACAATTCCCCCCTTTTTCTTTGTGCAAGCAAGGCATTATGGGTTATTCTGTTCACCTGTTTTATCACACAACTATAAACAAGTCTTATAGCGACGATGATTAATCTAACAATGATACATAAGTGCAATACTTCAAACAACAGTGTTTGACTCAACCTGTAATGCCCTGTGAAGACAACCATCTAGTTATTAGGATATTGCTCATTTACTATTGCTGGGTAAGCTGAGCCAGGGTTCTCAGCTGTGCGTACATCGAATTAGCATAATCAGAGAGACTCATACAACACATTCCATCAAACTCTTCACATCCATGTCCCTGTTCCAACAACAAAAGGTTCTGCAGTGTTGCATGTCTCACAGAGTCAACATTAAAACAAATCAGGAATTGCCTTCAATGTAGAATTGTCTGCTTAGTTGAGCCAAGGCCCTGGCTGAAGCACTTACAGTGATTTGGCATGTTATGATTGGATACATGTTTTGAAGACCCTTAGTGACTAACATATAATTGATTAAACACAGGTGTGAGAACTCAACCTTGAAAGCTTGCCAACAGTCCACAGTTCTCATTAACTTGGTGAATTCCAGCCTCTTATCTTGCTTGCTTAAGCTTCTTCAGGCCTCTCATGGCCTTGCTGTATCTCTCAGGACTATTCAAAGTTTATGTACCAATTATGCATTCTCCTGTGAGAACACTGTCTCCACATCTCCCCCCTTTTGTTTTATCCAGTAACAAGTCGCTACTACAGCAAGGCACACACAAATTTACATTAGCAGAGTAACTATTACAGGGTGCAGCAGCATGTTGAAGATGCTGATGGCAGTGAAGGACTAGCCAAAGAAATTTCTTACCAGTGGAATTCTCCCACCCTCTTAATTTGTTCCATCACCTGCTTTATAACACTACCATTGTATTAAAATTTTTCTAGCTTTTGCCTTAGCATTTTCTAGCAGCTACTGCAAATTTCCATACTCTAACATCTCTTTTACAAGTGACAAATCTATACAATACAAGGTGCAGTTTCTTATTAGCAACTAGCTAGTAAATACAGGTGGTTTTATACACAAAATCACAACCTCTAATATAGCTACTTTACAAGCACACATATTCAGGATGTTACTTTTCAGTTGTCCCCAAGTGATGTTTTGCAGTTATTTGTTCTTTCTCTTCCTCAATCTCATTCTGCTTGGGGTATTCACGGTCAGCTCCTGTAGCTGAGGCATCAGGTTTATCCATTCGTCTGTCCAGCTCATGGCAGGGCTTCACAAACTTTGCAGACAGTCACCATGGACCTGTAGGCAGGAGGACACAAATAAACCCCCTCCCCCAGGTTATCAGTTCTTCAGAAGTAGACAGGTTAAAGTTACATTTAACATCATTACTCTCTCTCCCCCCTCTTTTTTTTTTTTTTTTGTCCCTGCAAAAGCTATCATTATTCCCACTACAGTTCCACGTACAGAACGTGGCACAAGGACCCTGTGGAGACTAACAGCAAACCAGCTCCGAGAAGCATCATTGCAGTGTGAGGTGGCAGGCTCAACCTTAGCGGGCATCCCCGCAGAGACTCTGCCTCACCCACATCATATGAGGCTTGGGCTTTTATACTGACCAAAATGCACACTCATTCCGACACAGGTGGCCAGCCTGTGCTGGAAGAAGTGGCCAGCAGTATCTACAGAGGTCTCCAAGGGTTGATAGAAACCTGGACATACTTATTTTTACCAACTTCTAGTACATGAGTATCACAGAGAAACTGTATGGGCTCCCCCTGTCAATTGCAAGAAAAAAATCATAACATATATAGCTTGAGTATAAGAAGATTTTAACGCATACGTGGTCACTGTTTGTCAAGCCTCCTTAACTATTTTGAGATCAAGAGCTTCCCACTCTTTAGCCCCCTGCTGTGTAGTAAACACAGGATATGCAAAGATGCCCATTGCAGAAAATTCCCCAGTAATGATCACATCTTTGGTTACCCATTGTTACAACTGAGCGTCTCCAGGGCCAGTAAGTCTGAGCAGACCGACCCGGGAGACAAAGAGTCAGGGTCTGGAAGCAGAGGATACAAATCTGGCTCGGATTCAGGGGATTCGGGGGCTGATCCTGCGCCGAACTCGGGGTCTCCGTTGCTCGCAGCTGTGTCTTTCTTATCAGATGTCTCTCGTTCGGTATGTAGCCATCTGCAGACCTGGCTCCTCTGTGACCGAGTTAAAATTTTTTCACTCTAGGGCATAGTGGGTTGGAGAGGCTCGCGGTTCCTTTAAATCTCCCGCTCGCGCATGATCCCTATTTTCTACTGCGTGCTTCACAGGGGCGCCGCAATCGATCCGGCGCCGAGGCACCGCCTTTTTTCTTTCGGATTTCTCGACATTTATCATGCGTATACCTTCCAATATACTTTCTCTGTCCTTTTCAAAGTCCCTACTTTCGGAACTGGGGTGGTGGGGGAGCAGGGGGTTACACCTCCTCCGCGGCACCTTCTGATGGAGGGGGAGAAAAGGAAGGGGGGGGTGCGGGAAACCCTGTGCTCCCGCGAGCTGGGGGGGGGGGGGAACGAGTTGTAATCTTCCCCCGGTTTCAACCGACCGGGGACGTCTGTTCCTAGTTTCTCCGTTGCTACCGCGGCAGTTTTCTTTTCTGCCTTGTATCTTTTTATACAGTTCATTACTTCCCTCCGTGGTTTACCGAGTTCCTTTGCCTTTTTATAATCATTAAGCACCGAGTCAAATAGTTCATCACCAAACTTTCGCCACTCACTCTCCTCAAATATTAGGATCTGCAAAAGAAATCTCTTAGCCTTCCCTAGCCACTAGACCTGCTAGCTGCTTTAGAGTCTCAGGCTCAATTCCCCGCTTTTATAAAAAGCACTGTAAAAAGTTCAGGGCTCAGTTCCCCGCTTTTATAAGAAGCACTGTAATAAGTCCAGGGCTACCTCTCGGTCCATTTTCATGGCCAGCCTTTTCCGGATCGTCTTCTTCTGGGTCGTCCTGTAACCTCGGTCTCCGGATCGGCCTCCCGACGCAGCAGTGTCTGGTACGCCCCAGCGGCGGATTCTTTCGGTTATTCCAAGCACCCGGGTCCGTCACGCCACCGCAGCAGCACTGCCCGCGCTTCCCGGCCGCTGCCGCCGGCGCCGCTCACTCGCCGTTCAGTGTCCCCGTCGACCGGGGCTCTGTATCCCGGGTCCCCGCTAGTCGGGGCCCTGTATCCCGGGTCCCCGTCGACCGGGGCCCTGTATCCCGGGTCCCCGTCGACCGGGGCCCTGTATCCCGGGTCCCCGTCGACCGGGGCCCTGTATCCCGGGTCCCCGTCGACCGGGGCCCTGTATCCCGGGTCCCCGTCGACCGGGGCCCTGTATCCCGGGTCCCCGTCGACCGGGGCCCTGTATCCCGGGTCCCCGTCGACCGGGGCCCTGTATCCCGGGTCCCCGTCGACCGGGGCCCTGTATCCCGGGTCCCCGTCGACCGGGGCCCTGTATCCCGGGTCCCCGTCGACCGGGGCCCTGTATCCCGGGTCCCCGTCGACCGGGGCCCTGTATCCCGGGTCCCCGTCGACCGGGGCCCTGTATCCCGGGTCCCCGTCGACCGGGGCCCTGTATCCCGGGTCCCCGTCGACCGGGGCCCTGTATCCCGGGTCCCCGTCGACCGGGGCCCTGTATCCCGGGTCCCCGTCGACCGGGGCCCTGTATCCCGGGTCCCCGTTAAACCGGAGCCCTGTATTCCGGGTCCCCGTTAAACCGGGGCCCTGTATCCGGGTCCCCGTTAAACCGGGGCCCTGTATCCGGGTCCCCGTCGACCGGGGCCCTGTATCCGGGTCCCCGCCGACCGGGGCCCTGTATCCGGGTCCCCGCCGACCGGGGCCCTGTATCCCGGGTCCCCGCCGGCCGGGGCCCTGTATCCCGGGTCCCCGCCGGTCGGGGCCCTGTATCCGGGTCCCCGTTAAACCGGAGCCCTATATCCCGGGTCCCCGTCGGCCGGGGCCCTGTAGTCCGCGTCCCTGTTCGGGCGCCATTTGTAAGCGGCGAGGAGAAGCAGACAAGCCAACCCAATATGGATGATAAGCAACTTCTACTTTATTTGTGACGCAGTTCACACATATATAGGAGTGGTATTCAGCCACTCCTTCTTGGCATAACAGTATTGGTTAGCCCCCACAGCTTCCTCCACATTCTCCTCCCAGGTCCGGTCTCCGGACACCTGTGGGGGCCACCCCCTGCCTTGCTTGCACAGTCCTCCACAACTCTATGGTTCTGCTCTTAGAGTCATTCTGCAACACAAAACATTGCAAGAACTTTTATAAGTTTATTTTATATTTGTTTATTTTATAAGTTTATTTTATATTTATTCTTTCGACCAGGGTTTAGTTCGAATTCTTAATAGAGCCTGTGGTAACACCTGGTACTAATATAAATTTGTTTCCTGACATATTTTACTAACCTGTTGTTTAATCTGATGCTTCATCTTTTCTACTTGCCCACTGGCCTGAGGCCTGTATGGAATATGTAGTTGCCAATCAATTTCTAATTTTTGCTAATTTCTTGTAACAATTTTGCACTAAAGTGTGAACCCCGGTCGGAAGAAATTGCCACTGGTGCTCCAAAATGAGGTATTATTTCATTTAATAATGTTTTAATCACCTGTCTTGCATTATTTATCCTATAAGGGAATGCTTCTGGACAGCCTGAAAATGTATCTGTTAACACCAACAAATATCGATAACCCCCTTTTCTTGGTAATTCAGAAAAGTCTATTTGCCACTGCTGTCCCGGATAACTTCCTCTCCCCATTGTCCCAATTTGATTTCTATTTTCAGTTTTAGGATTCTTAAGACATAACTGACATTGTTTTGTCACTAATTGAACTGTGGTGTATAGATTCCTTCCTACAATTTGTTTGTCTAAATATTTATACAATGAGTTGCAACCCCAATGAGTTTTATTATGTTCTTCCTGAACTAACTTCCAGAGCTGGTTATAGGGGATTACAATTCGCCCATCAGCTATTTGAGCCCTACCCTCTTTATTTTCCTGTCCCTTTAGATCCTCAATCAATTTTCTATCCTCTTTTGAATACCTAGGTTTACATTTTTCAATTGTTAGTTTGTCATCAGGGATTAAGGACATGATTTGAGATTGTTCAGGTGCTACTCATTTGGCTTCAAAATCAGCCAAATTATTTCCAATTTCCTGATCAGAGTCACCTTGTTGATGCCCTTTACATTACATAATAGCTACTTCTTCAGGTAGCTGAACAGCTTCCAGTAATCGTAGAATTTCTGTAGCATGATTAATCTGTTTCCCTTGTGTGTTCAGAAGTCCTTGTTCTTTCCAGATAGCACCATGTGCATGTACCACACCAAATGAATATTTAGAATCAGTCCAAATATTTATCCTTTTATCTTTAGCCAGTTCCAGGGCTCTTGTTAACACTATTATTTCTGCCTTCTGGGCAGAGGTGTTTGCAGGTAAAGGTTTAGCTTCTATTACCTGTGAAGTGATGGTAATGGCATATCCTGCCTTTCGCTTACCATTTTTCATGAAGCTACTGCCATCAGTAAACCAAGAATCAGCATCTTCCAGAGGGTTTTTTTTCAAGTCTGGTCGGCTTGAATATACAGTCTCTATGGTGTCCAAGCAGTTGTGTGTTAGTGGTTCTGTCGATTGTTCCTGCAAAAAGGATGCTGGATTCACAATGTTAGTGACCACAATTTCAATATCATCTGGTTCCACAAGGGTGGCCTGGTATTTTAAAAAACGTGAAGGAGATAACCAGTGGGCTCCTTTCTGTTCCAGGAGTGCTGATACCACATGGGACACTAACACAGTAATCTTTTGTCCCAAGGTGAATTTGCGAGCCTCTTCAATATTCATGACGACTGCTGCCACAGCTCTTAGGCATCTGGGCCATCCTTTGCTCGCTTCATCCAGCTATTTTGAAAAATATGCCACTGCCCTTCTGTATGGTCCTAGTTTCTGAGCAAGGACTCCCAAGGCTATTCCTTGTTTTTCATAGGAATATAGCCAAAACAGTTTAGTCACATCTGGAAGTCCCAGAGCTGGAGTTCTCATTAATTCTATCTTTAAATTTCTAAAAGCCTCCTCTGCTTTATCAGTCCAGTCCAAAGAGGGAGGGTTTCCCTTCAACAGTTCATATAGTGGTATTACCAGAACACCATAATCATGGATCCAAACTCTGCACCATCCTGTCATTCCCAGGAATGTCCGGAGCTCCTTGACTGCCGACGGTCATGGAGTCTGGCAAATGGCTTCTTTTCTGGCAGTTCCAAGTTCTCTCTGTCTTCCTGTTATTTCATATCCTAGGTAGGAAACTCGGGTTTGGATTAGTTGAGCCTTTTGTCTGGATACCCGATAACCATTCAGTCCCAGAAAATTTAATAATTCCACTGTCCACTGGATACATTCTTCCTTTGTTTCTGTAGCAATTAACAGGTCATTCACATATTGTAACGGAGTCCCCATCTGAGTGGGTGGCTTTCATGATTCTAGTTCTCATGCTAGCTGATTTCCAAAAACCGTTGGACTGTTTTTAAACCCCTGAGGTAATACCATCCAAGTTAGTTGAGTTTTTCTTCCTGTGTTAGGATTCTCCCATTCAAAAGCAAATAAATTTTGGCTTTTTTTGGCTAATGGTAAGCAAAAGAAAGTGTCCTTTAAATCCAGGATGACAAACCTTTTCTGATTTAATTTTAGTTTGGTCAATAAAGTATATGGATTAGCCAACACAGGGTGGATGTCCTCTACTATTTTATTTATTGCCCTTAAATCTTGAACTAGCCTATAGCTTTTCCCATCTGCTTTCTTTACTGGTAAAATGGGGTGTCATATTCTGATTTACATTCCACTAATAACCCATATCTTAAAAAATTATCAATTATTTCTTTAATTCCCCTTCTATCTTGTATTCTTAGAGGATACTGTTTTATTCGAAATGGGCAGGCCCCCCTTTTTATTTTAATTTTAATAGGCAAAGCATTTTTTGCCTTGCCTGGAATTTCTGATGCCCAGACTCCTGGATATACCTGCTTGATGATTTCTTCTGCTTCGGGTGAACTGAACTTCTCAATTTCCTGTTGAATTAATGACACACTCATAGCTTCAATTAATTGGTCCTCTTTTAGTTCTATTTCACCTCTTTTGAAAGTTATGATTGCCTCCAAATGTTCTAATAAATCTCTTCCCAATAATGATTTGGGTGAATTTGGCATATATATAAATTTATGTACCCCAATTTGTTTTCCTATCTTATATTTTAAAGGTCTTAGAATGCTTTTTCCTGACGGCCAGTAGCTCCCACAACCATTACAGACTCTTTTCCTTTTAATGTCAAATCTTGGTTCAAAACCGAATAAGTTGCCCCAGTATCCATAAGAAATTCCACTTCTTTTTCTTTGGCCCCTAGCTTGATTTTAACCAGTGGATCCGCTAGGGTAGATTCCCCAGGTCCCTGTCAATCTAATTCCAATTCAGTGGTCAATTGAGTTTGTTGTTTTCCCTGTGCACATTCCCATTTCCAGTGTCCAAACCCTTTACAGTTTGCACATTGATCCTGACTAAGGGGAGTTCTCCTGTAACCTCCCCCCCCGCCTCTCATTCCCATTCCTCGGCCATGACCTCTGCCTCTCATTCCCATTCCTCAGCCATGACCTCTGCCTCTCATGCCACTATATCCCTCATTCACTTGCCCCAGTGCTGCAATCTTAGCTGTTGTTATGACCTTTCCTAATTTCTTTTCTTTAGCTTGTTCTCTATTCCTGTATACTTTCCAAGCCACTTCCAGTAACTTTTCCATATCTCTTATTTCAGTCACAGATAACTTTTGAAGCTTTCTCCTGATATCCTCCGATGACTGCCCCACAAAGGAATTTGCAAGCTGTAATTTTCCTTCCTCTGAGGAAGGATCCAGTGTGGTGCATTTTCACATAGCTTCTCTGAGCTTATCCAGAAACTCTTTCAGCGACTCCCTCGGCCCCTGTCTTATTTCAAACAGCACCGACCAATTTACCGCTTTAGGTATAGCATTTTCAAGCCCATATTTAATCTAATTCTGATATCTTTTCAAAGATGCATAATCTTCATCATCATCATAATCCCAATTTGGAACTGAGAGGGGGATATGATCTTCAACCCTCCCCTCTATCGCCCCTGCAGTAATCTGAGCATTTGCCTGAGTACAAGCAGTTTTTATAACCAATTGTTTTTCTGTCTCTGTTAATGCATCCAGGATTACATCTACATCTTTCCAGTAAGGATCCTAGCTTTTTACCAGTATCTCAAATTTCTTTGCTACCCCTATAGGGTCATTTTGATACTCTTTTGCAATCTGCTTCCACTTATCCAAATCTCCTAGAGAAAAATTTACTTTTATTTTGGTACATCCCTCCGGTCCCATTGCTTCCCTCAGAGGGGCTTGCAGAACAGTCTTAGTTTTACTACGAATCTGGGCAGCGACAGGAGAGGAGGAAATTAGCTTTACACTTTGTTCTTGTTTTACACTTTGTTCTTGTTTTACACTTTGTTCTTGTTTTACACTTTGTTCTTGCTTCTCATCTGAATCAGATGATTCCTCCTCAATCAGAGGTGGTCTCTGATCAGGTACTTTGGGGGAAACATAATCCTCTATTCTATCCTCAACCCTGTTATCCTCAGCTCATTTCTTAAGTTTCAAACAAATTTCCCCAATGTCACAACCAGAACAACATCTTTCCAATCTATTCCCTGCCTGCTTCCTTTCTTTTTCTAAAGCTAAAACTAAAGGATCTGAAGGTGCTATATTAATTCCACATTCTTTTTGCCATTCCAGGTGATTTCGCAACGTGAAAAACATATCTGCATATATTACTTCATCCCATTTTCCTTGCTGCCTCAAAACCAACATTAATTGTAAAAATGTATTATAGTTCAGAGTTCCATTTTTAGGCCATTTTTCCTGATCTTCCAAAGTAGACAAAGGCCACCATTGGTTACAATATTTTATCAATGTTTTCTTATTTACTGAGCCCCCAGTAGACCTTCCCAGTTCTTTTCGATGTGCCAAAATGCACCCTAAAGGACTCTTTTTCACGATCTCCTCAGTCTGCTGATTTCCCATTATTAATCTCTTACTCACACACACTAGGGATCCCACAGACACACTCCACACAGTTACAACACTTGAAACAGATACAGAGACTAAAATTCTATCAAACAGACCACAATTAATAATACAGTTCACCGATACCAAAATCACAAGACCAAAATCAGCACTGTAACAAGCCACAAAACAAATTGAATACCAATTCCAATACCTTTTCCAATAAGATTCAAAACCGTTTCCACAAGACACCCCCTGCGTCTTGCAGGACCCAAACCACAAGAATCCCCCTGCTTCTTGTGTGTGTATACCAAACGGACACTAGCAGCCGGGTATACGCCTTTACCTATGAGATTTCCTATCTCGATTTACGGAAGGCTTCCAAACCATGCGTACGCTTACCAAACCAATTTACAATACCAATTTACCAAACCGAGATGCCCCCTGCACCTTACAAACTATATAAAAGAAAAGAATACCTTTTATGAGATGGTCCTTGTCTGCTCCTGCAGTGATCCGAATGAGTCAAGGGGTCCCTCCAGGAAAAATTCCCGAGGGCCCTAGGGAGCCCTGTCCTCAGCGGGTCCTGCAGCCGAGCAGAGAGGGTCCCATCTGGGTCGCCAAATTGATACGGAGAAAACTCCAGGAACAAAGTCTCCAACAAAGTTTTCAAGTTGACAAGCAGGTATTCTTTATTGCGGCGCCAGGAGACACGGGGGATAGCTCCACCTAGCGTGTATCACCCCAATTGGCACACAAGCCGTCCTTTTATAGCCACTGGGCATACATACATATTCATGAGGCTACGTATGGATTACATCATTTTCCAGAGAGTTCCTCGCATGCGTGCAGAATTGTGGTGGTGGTCTCTGAGGGTCGTTTACTTCTTCCAACAATCTTCATCACTTCTGGCAGCCTTTGAAGCATGTGCAGTAGATGCTCATACCAGTTTAATTGGTTCGTTAGCACCAGAGACATAATAATCCTCCTATCCTCCTACTTATCAGTTAGTTTAACTGTAGCCCATCCTAGACACCTGCGGTTCCCAGATACTCCTTATCCTGTGTTCTGTTCTTCTAGACTGTTTTTCTTAAACTATGTCAACTATAACGATTTATCTTGTGAGAATTCTCAGTATGTTCTCTAGCTGCACTCTCTATATTTTTTTCTCTATGTATCATGCACCTCAGTAATTTTCCATTGCTGCTGTTACAAAGCCTTCAAACTTAACATTACTTAAAACTAATTCTAAAGGTTTCTATATTCCATTTTGTGATTTTGTGCTTCCCCCCCCCCCTCAAGACAGGGCATGAATGCTACCATGTATCTAGGAGAATTAGAAACGTGCTAATCTACTAAATGTGACTGAGGACGATGAAGGAAACTACACAGCTATAAAAATTCCCAGAGCAGACTTATGATGGTATTGTGGGGGAAAAATCCTAAGGTCTACACTTCCGGTGAACTGGAAGGGCACTTGTGCAATTGTTCAGTTGGCAATTCCATTTACCCTGGCATTTGAGAGGAAAACTCCTCAGGGCATAATGAGAAGTATTTTAGGAACAGCCTTTGGCAAAAGAATCTAAATCGATTCAATTGGAGTCCCTCAAGGAGTTCCTGACGAGCATAAAGATAGGAAACAACTAGTAGCAGGGTTTGAGTCTTTTATGTTTTGGTGGGTTGCAATCAATAAAAATATAGATTGAAAAAGTTATATATGCTGTTGCCTGCTATATAACAGTTTTATAGCCCATCAGCTACATACCCATCTCCACCACTCTGGGCTTTGAAGAGAAGGTATGTGCTCTCATGATCATCAGCGCAGGATAAAGTCATGGGAAAAGCCAGCAGCAGCATCAGAACTGTCCTGAGGTCACCATCAACAGACCCTGACTTCCCTCTGATCATCACTCCACCAAAGAATGATGAAACAACATGTCCTCAGCAGTGACCAGATGACATTGTAGGTGTCATCAGCAGGCAACAATCCAACAATACACACCATCTCTCCTGCCCTGAAAGACTGTTGCAAGAGATGGAGCCTGACATCGTGTACTGGATGAATTCATCAACTTTATAGGGATTGGTCCATGGACTAAGGAATGATATCTCTCTCTTTGTGTGTTTGTGTGTGCATATATATATGTATATACATGTGTGTATATGCATAAGATAGAAGTGATGGTATACTGAAAAATGTGGGATCTGGGCACGAGGTGAATGGTATGGAATAAGGGGTGGATGCCGTCCTGGGTTCAACAGTAGCAGTCATTTTCCTCCTTAGTAGCTGGTGCAGTGCTGTGTTTTTGACATTAGTCTGGGAACAGTGCTGATAACACTGATGTTTTTAGTTCTTGCTAAGTAATATTTATTTTGGTCAAGGACTTTTCAGTCTCATGCTATGCTCCCTCAGGTCGTCGTTTAAGCCCAGCTGGTAACTCAGAACCACGTAGCCACTTGCTCACTCCCCCCTTCTTCCTCCCCCCACTGCTGGAGGGATGGGAAGGAGAATCGAAAGAATTGAAAGAATGTAACTCCCACGGGTTGAGATAAGAACAGTCCAGTAAATAAGATATAATACAAAACTGCTACTGCTACCTCCAACAACAACAATAAGGGAAATAACAACGGGAAAGAATACAATTGCTCACCACCCACCGACCAACACCCAGCCTGACCCCAGCAGGGATCTGGGCCCTCTGGGCAACTCCCCCCTGTTTATATACTGGTCATGACATGCTGTGGTATGGAATACCCCTTTGGCTAGCCTGGGTCAGGTGTCCTGTCTCTGCTTCTTCCTGGCTTCCTGTGCCCCTCCTTGTTGGCAGAGTATGAGACTGAAAAGTCCTTGACCAGAGTAAGCATTACTTAGCAACAACTGAAAACATCAATGTGTTATCAGCACTGTTCTCAGACTGAAGTTGAAAATACAGCACTGCACCAGCTACTAGGAAGGAGGAAAATAACTGCTACAGCTGAACCCAGGACAATGACAATTCCATGATTTAATCCCCACACAGCAAGAATACTTTGTATATATATTGTAGTATCTTCTATAGCATCTTCTTGTGCTTTGGGTTTGGAGTAGCTACAGTATAAACCTCACTTTGAGGTCTAAAATTGGTTTCATTGCTTGAGATGTGGAGCATTTCATCATACCATTTTTCCCCTCCCTTTCCCCTACCTTTTTCTCTCTCTTTTTTTTTTTTTACCTGTCTTCTCTTCCTTTTCCTTAAACTTAAATCACAATAGAGAGGAAAACTTGTAACTGTCTTCACTGTACAGTGTGCAGATGGCTGTGACAGAAACTTGTGTTCTCCTAGCTTTTAATTGAAATCACACATTGGGATTTGATTTCCATTGGACTTTTGCTGAAGGGCTTTAACTTTATTCCTAACAAACTGTCTTCGACCTACAAAGTATTTGAAATCAAACATTTTCTTTTCCCTGCCTTTAAAAAAGTTTTCACGGTGTATGTTTGCACTGAAATAGAAAAATTTGAGCAAGGCTGAGGATAGTTATTGGTAGATTTATTGTTCAGGGTTTTAAAAATCTGTTTCATGAAGTATGTTTTTTTATTACAGGCACAGCAAGACCTTCTACAATATGTCAGATTACTGGAGTATTTAAATTTCAGTCAACAGTCTTTAACTCAAGCTGGAAAGTAAAAATGTATTTTATGTTTCTCTGTTGCTACTAAAAATTATATAACTTTTCTGCATGTCATTTCACTGTTTTTTGTTTGTGTAGAAATTGTGGGGCCTTTCATAAATAGGCTTTAAAGTGGAGTAGCTTCTAGTTATTTTAAGAGTTTTTGCATGATGTGTGCTATATACTAATACTGAGCCTACCAAATCATTGTTTAATGCTAACATTCTTCACTTGTATGCAGAATTATCTGAAAAATATATAAGAAGTATAATATAGAGACTTTCCATATCAGAAGTGTCCTACAGTAAGTTTCGAATGAGGAACTATATAAGAAGTATCATGGAACCAATGTAATATGGTTTCTAAAACACATCTTTCCAGATAACAAAAACCTTCCAGTACCTGAAAGGGTGTTCCAGAGTTCGAGGATTCCTAGTTGAGAGAAACGAGACAGAAATAGAGAACTCACAACTAGTTTTTTAATATAGGAAAATATAGAGATAGATACTAATAGATACAGTAAAGGTTATTTCTGAAGAGTGGATATCTTACCAACCCCAAGGACCCTGTGAGGACGATCAGGAAACCAGCTCTGAGAATCATTATCGTAGTATGAGGTGGCAGGCTCTACTACAGCGAGCACCCCCGTGGAGGCAACATTGACCTAGGTGGTATGAGGTCCTGCTTTCCTGCATCGCATGAGGCTTGGGCTTCTGTACTAGCAAAAATGAATGCTCATTCTGACGTAGGGGGCCAGCCTACGTTGGAAGAAGTGGCCAGCTATATCTACAAAGGTCTCTAAGGGATGAGACTTTTCCGGGGATTTCTAAAGAGGGACTGTTTGTGGAGGAGCCAAAGCGGGACTTTCTGGGGAGGAGCCATCATGGACCATTATGTCATGTGTTAGGCTCGCCGAACATATGTCACTGCGTGGTCCGTGTGTGCTTCATCCCCGAGGCGAATTATACGAACCTCCAACAGAAAAACAAGTTGGGTTATCATTCATTGAATACAAGAGAATAACAGAGGTATACAACATACAATACAACAAAAGATTATTAATAATAAAAGTCCAAAAAGGAGAAATTTTTTTGAGCCAAGGCCATCCCCATTGGAGAGTACCGAAGGGGTTCCAGCTATCCTCTACCCGCAGATGCTTAGACAAAGTTTGCAAGTCTGCTAAATGAGTGTGAATAGATTTAGAATGATTAGACATATTCATACAACACATGCCTTCAAAATCTTGACAGACATGTCCATGAGCTAATAGGGGAAAGTCAATAGCTGTTTGTGAAATATGAGCTCACTCCTCTAATAGAGATAACAGGGTTTTATTGAGGGACAAAGTCAATAAAGCAAAAGCAACAGTGCTGGGCACGTGAACATAGCCAGAGCCGCGCTGATTAGCATTTGTTACATGTTTATATACTTTCACTATTGCATTAGTCATATACATATTCATAATTCCTGCGTATAGGTAGGGAATATTATAACTAGCTCCAGGAACTTATTATCATAAGTCTCCTACTCTTGGCATCTGTGCACTGCTCTCTGGTGATTGTGGGCAGGGGTCTTGAGGATGAAGTAAGCAGTCTTCCTCATGAAGGCAGGGGTCTTCAAGATGAAGTAAGCAGTCTTCCTCACAGAGTACTTTTCACCTTTGGCACAGTTGAATGCCCCAGTAATCACAAAACTAGCTGAAACCATCCATATTCATAATTTTTCTGATAGAATCATAGTATAGTTAGGGTTGGAAAGGACCTTAAGATCATATAGTTCCAACCCCCCTGCCACTGGCAGGGACACCTCACACTAAACCCTACCACCCAAGGCTTCCTCCAACCTGGCCTTGAACACCACCAGGGATGGAGCATTTACAACCTCCCTGGGCAATCCATTCCAGTGCCTCACCACCCTAACAGTAAAGAATTTCTTCCTTAGCTGACAAAGATTTAGAACAGTGTGACCTTCCTGAAAAATTTATTGCAGGATGGTCAGACAAGGAGTATCCACAGCTAGCAGATGTTTGGGAGGCACTGTCTCTAAACTAACAAGTAGAAGGATGGTATCAGAAAATACATCACCACAAAAGCTCAGACTCTGGAACATTCAAGATTAAAAGTATGGATTCCACAGACGATGCCTTTAGACTTTAAAATTCATAACATACATCCCAGGGAGTGGGTATTGATTAATACCTAGAGAGAGCAATCTTTAACTCTGCAATGGGAAGGTCCCTTTCAGGTATTGCTGACAACGGACGCTGCAATCCGAACAAAAGAAAAAGGGCGGAACCATGTGTCGTGGTTTAAACCCTAGCCAGACAGCTTGTTCACTCACTCCCAGTGAGTGGTGCTGGGCTGACAGCAATCGACTCCCCCCCCCCCTCCCCTCCCCCGCGGGGCTCTCCCCTTCCCCGCTCCTGGGAGTGCAACTCCTACGGGTTGAGACAAGAGCAGTCCAGCAAACAATGTACAACACAAATCACCACCGCTACTACCAACAACAACAATGATAAGAGAAAATAACAAGGGAAGAGAATACGATACCACTCGCCAAGAAACGAGTCCCACCCGGAAGCCCGTGTCCTTCCGGGTAACTCCCAGTTACATCCTTGCCATGATGTGCTGTGGTATGGAATACCTCTTTGGCTAGTTTGGGTCAGGTGTCCTGTCTCGGATTCCTCCTGGCTTTCCCTTCTCCCTAGCAGAGCACGAGCCTCACAAAGTCCTTGTTCAGGGAAAACATCACTTAGCAGCAACCGAAAACATCGGTTTCACCAACACTGTTCCCAGGCTGGAAGTCAAAACACAGCACTGCACCAGCTACAAGAAGGAGAAACATGACGGCTACTGCTGAACCCAGGACATTATCCACCCTTTATTCCATACCATTCATGTCATGCTCAGATCCCACATTTTCAATATACCATCACTCTTATCTTAGTGCATGGACCAATCCCTATAAAGCTGCTGAATCCATCTGGTCCATGATGTCAGTCTCCATCTCTTGTAACAGTCTTCCAGAGCAGGAGAGACTGTGTGCAGTGTTCACACTCGTGAATAATCTGGGCAATAGCGTCCATTGCTAAGTCCACTGCTTGATCATGAGTTCATCTCTATGTTGCATCTCTGCTCTGATGGCCTGAAGTGCCATGGGCCCACCAGGCTCAAAATAATTCACTGTCCCCTTCAGCAGTTTCTGCAGCTTGCTGCTGGGGACTCCATACAGCTGCCTTCCATCTCCGATGCTTCCAAAGCACTGGAGGGGCCCAGTGGACTAGATACTTGCCCATACTGTCACACATGCCCTGCCACTCATGACTGTCCAGCCTTGGGGAAAACCTCTTGGTCCCCCTGCATCGTCATCTAACCTAAGACAAGACCCAAACCTGACTCTGCTTAACTTTTGAGATCAGACAAAATGGTTGTGGGTAAAACACAGTCTGTATGTGTGACAACATGCTGATCCCCATCACAATCAGCAGGCAGGTCCCAAGGATAGCCAAAGGCCATTCAAAACCTTCAGAACTCTCAAACGATGCTGCTGTACTTGTCACTGGGGCTGGTGTAGCTGCTGTGCTTGCCGGCTCTCCCACCACCAGCTTCTCTTTTCCTGAGTCCAGCTCTTCCTCCTCTGCCTTGCTGGGAAGTGCTGCGTGGTCTCCTGCATCGTCCTGGGGCTCGGCGGGCGGCTTCCGGGGGATGCTCTCGGCCGTCGCGGGGCTGGGCTCGGCCGCGGGGCTGGGCTCGGCCGCAGGGCTCGGTTCCTCCGCCGTCTTCTCCCGCTGCTCGGCAGCCTCTTCCTTCCGCTCCCCGACCTTCTCCACCGGCAGGCGTCCCCTCGGGGCCTCCGGCCCCGCTCCCGCCGCTGTTCGATCCCCGGGACCGCTCTCCCGGGTCGCTTCCGCAGCGCCGGCTCCCGGGGCCGCTCCCCCTCGGCTCCCCGCAGCCAAACAAAGATGGAGGCAAGGGCGAGGGCCAGGACGGTGAAGAGCAGCCGGACGGCCAGGTACAATCCATGGCCACGTCCGTCCCGCCCTGCTGCTGGAGCCCTCCCGTATTACAAGTCATTGCCATAAAGTATAGTGAGGCAAGAACTTTAGCCCAAGCCCCACACTTGAAAAACACTAATACAGCAAAAACCGGATGGAAGTAAGATATGATATAGTGAAACTGTGAGATCAAGAGGAACAACCTTGAGAGCCAATAAATCAGCATTGTGACGAGTGACTATTAATCCGGTCAGATCTGTCCTTATCTCAACCCCTCGTGCCCCATGTTGGGCGCCAAAAAGAACTGTCGTGGTTTAAACCCTAGCCAGACAGCTTGTTCACTCACTCCCAGTGGGTGGTGCCAAGCTGACAGCAATCAACCCCCCCCCCCCCCCCCCGGGGCTCTCCCCTTCCCTGCTTCTGGAGGAACGGCGAGGAGGATCGAATCTTATTCCCCTTTTCCCCACATATTTAGCTTCCTAAAATTGCTATTTTCCCATGGTTCAGGTTTCCAGGTTTTTTTTGAATCATAATGGAACTTATTTATATGTTTCTGTGTAATGAGGTAATTACCCTGTATGCCTCTAATATAGATGTTTTATCAGCCCTTATTGCAGGACATTGCCTGCATTCCCGAAGGGAAATATACGAAGACAAACAGAGGTCTAGTATGACTTATACCCACACCTCCCATGCCTGTGGGGTTGCTACCCACAGCAGGTATATGTGATCTTCACGACAGCAAGTACAGAAGTCAATCTGCTCTTGCCCTCTATTATCCTTTATTTATTTAGGTGCTTTATAAGTTTTTAAACTTTTGAGGCAAATTTCTTCTGACACTTTTCCACAATGTTTTCCCACTCTCCTGGTATATTCCAAAGTTCAGGGATAAACCTCGTTTTTCCACACAGAAGAGTAAGAATGATAGCCTCTGATTTGTCCTTCCAATTACACTTACTGCAGAGTCCTGACCTTTTATGGGAGGAACAAACCCACCTTTGTTTACACTGTATACATTTGCAAAAAAACCCAATGTGGTGGTTTAAAACCAGTCAGGCAGCTCATTCACTCACTCGCCCCCCCCCCTTTACCTCCATCTACTCCGGGAGAGACGGAGAGGAGAATTGAAAAGAATGCAACTCCCACCAGCTGATATAAGAACACTTTAGCAACTAAGGTATAACACAAATCACTACTGCTACCACCAGTGATAATAATGATAAGAGAAATAACAAGGGAAGAGAATACAGCACCTCACAACCAGCCGACCGATAACTTGCTCCCCAGCCCTACCAAGAAGCAACTGATACCTTGTCCAATCCCGCAGTCCACTAGCCCTTCCGGGTAACTCTCTGTTACATCCTGGGCATGTGGTATCATAGAATAGTTAGGGTTGGAAAAGACCTTAAGATCATCTAGTTCCAAACCCCCTGCCGTGGGCAGGGACACCTCACACTAAACTGTATCACCTAAGACCTCATCCAACCTGGTCTTGAACACTGCCAGGGATGGAGCATTCACAAACTCCCTGGGCAACCTATTCCAGTGCCTCACCACCATAACAGGAAGGAATTTCATTATATCCAACCTAAACTTCCCCTGTTTAAGTTTTAACCCATTACCCCTTGTCCAATCACTACAGTCCCTCCCCAGCATCCCTATAGGCCCCCTTCAGATACTGGAAGGCTGCTATGAGGTCTCCACGCAGCCTTCTCTTCTCCAGGCTGAACAGCCCCAACTTTCACAGCCTATCTTCGTACAGGAGGTGCTCCAGTCCCCTGATCATCCTCATGACCCTTCTCTGGGCTTGTTCCAACAGTTCCATGCCCTTTTTATGTTGAGGACACCAGAACTATACACAATACTCCAGGTGAGGTCTCACAAGAGCAGAGTAGAGGGGCAGGACCACCTCCTACGACCTGCTGGTCACGCTGCTTTTGATTCAGCCCAGGATACAGTTGGCTTTGTGGGCTGCAAGCGCACACTGCCAGCCCATGTTCATTTTCTCATCAACCAACACCCCCTTGTCTTTCTCCGCAGGGCTGCTCTGAATCTCTTCTTTGCCCAACCTGTAGCTGTGACTGGGATTGCTCCTACCCAGGTGTAGGGCCTTGCACTTGTTATGGTTAAACTTCATAAGGTTGGCATCAGCCCACCTCACAAGCTTGTCGAGGTCCCTCTGGATGGCATTCCTTCCCTCCAGGGTATCAACCGAACCACACAGCCTGGTGTCATTGTCAAACTTGCTTGAGGGCACACTCAATCCCACTGTCCATGTCACCGACAAAGATGTTAAACAAGACCGGTCCCAACACCGATCCCTGAGGGACACCAGTCGTTAATGGTCTCCAGCCTGACACTGAGCCATTGACCACAACTCTTTGTGTGCGGCTATACAGCCAGTTTTGTATCCACAGTGTCGAATGCTTTACACAAGTCCAGGTAGATGACATCAACTGCTCTACCCTTGTCCATCACTTCTGTAGCCCCATCATAGAAGGCTACCAAATTGGTCAGGCAGGATTTCCCCTTAGTGAAGCCATGCTGGCTGTCACCAAGCACCTTGTTGATTTTCATGTGCCTTAGCATGCCTTCCAGGAGAATCTGCTCCAAGACTTTGCCAGGCACAGAGGTGAGACTGACTGGTCTGTAATTCCCCGGGTCATCCATTTTCCCCTTCTTGAAAATGGCGGTTATATTTCCCTTTTTCCAGTCATCAGGAACTTCACCTGACTGCCATGATTTCTCAAATATGATGGCCAGTGCTTAGCAACTTCATTTGCCAGCTCCTTCAGGACCCGTGGATGGATTTCATCAGGACCCATGGACTTGTGTACGTTCTGATTTTTAGGATGGACTCGAACCAGATCCTCTCCTACATTGGGCCCAAGGTCTTCATTCTCACAGTCCCTGTATCTGCCTTCCAAGACTTGGGTGGTTTGGTCAGAGCCTTTGCCAGTGAAGACTGAGGCAAAGAAGTCATTCAGAACCTCAGCCTTCTCCAAATCCTGTGTAGCCAGTTCTCCCGAGAGCTTCCTGAGGGGGCCTACATTGTCCCTAGTCTGTTTTTTATTTGCTACGTACCTGTAGAATCCCTTCCTGTTACCTTTCACGTCCTTTGCCGGATTTAGTTCTAACTGGGCCTTAGCTTTCCTGACCTGGTCCCCAGCTTCCTGGACAACATCCCTGTACTTTTCCCAGGCTGCCTGTCCTTGCTTCCACTTATTATAAGCCCCTTTTTTCATTTGAATTTTCCTCGGGAGCTCCTTGTCCATCCAAGGAGGTCTCCTGGCCCTCCTGCTGCACTTCCTTCTAGTTGGAATGCAACACTCCTGAACTTGTAGCAGGTGATCCTTGAATATCAACCAGTCTTGGGCCCCCCTGCCCTCTAGGGCTATATCCTATGGAACCTTACTAATCAGGTTCCTGAAGAGGCCAAAGTTTTCTCTTTTGATATCCAGGGCAGTGAGCTTGGTGCACAGTCTTCTCACTGTCCTGAGGATCTCAAATTCGACCATCTCGTGCTCGCTGCATCCAAGGGTCCCTGGAGCATCACATTTCCAACAAGCCCTTCCCTGTTGGTGAGTACGAGGTCAAGCATGGCACCTCTTCTTGTCGGCTCCTCTATTACTTGCAGAAGGAAGTTGTCTTCCACACAATCAAGGAACCTCCTGGTTACCTCTTTGGCTAGTTTGGGTCAGGTGTCCTGTCTCTGCTTCCTCCCAGCTTCCCCTCCTCCCTGACAGAGCATGAGCCTCACAAAGTCCTTGGTCAGGGTAAACATTACGTAGCCACAACTGAAAACATCGGTATTATCAGCACTGTTCCCAGACTGAAAGTCAACACACAACACTTCACCAGTTACCAAGAAGGAGAAAAATTGACTGCTACTACTAAACCCAGGACAGTATCCACCCCTTATTCCATACCATTCACGTCATGCTCAGATCCCACATTTTCAGTATACCATTGCTCTCACATATATATATACATCCACATACACACACAGAGAGAAAGAGATCATTTCTTAGTGCATAGACCAATCCCTATAATGCTGCTGAGTCCATTCGGTCCATGATATCAGGTTCAATCCCTTGTAACAATCTTTCACGGCAGGAAAGGCTGTGTGCAGTGTTGGTTCGTTGCCTGCTGATGCTGATTGTTCATTTACTGCAGAAATTGTCTGGTTCTTTCAAAGTTTGTTCTCTGTTGGGATGATGGTTGGAGGGAAGTCAAGGCTAGTCGCTGGTGACCGGAAGATGTCTAGTTGATGGGCTATAAAAGTATTACACAGCAGGCAAAAGCATACAACTAAGTTCATTAGCTGTTTTCCCCGAAAATCAAATCCCCTTGAGGTATATATCGGACTTCCCCATCTTCCCGCGTTACCCACCAAGTATATCCAGGTCCCCAAGAAAAAGCAATCCCACAAGTGGCGCTTGCCTTGGCGGGTTGGTGGGAGTGTGATGTATTCAATCTGCCAGGCCTGCCCATATTTATACTTCAATCATTGCCCTCCATACCAAAGAGGCTTTAAATGCTTAGCTTGTTTAATTACAGCACATGTTTCACATTCATTAATAACCAGGGCAATAGTGTCCATTGTTAAGTCCACCTCTAGATCACGGGCCCATCTATATGTTGCATCTCTGCCCAGATGGCCTGAAGTGGCATCATGGGCCAAAAATAATTCACCTTTATGTTGCCAATCTTAGTCCATCTGAGCCACCTCAGTCCTAGCAGCTTTATCCACTTGCTGGTTGTTCTGGTGTTCCTCAGTGGCCCAACTCTTGGGTACATGGGCATCTACATGGTGTACCTTAACCACCAGGTTTTGCACCCAGGCAGCAACATCCTGCCACAGTATAGCAGCCCAGATGGGTTTCCCTCTGCGATGCCAGTTGCTCTGCTTCCATTGCTGCAACCACCCCCACAGGGCATTTGCCACCATCCATGAGTCAGTATAGAGATAAAGTACTGGCCCCTTTTCTTGTTCAGCAATGACCCAGGGCCATCTGGATGGCTTTCACCTCGGAAAACTGACTGGATTCACCCTCTCCTTCAGCAGTTTCTGAAACTTGTCGTCCAGGACTCCATACAGCTGCCTTCCATCTCTGATGTTTTCCCACAGTACGCAAGACCCATCAGTAAACAAGTCTCAACAGTATTAAAAGGCTATTCAGAAGCTTAAAAACTCTCAAATGAGGCTGTAAATGGTCGGGGGGGACGGGAGGGGGGACGGGACACGGCAACGGACGGGGGGACGGACACGACTGGGAGGACAAAAGAATGACTCCTTCACAGGTTGACGAGCCAAGAAGGATAAAAAAGATGTGTAATTGCTAAGCACTTTTATTATATACCTCTGTCGTGGTTTAAATCCAGTCAGGCAACTTGTTCACTCACTCCCAGTGAGTGGTGCCGAGCTGACAACAATGGAGGCCCCCCCCCCCGGGCTCTCCCCTTCCCTGCTCCCGGAGGAACGGGGAGGAGGATCGAAAGGGTGCAACTCCTACGGGTTGAGACAAGAACAGTCCAGCAACCAATGTGCAACACAAATCACCACCGCTACTACCAATGACAACAATGATAAGAGAAAATAACAAGGGAAGAGAATGCGATACCACCGGCCAAGAAACGAGTCCCACCCGGAAGCCCGTGTCCTTCCGGGTAACTCCCAGTTAACCCCCACCCCGGGCATACCTCCTTTGCTAGCCTGGGTCAAGCACCCCGTCTCTGCTTCCTCACAGCTTCCCCTCCTCCCTGGCAGAGCATGAGCCTCACAAAGTCCTTGGTCAGGGTAAACATCACTTAGCAACAACCGAAAACATCGGTTTCACCAACACTGTTCCCAGGCTGGAAGTCAAAACAGTGCTGCATCAGCTACCACAAAGGAGAAACATGACTGCTACTGCTGAACCCAGGATAGTATCCACCCCTTATTCCATACCATTCACATCATGCTCAGACCCCACATTTTCAATACACCATCGCTCTCCCACATATATACATCCATATACACACAGACCAAGAGAAAAACATCATTTTCTTAGCGCATGGATCAATCCCTATAATGCTGCCTAGTCCATTCGGTCCATAATGTCAGGTTCCATCCCTTGTAACAATCTTTCACGGCAGGAAAGGCTGTGTGCATTACTGAATCGTTGCCTGCTGATGCTCGTCGTTCCTTTACTGCGGAACTCATCCTGTTCTATCAAAGTTCATTCCCTGTTGAGATGATGGTTGGAGGTAAGTCAGGGCCAGCCGCTGGTGACCTGGAGACATCTAGTTGATGGGCTATAAAAGTATTACACAGCAGGCAACAGCATACAATTGAGTTCATTGGCTGTTTTCCCATAAAATCAAATCTCCTTGAGGTATACATCGGACTTCCCCATCTTCCCGCATTACCCACCAAGTATATCCAGGTCCCTGAGCAAAAGCAATCCCATGAGTGGGTTTGCCTTTACCTGAAGCAGGAATAACCCAGACTGTCTTCCCCAGGAAACTCTTCATATGCACCACGGGAACTTTGTCCCCCTCTACAATATGTAAAAGTTCTGACTGGGCTGGGCCAGCCCTGTTGGCAGATCCTCTGGTGTTGACCAACCAGGCGGCTTTTGGTAAATGTGTATCCCAATGTTTGAAAGTCCCACAACCCATTGCTCTCAGTGTAGTTTTTAACAGCCCATTGTACCGTTCTGTTTTCCCAGAGGCTGGTGCGTGGTAGGGGATGTGATATACCCACTCAATGCCACGCTCTTTGGCCCAAATATCTTTAAGGTTATTCTGGAAATGAGTCCCATTGTCTGACTCAATTCTCTCTGGTGTGTCGTGTCGCCACAAAATCTGTTTCTCAAGGCCCAGGATGGTGTTCCGGGCAGTGGCATGGGGCACAGCGTATGTTTCCAGCCACCTGGTGGTTGCTTCCACCATGGTAAGCTGTTGTGGTTTAAACCCAGTCAGGTAACTCGTTCGCTCACTTCCCCCCCCTTTCTTGCCCTCCCCCTGCTCCCGGAGGGACGGAGAGGAGAATCAAAAAGAATGCAACTCCCACGGGTTGATATAAGAACAGTTTAGTAACTAAGGTATAACACAAATCACTACTGCTACCACCAATGATAATAATGATAAAGGAAATAACAAGGGAATACAACACCTCACCACCAGCCGACCGATAACTTGCCCCCCCAGCCCCGACCAAGCATCGACCGATACCTCCTCCAACCCTGCAGTCTCCCAGCCCTTCCGGCTAACTCCCAGTTACATTCTGGGCATGACGTGCTGTGGTATGGAATACCTCTTTGGTCAGTTTGGGTCAGGTGTCCTGCCTCTGCTTCCTCCTGGCTTCCCCTCCTCCCTGGCAGAGCATGAGGCTCACAAAGTCCTTGGCCAAACCAAAACATCGCTATCAGCTCTGTTCCTGAGCTGAAAGTCAAAACACTGCACTACACCAGCTACCAAGAAGGAGAAAAATGACTGCTACTGCTGAACCCAGGACATTATCCACCCCTTATTCCATACCATTCACATCATGCTCAGATCCCACATTTTCAATATACCATCACTCTTATCTCAGTGCACTCTTATCTTAGTGCATGGACCAGTCCCTATAAAGCTGCTGAGTCCATCTGGTCCATGATGTCAGGCTCCACCTCTTGTAACAGTCTTCCAGAGCAGGAGAGACTGTGTGCAGTGTTCACACTTGTGAATAACCTGGGCAATAGTGTCCATTGCTAAGTCCACCCCTCGATCACAGGCCCATCTCTATGTTGCATCTCTGCTCTGATGGCCTGAAGTGCCATGGGCCCACCAGGCTTAAAATAATTCACTGTCCCCTTAAGCAGTTTCTGCAGCTTGTTGCTGGAGACTCCATACAGCTGCCTTCCATCTCCGATGCTTCCAAAGCACTGGAGGGGCCCAGTGGACTAGATACTTGCCCATACTGTCCCACACACCCTGCCACTCATGACTGTCCAGCCTTGGGGAAAACCTCTTGGTCCCCCTATATTGTCGTCTAATCCCAGACAAGACCCAAACCTGACTCTGCTTAACTTTTGAGATCAGACAAAATGGTTGTGAGTAAAACACAGTCTGTGTGTGTGCCAACATGCTGATCCCCATCACAATCATCAGGCAGGTCCCAAGGACAGCTAAAGGCCATTCAAAACCTTCAGAACTCTCAAACGATGCTGCTGTACTTGCCACTGGGGCTGGTGTAGCTGCTGTGCTTGCCGGCTCTCCCACCACCAGCTTCTCTGAGTCCAGCTCTTCCTCCTCTGCCTTGCTGGGAAATGCTGCGTGGTCTCCTGCATCGTCCTGGGGCTCGGCGGGCGGCTTCCGGGGGATGCTCTCGGCCGTCGCGGGGCTGGGCTCGGCCGCGGGGCTCGGCTCCTCCGCGGGGCTCGGCTCCTCCGCGGGGCTCGGCTCCTCCGTGGGGATCGGCTCTTCCGCCGCCTTCTCCCGCTGCTCTGCAGCCGCCTCCTTCCTCTCCTCGACCGCCCCCACCTCCTCCACCGGCAGCCGTCCCCTCGCGGCCTCCGGCCCCGCTCCCGCCGCCGCTTGGTCCCCGGGGCCGCTCTCCCGGCCCGGTTCGGCTGCCGCCGGCTCCCGGGGCCGCTCCCCCTCGGCTCCCTGCAGCCTCACGAAGATGGAGAGTAGGGTGAGGACCAGGACGGTGAAGAGCAGCCGGACGGCCAGGTACAAGTCCACGGCCACGTCCGTCCCGCCCTGCTGCTGGAGCCCGCCCGTATTACAAGCCATTGCCATAAAGCACAGCGAGACAAGAACCTTAGCCCAGGCCCCACACTTGATAAACACTAACACAGCAAATACCGGCTCTACGTAAGTTACAACATTCTGAAGCTGTGAGATCAAGAAAAACAACTCTGAGAGCCAATAAATCGTTATTGTGATGAGTGACTATTAATCCGGACAGATCTGTCGTTATCTCAACCCTTCATGCCCCACGTTGGGCGCCAAAAAGAACTGTTGTGGTTTAAACCCAGTCAGGTAACTCGTTCGCTCACTTCCTCCCCCTTTCTTGCCCTCCCCCTGCTCCCGGAGGGACGGAGAGGAGAATCAAAAAGAATGCAACTCCCACGGGTTGAGATTAGAACAGTTTAGTAACTAAGGTATAACACAAATCACTACTGCTACCACCAATGATAATAATGATAAAGGAAATAACAAGGGAATACAACACCTCACCACCAGCCGACCGATAACTTGCCCCCCCAGCCCCGACCAAGCATCGACCGATACCTCCTCCAACCCTGCAGTCTCCCAGCCCTTCCGGCTCACTCCCAGTTACATCCTGGGCATGACGTTCTGTGGTATGGAATACCTCTTTGGTCAGTTTGGGTCAGGTGTCCTGTCTCTGCTTCCTCCTGGCTTCCCCTCCTCCCTGGCAGAGCATGAGGCTCACAAAGTCCTTGGCCAAACCAAAACATCGCTATCAGCTCTGTTCCCGAGCTGAAAGTCAAAACACTGCACTACACCAGCTTCCAAGAAGGAGAAAAATGACTGCTACTGCTGAACCCAGGACATAAGCACATGGCGCTTGCCTTGGCGCATTGTCGGGAGTGTGATATAGTCAATCTGCCAGGCCTCCCCATATTTATACTTCAACCATCGTCCTCCATACCAAAGAGGCTTTAAACGCTTGGCTTGTTTAATTGAAGCACATGTTTCACAGTCAGGATTAACCTGGGCAATAGTGTCCATTGTTACATCCACCCCTCGATCACGAGCCCATCTATATGTTGCATCTCTGCCCTGATGGCCTGACGTGTCATGGTCCCACCGGGCCAAAGATAATTCACCTTTATGTTGCCAATCTAAGTCCACCTGAGCCACTTCAATCTTGGAATCTTTATCCACTTGTTGGTTGTTCTGGTGTTCCTCAGTGGCCTGACTCTTGGGTACATGGGCATCTACATGACGTACCTTCACCACCAGGTTCTGCATCCTGGCAGCAATATCTTTCCACAGTGCAGCAGCCCAGATGGGTTTACCTCTGCATTGCCATTTGCTCTGCTTCCATAGCTGCAACCGCCCCCACAGGGCATTTGCCACCATCCATGAGTCAGTATAGAGATAAAGTACTGGCCACTTTTCTCGTTCAGCAATGTCCAGGGCCAGCTGGATGGCTTTCACCTCGGCAAAGTGACTCGATTCAACTTCTCCTTCTGCAAATTCTGCAACTTGTCGTCCAGGACTCCGTACAGCTGCCTTCCATCTCCGATGCTTTCCCACAATACGGCAAGAGCCATCAGTAAACAAGGCATACTGCTTTTCACTTTCTGACAGTTTATTATATGGTGGGGCCTCTTCAGCACGCACCGCCTCCTCCTTTGGTGACATTCCGAAATCATTGCCCTCTGGCCAGTCCATGATGACTTCTAGAATGCCTGGACGACTGAGATTTCCTATTCGAGTTCGTTAGTGCAGCCCGTTTACTCCATGTAGCGTCAGTTGCATGATGTGTAGAGGAGACCCTGCCTTTGACTATCCATCCCAGCACGGGACACCGGGGTGCCAGGAGGAGCTGTGCTTCAGTGCCAATCACTTCCGAAGCAGCTCGAACCCCTTCATAGGCTGCCAGTATCTCTCAGTTGGGGTATAGCTGGCCTCAGATCCTTTGTATCCCCGACTCCAAAAGCCGAGGGGTCGACCTTGAGTCTCCCCTGGAGCTTTCTGCCAGAGGCTCCAGGTAGGACCGTTCTCCCCAGCTGCAGTGTACAGTACATTTCTTATGACTGGCCCCATCCAGACTGGTACAAGGGCTACTGCATGAACTATCTCGCGTTTAATTTGCTCAAAGTCTTGTTGTTGCTCAGGGCCCCATTTAATGTGATTCTTCTTCCGGGTCACATGATAGAGAGGGCTTAGAATCGAACTGTAATTTGGGATGTGCATACTCCAGAACACCACAGCACCCAAGAAAGCTTGCATTTCTTTCTTATTAGTTGGTGGAGACATTGCTGTTATCTTGTTGATCACATCTGTGGGGATCTGGTGACGTCCATCTTGCCATTTTATTCCCAAAAATTGAATCTCTGGTGCAGGTCCCTTGACCTTACTCCATTTTTTGGCAAAACCAGCTTTCGGCAGGACTTGGATTATTTTCTTCCCTTTCTCAAAGACTTCTTCCGCTGTATCGCCCAACATAATAATGTCATCAATGTACTGAAGGTGTTCTGGAGCTTGCCCCTGTTCCAGTGCAGTCTGGATCAGTCCATGTCAAATGGTAGGGCTGTGTTTCCACCCCTGGGGCAGTCGGTTCCAAGTGAACTGGACACCCCTCCAAGTAAAAGCAAACTGTGGCCTGTACTCTGCTGCCAAAGGAATTGAGAAAAATGCATTGGCAATATCAATCGTGGCATACCACTTGGCTGCCTTTGACTCTAGTTCATACTGAAGTTCTAGCATGTCCGATACGGCAGCACTCAATGGTGGTGTGACTTCATTCAGGCCACGATAGTCTACTGTTAGTCTCCATTCTCCATTAGACTTTCGCACTGGCCATATGGGGCTATTAAAGGGTGAGCGGGTCCTGCTGATCACCCCCTGACTCTCCAGTCTACGGATCAGCTGATGGATGGGAATCAGGGAGTCTCGGTTGGTGCGATATTGCCGCCAGAGCACTGTTGTGGTCACAACTGGGACTTGTTCTTCCACTTTCAGAAACCCCACAGCAGAGGGATCTTCTGAGAGACCAGGCAAGGTGGACAGCTGCTCAATTTCCTCAGTCTCCAAAGCAGCAATACCAAAAGCCCATCGGTACCCTTTTGGGTCTTTGAAGTACCCTCTCTTGAGGTAGTCTATGCCGAGGATGCATGGAGCCTCTGGACCAGTCACAATAGGGTGCTTTTGCCACTCCCTCCCAGTCAGGCTGATTTCAGCCTCCAGTACAGTCAACTCTTGGTATCCTCCTGTCACTCCAGATATATAGATGGGTTCCACCCCTTGACAGCTTGATGGCATCAGGGTACACTGTGCACCAGTATCTACTAGAGCCTTATGCTTCTGTGGGACTGATGTGCCAGGCCATCTGATCCACACAGTCCAGTAAATCCGATTGTCCCCTACCTCCACCTAGCTGGAGGCAGGGCCCCTCTAATGGTCATCACAACGTTGGACAATTAAGTCGTGGTAAAAGGGATTGTTCTTCATTATCACAGGAGCTGGAGTAAAATCAGCTCTTCCACTCCATCTGGGAACCTGCTCACCAGAGACTGAAGCCGTAGCTCTCATGGGACGATCAGTCTTGGCCCTTGCTCCCCTCTTCAGTTCACTCCCCCGTTCCTCCAAAGCTGAAGTAGGTTTTCCATCCCCCTTTGTCATGTCTTCTTCGTGGTCCCGCAGGTAAAACCATAGGGTACCCTGTGGCATATACCTCCTGTATCTCCTCTCTTGAACAATAGGACGCCTTTTGTTAATAGCTGAGACTTGTGTTGGTACACGTGAGGAGCTGGATAAATCAGATACATCGTCCCTCAATTTGTCGAGGTCCTGGGACACTTTTTTCACAGCTGAGATGATGGAAGGGGTGAGATTGTCTTTGAACTCTCGGAGTTTATGAACCATTTCATCCACTGTTAGTGGTACTATGTCATTCCAGGTTACTGTTGCCAATGAATGGGTATATGATGACGGTGCATTCCGTGTAAGTTTTCGCCACATGGGTCGTGTACATTCAACTTCATTTGGATCTATGGGTGTATCCCCGTTATTCGGCTTTATGTGATAGATCATCTCTACGATGGCTGATTCCCTCAGAGACTGGATTCATTTGTCTATAGTAGTCCACTTGGCCGAACGACTCGTAACATCGCCCTTGTACGGAAACGTTTTTTTCATAGCTGCCAAGAGCCGCCTCCAAAGGCTGAGGAACTTTTCTCTCTTGCAATTGCTTTGTCAATTCCCCCTTCTCTAGCAAGTGATACTGGAGGGACGGGGAGGAGGATCGAAAGGGTGCAACTCCTACGGGTTGAGACAAGAACAGTCCAGCAACCAATGTGCAACACAAATCACGACCGCTACCACCAACGACAACAATGATAAGAGAAAATAACAAGGGAAGAGAATACGATACCACCGGCCAAGAAACGGGTCCCACCCGAAAGCTCCTGTCTTTCCAGGTAACTCCCTGTTAACCCCCACCCCGGGCATGACGTGCGGTGGTATGGAATACCTTCTTGGTTAGCCTGGGTCAGGCTCCCCGTCTTTGCTTCCTCACGGCTTCCCCTCCTCCCTGGCAGAGCATGAGCCTCACAAAGTCCTTGGTCAGGGTAAACATCACTTAGCAACAACCGAAAACATCGGTTTCACCAACACTGTTCCCAGGCTGGAAGTCAAAACACAGCGCTGCACCAGCTACCACGAAGGAGAAACATGACTGCTACTGCTGAACCCAGGACAACCTCCCAAAGTTTAAAGGTGGTGGCCACACTGGGAACATAAGCCAGATCAGTTTCATGATCAATGATTCCATTGTTTTACAAATCATTACCATAAAGTACAATGAGACCAGAACCTTAGCCCAAGCCGCACACTTGAAAAACGCTAATACAACAAATACGTCATAAGTAAGGTATGATATACTGAAACTGTGAGATCAAGAGGAGCAACTTTGAGAACCAATAAATTAGCATTGTGAAGAGTGACTGTTAATCCGGACACATCTGTCGCTATCTCAATCCTTTGTGCCCCACGTTGGGCGCTAAAAGGAACTGTCGTGGTTTAAACCCAGCCAGAGAGCTTGTTCACTCACTTCCCCCCTTTGCCTCCCTCTTTCTTTCCTTCCCCCGGGAAGGGATGGGGAGGAGAATCAAAAGAATTCATCTCCCAGGGGTTGAGATAAGAACAGTCCAGTAACTAAGGTATAACACAAATTACTACTGCCACCACCAATGTTAACAATGATAAGAGAAAATAACAAGGGAAGAGAATACGATACCACCCGCCGAAAAACTAGTCCTACCCAGAAGACCCTGTGTCCTTCCAGGTAACTCCCAGTTACCTCTCCGGGCATGACGTTCTGTGGTATGGAATACCTCTTCAGCTAGCTTCGGTCAGATGTCCTGTCTCTGCTTCCTCCCAGCCTCCCCTCCTCTCTGGCAGAGCATGAGTTTCACAAAGCCCTTGGTCAGGGTAAATATTACTTAGCAACTACTGAAAACATCGGTGGTATCAACACTGTTCCCAGGCTGGAAGTCAAAACACAGCGCTGCGCCAGCTCCTAAGAAGGAGAAAAATTGACTGCTACTGCTAAACCTAGGACAGATTCAAAATAATTACTCCTGAGAGAACAGAATCAAAAATTCAGTCTTGTGATGATCCGTTTGAGGAGGCAAAACTAATCTTCGAAAAAATGAAGAAATGAGAAAAGCCAGAAATGGAAATTATGGCTCAAGCCAAATTAAGAAAAAGGAAAAGGGGGAACTGTGATAAACACATAAATGTACTGGCTTTTGCAAATCATAGGTGTTGCTATGTGGATATAACTGTAGGAGTTCGCAAAGCTTGCTAAAGACACAAGATTAGTCAACAAGTTGAAAATGGCCAGAACTCTTGAGCAAAATGGAGTCACATAGCAAAAGAATTTGTAAAGGTAAAAGAAAAGGAACGGGGGGCTTGTTATGAGGAAAGCTAGTGCCTGGAAAACATAGGGTTAAAGTACTTTTAGCTTAACTTAGGTTGAAGATAGAGAACATTGTTTGTGTTGTAAGTCTGTGGTGAGATAACAGGATCTAGTAGCAGCAATAAACATGAATGAATTATTTCACACCATCCTTCTACTTATCAGTTAGTTTAGAGACAGTGCCTCCCAAACATATGCTAGCTGGGGATACTCCTTGTCTGCCTGTCCTGTTTTGCTTGCGATAAATTTTACACGAAGGTCACACTGTTCTAAATCTTTGTCAGCTACCAGAAAAATTATGAATATGGCCTCTCCTCCTTAATAAGTAGCGGTCTCCATTTGGGTTGCCATAAAAGGTAATCCAAACATCATTTCATAAGGAGATATCCCTAAATCCGATCTGGGTTTCATTCAAACCCGTAACGATGCTAAAGGCAAACACTTCACCTGGGATATTTGGGTCTCAGTCATTAGTTTAGTTAATGTTTGTTTCAAGGTTTGATTCATTTTTTCCACTCCTCCCAAGCTTTGAGGATGCCATGGGTGTGCAATTCCCATTTTATTCCCAAGGCTTGGGTTACTTTTTGTGCAATTTTTGATGTGAAATGTACTCCCCTATCTGAGTCGATTCTGCTAACCACCCCATATCTAGGGATAATTAGTTCCAAAAGGGTTTTTGATACTGTATTTGTTGTAGCCCTGACAGCTGGAACTGCTTCCACCCAATGAGTTAAGTGAGCTACTATTACTAATAGGAACTTCCACTTCTGCGCAGGAGGGAGTTCAGTGAAATCTATTTGGATGCTTTGAAAGGGCCGCATAGCCAATTCACGTCCTCCAGAGGTAGTTTTTCTTATAACCTTTTTATTCACTCTTTGGCAAGTCATGCATTTATCAGTTATTTGTTTCGCTAACCCAAAAATTCCAATACATCCATACTCCCTTAAAAAGTGGTCACATAGGTCTTGTGTGCCCCAATGAGTCTTTTGATGTATTCTTTCTAATATCTGTCTGGTCAGTGGTTTATTAAGGAGTTGCCTCCCATCAGGGAGTTTCCATTTCTCATGTCGATCTTGTTTTCCTCCTATTTTACTCAACTCTCTCTCTTCTGACTCACTGAATTTTGGAATCTCCAATTCCTCTTCCTCAGGTAACAGAACCAACATGACTCTCTCAATTCTGTTTTCATCTGCATCTCTAGCTTCTTGATCTGCTGGATTATTTCCCCTTATTCTGGGTGTCATTCCTCTCTTATGTCCCCTAACATGCACTACAGCTACTTCTTCAGGTAATTTTAATGCTTCCAAGGCTTCCAAGATAAGCCCTTCATGAATCAATCCCTTCCCTTTTGAATTTAAAAGTCCCTGTTCTTCCCAATTTTTCCCAAAGGTGTGCACTACACCAAATGCATATTTCGAGTCAGTATAAATAGTTCCCTTCCTATGTGCTAGGTATTCTAAGGCTCTTTTTAGAGCGTATAGCTCACACGTTTGAGCAGACTAGTTTGAGGTCAGTTTCCCTTTTTCAATGGTTTGCATCTTTTCTTGTTAACTAGTGCATACCCTGACATCCTTTTTCTCTGTAGACATCTAGAAGATCTGTCCACATACATTCTTTCACCTTCCGGGAGGGCCTGTTCCATTAAATCCTCCCGAATCTTGGTCTAGTATTGTATAACTTCTAAACAGTTATGGGTTAAACCTTCTTTTGGCTCCCCATATAAGAAATGAGCAGGGTTTAGACTTTTGTCCACCATTAATGTTAAATCATCATTATTAATTAATATCACTTCATACAAATAAAAGGGTTTGTCCAGAGAGGGTCCAGCAAGCCCTCAGGCCCGTCTGTCAACATGTCTGTTACCACTTGTCCACCTGCCCCAGCACTCATCCCATGCTCAAACACAGGAGCTGAGCAAGCTCCTCGCCTTTCCCCCTTGGTTTTCCCTTTTTTTTTTTAACTCACAGTTGCTCACCCTGCTCTGCAGGGGCTACAGATGCCTGCCTCTGCAACAGCACTTCTGGTTTAACACTTTCTTAACTCTGTATGTGAATCTGCTGCTTGTTGTCAGTGACAGTCATCTCTTCCTCCTTATCAATATCAGATAGGACAGATGCAGTGGGTGCTTCTCTCGGAGGTACCTGTGATACATAATTTTCCAACCTATCTTCCTGATTACTCCGTTTTTTTTTTTCTTTTTAACTTTAAATATCTTTCCCCAATATCACAGGCTGAACAACATCTCTCCAGCTTAGCTTTCTGTTTTTCCCTGCCCTTTTCCAAAGCCAAAATTAAGGGATCTGGCTGAGCCTTATTAATTTTGTATTCCGTCTGTCATGCCGGGTGGTTTCTTAAAGTGAAAAACATATCTGCATACATCACTTCATCCCATTTTCCTTGTCACTTTAAGAACAACATCAATTGTAACAATGTATTATAGTTCAGAAGTTCCACTGAAGAGCCACTTTTCCCCATTTTCCAATTTATACAAAGGCCACCCTTGATTATAATATTTGATCAGGGTTTTCTTATTCACACTTCCGGTGGCACCCTTATATCTTTCCAATGAGCTAAAATGCAATCTAACAGGCTCTTTCTGGGAATTCCCCTACTCTGTTGTCCTCCCATTGTAATCCTTTAAAGATATATGACACAGTTAGCCCTACAACAATAACATTTTACCAAGAGTAAAAGGTATAACGGAGTGCTGCACCCACAACGGATACACCTAAATTCCAAACAGTTCTGTAAATAAACCTCTTGTCTCCCACCAAAAGAGATCAGGACACTTAGCTCAGATATACAAACTACAGTGATGACAGATAGGGTAAAGGCTAGTTCGAGCCCCACGCCAGGGACCTTGAACACTACTTTGACAGTTAACCCCTATATTGCTCTACTGGTTCTTTAGTTCTCCCAAATTTCCACAAATTATTCGTACTAATTCACCCGAACGCTCAATCTGGTCCCAATCAGACCAATTTCCCAGGCAATTAACACACCAAAAATCCTGACCAAATTCCCCCCACACTTTACCCTCACAAGCAAAACACTCAAAGACAAAAATTTGCTTACACACAGCACTATGGTGGCTAGGACATCAAAACTCAATAATAGGTTCAATTTCAAAGGACATATACTCTTCGTCTCCGGCTGCTCTCCTCGCGGAGAACACAGAACCATGGATCAGGACTCCACACTCACTTCGTAGCTATGCCACGTCTCACTCGCACAAAACACTCTCTGTCCTGAGTTCAGCAGTAGCAGTCATTTTTTCTCCTTCTTAGTAGCTGGTGCAGTGCTGTGTTTTTGACTTTCGGCCTGGGAACAGCGCTGATAACACTGATGATTTTAGTTACTGCTCAAACGTTTAGTCTGACCAAGGACTTTGTGAGTCTCATGCTCTGCCAGGGAGGAGGGGAAGCTGGGAGGAAGCAGAGACGGGACACCTGACCCAAAGTAGCCAAAGAGGTATTCCATACCACAGCACGTCATGCCCGGGATGTAACTGAGAGTTACCTAGAAGGGCTGGTTCACTGCTCAGTCAGGCTAGGTATTGGTATTGGTTGGTGAGTGGTATTGTTATTTTCTTTATCATTATTATTATTGGTGGTAGCAGTAGTGGTTTGTGTTATACGTTATTTACTGGACTGTTCTTATCTCAACCCGTGGGAGTTGCATTTTGATTCTCCTCCCCATCCCTCCGGTAGCAGGGGGAGGGATGAAGGAGGGGGGGGAGTGAGAGAGAGAATGCGTGGCTGACTGGGTTTTAAACCATGATGCTCTCAATCACCCACTTCACACAGAACGTCATCGAAGACAGTAATTGGTAGCACATAAATCTTAAGCCATTGTTTACCTGCCAAAGTTTCATAAAGCCATTAGTACAGTTACCCTTGTACCAAACCAACCTTTGGGGTGAGCACCCATGCTCTTTACCCGGCATAGGACATCTCCTTATGACTTATAGGTATCCCCTTTACCTGATATTCCCCAGGAGGTAGAGCCCCTGACACCCCTAGTCTTGTATTTACTCCTGTTGAATTTCTTTATCTTGTCCTTTCCTTTTGTACATGAACCATATTCCCTGTTAGCTAACCTAAGCCCCAGTGGACTGTCTGGGGCTATTTCGGCTTGTAGTTCCTTGCTCCCTTTCTTTCCCGGGACTCAGCTTACCCTCCCCTTGTCCCATACTTATACCCTGGGGGGTCTTTCAGTCTTTCTTCAGTTACTCATTTGCTTTTTCTCTTGACTGGCCAATTCCCTCACAGGAGACTGGAACCATGGTTAGAAAGACTCCACACTCGCTTCACAGATCCAGGCTACCCGGTTTGTGTCTCATTCACACACCAATCACCCCCATATTCCTGCCTAACCGAACAATATTTACAGTCCGTTTTCTTGTCTGGGTCTTTGAGCATTTGAATTACAGACAACAGCAGTTTCCCTGGGAGCCCTTCCCCGCTTTTGCTTTATGAGTCCCCTTCTTTGCCCAGGTTATAACCTGCAAAATTGGAAGGGCGCACCTTTTGCTCGAATTCCCCTAGGCCCACGGAAGCAAGGCAGGCTTTAGCCCAGACGAGGCCCCAGTTGTGCAATACAAGCTCACTCCTCTAATTGCGAGGTTTTATTGAGGGACAAAGTCAATAAAGCAAAAGCAACAGCGCTGGGCACAGGAACATAGCCAGAGCCGTGGTGATTAGCATTTGTTACAGATATATATACTTTCACTATTGCATTAGTCATATACATATTCATAATTCCTGCGTATAGGTGGGGAACATTATAACTAGCTCCAGGAACTTATTGTCATAAGTCTCCTACTCTTGGCATCTGCGCACTGTGTACTCACGGTGTACTTTTCACCTTTGGCACAGTTGGATGTTCCAGTAATCACAAAACTAGCTGAAAACCAGCCATATTCATAATTTTTCTGATAGCTGGCAAAGATTTAGAACAGTGTGACCTTCCTGCAAAATTTATTGCAGGATGGGCAGACAAGGAGTATCCAAAGCCAGCAGATGTTTTGGAGGCACTGTCTCTAAACTCCATTTTGCTTAAGAGTTCTGGCCATTTTCAACTTCTTGTCTAATCTTGTGTCTTTAGCAAGCTTTACGAACTCATATAGTTATGTCCACATAGCAACACCTATGATTTGCAAAAGCCAATACATTTATGTGTTTATCACACTATTTTGAATAGTGACATGTCAAACGGAGTCCACATCTGTTAGTAGATGCCGAATAGCACCAGTGGTGGCATTATTCTCTTTTAATAACCAATATCCGAGCTTCCATAAGGTGGCCAATGCCCGTGCTGACACCGCACCTGGGGCAAAGAAGGATGCCAGGATAATTTGTTACGCATTTCAGAAGTCAACGTTACTGTCACAGTTGGCATCGAATCTGTGGGACCTTTTCTGGCATTTGAGAGACTGTAACGCCAGTGCCCTAGCATTGGGTTGTAATAAAGTTAATTTTCCTAAAGTACCTTGAGACAAGAGGGAGCACAAAATCACAAAAGGAAATATATAAACCTTTAGAATCAGTTTTAAGTAGTGTTAAGTTTGATGGCTGTGTAACAGTGGCAATTGAAAATTACTGAGGTTCATGATACACAGAAAAAAGTAGACTACAGCTAGAGATCATACTGAGAATTACTGTACAAGATCACAGTATCACAGTATCACAGTATGTTAGAGATTGGAAGGGACCTCGAAAGATCATCTAGTCCAATCCCCCTGCCGGAGCAGGAACACCTAGATAATGTTACACAGGAATGCGTCCCGGCGGGTTTTGAATGTCTCCAGGGAAGGAGACTCCACAACCTCCCTGGGCAGCCTGTTCCAGTGTTCCGTCACCCTCACTGAGAAGAAGTTTCTTCTCAAGTTTAAGTGGAACCTCTTGTGTTCCAGTTTGTACCCATTACCCCTTGTCCTATCATTGTTTGCCACTGAGTAGAGCCTGGCTCCGTCCTCGTGACGCTCCCCCTTTATATATTTATAGACACTGATAAGGTCACCCCTCAGTCTCCTCTTCTCCAAACTATAGAGACCCAGCTCCCTCAGTCTTTCCTCATAAGGGAGATGTTCCACTCCCTTAATCATCTTTGTTGCCCTGCGCTGGACTCTCTCCAGCAGCTCCCTGTCCTTCTTGAACTGAGGGGCCCAGAACTGGACACAATACTCCAGATGGGGTCTCACCAGGGCAGAGTAGAGGGGAAGGAGGACCTCTCTCGACCTACTAACCACCACCCTTCTAATACACCCCAGGATGCCATTGGCCTTCTTAGCCACAAGGGCACAGTGTTGGCTCATGGTCATCCTGTTGTCCACTAGTACCCCCAGGTCCCTCTCCCCTACACTGCTCTCTAACAGGTCATTCCCCAACCTATACTGGAACCTGGGGTTGTTCCTGCCCAGATGCAGGACTCTACACTTTCCCTTGTTATATTTCATCAAGTTACTCCCTGCCCAACTCTCCAGCCTATCCAGGTCTCGCTGGATGGCAGCACAGCCTTCTGGCGTGTCAGCCACTCCTCCCAGCTTAGTGTCATCAGCAAACTTGCTGATAGTACACTCAATTCCCTCATCTAAATCATTGATGAATATATTAAATAATACCGGTCCCAGTACTGACCCTTGAGGCACTCCACTAGTTACAGGCCTCCAACTAGACTCAGCCCCATAGACTACAACTCTCTGGCTTCTCTCCTTCAGCCAGTTCGCAGTCCACCTCACTACCTGATCATCCAGTCCACACTTCCTCATTTTAGCTGTGAGGATGCTGTGGGAGACTGTGTCAAATGCTTTGCTGAGGTCAAGGTAGACCACATCCACCGCTCTGCCATCATCCATCCACCGTGTTATTTCCTCATAAAAGGCTAAGAGATTGGTCAAACATGATTTCCCCCTGGTGAAGCCATGTTGACTGCCCCTCATAACCTTCTTATCCTTGATATGCCTTAAGATGGTACCAAGGATAAGGTGTTCCATCACTTTCCCAGGGATGGAGGTGAGGCTGACCGGTCTCTAGTTACCCGGGTCCTCCTTCTTGCCCTTTTTGAAGACTGGAGTGACATTTGCTTTCCTCCAGTCCTCAGGCACCTCTCCTGTTTCCCAAGACTTGGTAAAGATGATGGAGAGTGGTCTAGCAATGACTTCCGCCAGTTCCCTCAGCACCTGCGGGTGCATCCCATCTGGACCCATGGATTTATGGATGTCCAGATTGCTCAACTGGTCTCTAACCCATTCCTCATCGACGAAGGCAAACCGCTCCGTCGACCTGACTTCATCTAAGGTCTCAGGGGTACAGGGCTCTTCAGGATTGCCCGCAGCAGAGTAGACAGAGACAAAGAAGGCATTCAGTAACTCTGCCATCTCTTTATCTTCTGTCACCAGGGCACCCATCTCGTTCATCAGTGGGCCTACATTGCCTCTGGTGTTAGTTTTGTCTGCCATGTATTTAAAAAAGCTCTTTTTGCTGTCCTTGACCCTTCTTGCCAGGTTTAATTCTAAGGATGCCTTAGTCCTCCTAGCTGCCTTCCTACATCCTCTAGCAGCAGCCTTATATTCCTCCCAAGTGGCCAGCCCCTCCTTCCATGACCTGTAAACTCTCCTCTTCCACTTGAGCATACCCAGCAATTCCCCGTTTAGCCACGCAGGTCTCTTGGCCCTCTTCCTTGACTTCCTACGTGTCGGGATGCTCCGATCTTGAGCACGGAAAAAGCAGTCCTTGAATGTCAACCAACTATCTTGGGCCCCTTTACCTTCAAGCAGCCTTGCCCATGGGATTTCCCCTAGCAATTGCTTGAAAAGGCCAAAGTTTGCCCTGCTAAAGTCCAGGGTTGCAATTCTACTTGGTATTCTACTAGTCCTGCCACACAAGATCCTGAACTCCACCATCTTGTGGTCGCTGCATCCAAGGCAGCCCTCAACCCTTACTGCTTCGACCAGATCCTCCTTGTTAGTGAGGATGAGATCCAGCAGCGCTCCTCTCCTGGTCGGCTCATCCACCATTTGCAGGAGGAAGTTATCATCCATACACTGGAGGAACCTCCTGGACTGTGGCTGGGTTGCCGAGTGGTCCTTCCAGCAAACATCAGGGAAGTTAAAATCCCCCACGACGACCACGGCCTGTGACTGTGAGGCCGCTCTCAGCTGCCTGTAGAAGGCCTCGTCAACTTCCTCACCCTGATCTGGTGGTCTGTAACAGACACCTACAACAGTATCCCCCCTGCCAGCCTGCCCCTTAATTCTCACCCACAGACTCTCAACTTGCTCATCATCTGTCCCTGGACAGAACTCAGTGCACTGTAGTTCCTCCCGCACATAAAGTGCAACCCCACCACCCCGCCTGGCTGGCCTGTCTTTCCTGAAAAGGACATAGCCTTCCATGACTATATTCCAGTCATGTGAGCTGTCCCACCACGTCTCTGTAATTGCCACCAGATCATAATCTCCTGACTTAACACAGGTTTCCAACTCCTCCTGCTTATTTCCCATGCTGCGCGCATTGGTGTACAGGCATTTCAGGGAGCGAGCTGAGCACACCGATTTCACCCTAGGATTGTAGGAGGCCTCCCAGTCTTCATTAATTCTGGAGCGCTGCCCCACTGGGGCAAGCCCAGCTACAACCCCATCCCCCTTCGAATCTAGTTTAAAGCTCTCCAAATGAGCCCTGCTAATTCGTGCCCCAGCATCCTTTTCCCTCTGTGAGACAAACCTTTCTCACTTGTCATTGTCCAGACTGGTGCCCTATAAAACCAGCCGTTATCAAAGAATCCAAAGCCCTGCCCCCTGCCTGTAGCACCAGTCTCGAAGCCAATTGTTCATGAACTGAATCTTCCCATTCCTTCCCACATCATCAGTGGAAGATGGAAGGAGTGAGGAGAAGATCACTTGAGCCCCAGACTCTTTCACCATCCGCCCCAAGGCCCTGTAGTCTTTCTTCATCCCCCTCAGACTGCGGGAAGCAGCTTCCTCCCCACCTGTCTGGAAGACCAGCAGCGGGTAATAGTCTGTCGGGTGCACCAGGTTGGGGAGCGCCCTGGTGATATCCCTGATCCGGGCTCCAGACAGACTACACACTTCCCTATGATGAGGGTCAACTCTGCATATCGGGCCCTCTGTTCCTCTCAGAAGGGAATCCCCTACTACAATGACCCTTCTTTCTTTCTTAACAGAGGCAGTCTTGAGGTGCAAAGTCGACCCCCTTTTCCTATGTGGCCTTGTGGGCCGGCCTTGCCCCACATTCTCACCTACCTCTCCTTCAAGATCCAGGGCCTCGAACCTATTATGGAGGGACACCTGGGGAAGCAGGGCAGGAAGGGGGGAGGGTTTCCCACGACGTCGAACTGGAACTCGCTTCCAACCCTCGCCGTCTTTTTGGTCCCCTACCTCTGCGCAACAGCTACAGGGCAGGGGCTGCCTCGGGCCATCCCCCTCTGTGTGAGAAGGCAGGGGGTCCTTCCCCTTTTGGGGGGTATCTCCCTGGAACCGTTTCGACTGGCCCGCCAGGGAGTTACTCCACCAGTCGATCTCCCTTTCACACTCCCTGATGGTCCTCAGTGTCTCAACCTCCTCCTTAAGTCTTGCCACCAGGCTAAGCAGATCTTCTACCTGCTCACACCTCACGCAGGTGGAATGCTGTCCTCCCTCCCCCGGCAGCAGCAGGCTCTGGCACTCCCTGCACCCAGAGACCTGAACAGCCACGGTCTGGGACGTTGTCTCTGTCTGAGTTGCTGTACTCACCTTACTGCAAGCTCTCTTTCTGGAGGCAAGATAAACCATTATAGTTGACACAGTTTTAAGAAAAACAGTCTAGAAGAACAGGGCACAGGGATAAAGAGTATCTGGGAATGGCAGGTGTCCAGGATGGGCTACAGTTAAACTAACTGATAAGTAGGAGGAGAGGAGGATTATCATGTCTTTGGTGCTAACGAACCAATTAAGCTGGTATAATCATCTACTGCGTGTGTGTGCTGGGTTCATTTTTCTCCGTGGTAGCTGGTGCAGTGCTGTGTTTTGACTTCCAGCCTGGGAACAGTGCTGGTGATACCAATGTTTTCGGTTGTTGCTAAGTGATGTTTACCCTGACCAAGGACTTTGTGAGGCTCATGCTCTGCCAGGGAGGAGGGGAAGCTGTGAGGAAGCAGAGACGGGGCGCCTGACCCAGGCTAGCCGAAGAGGTATTCCATGCCACAGCACATCATGCCTGGGGGGGGGGTAACTAGGAGTTACCCGGAAGGACAGGGGTTCTGGGTCGGACTCGTTTCTTGGTGAGTGGTATCATATTCTCTTCCCTTGTTATTTTCTCTTATCATTGTTGTCGTTGGTGGTAGTGGTGGTGATTTGTGTTGTACATTGGTTGCTGGACTGTTCTTGTCTCAACCCGTGGGAGTTGCACTCATTCGATCCTCCTCCCCATCCCTCACAGGAGTGGGGAAGGGGAGAGCCCTGGGGGGGGGGCTCAATTGCTTTTGACCCGGCACCACTCACTGGGAGTGAGTGAACAAGCTGTCTGGCTAGGGTATAAACCACCACAGCGTGCTCTAAAGGCAGCCAGAAGTGATGAAGATTGTAGGAGGAAGTAAACAACCCTCAGAGACCACCACCACAATTCTGTACGCATGCAGGGAACTTTCTGGAAAATTATGTAATCCATACATAGCCTCATGAATATGTATGTATGCTCAGTGGCTATAAAAGGACGGCTTGTGTAGCAATTGGGAGACACACGTTAGGAGGAGCTATCCCCTGTGTCTCTTGGCACCACAATAAAAAATACATGCTTGTCAGCTTGAAAACTTTGCTGGCAAGTTTGTTCCTGGAGTTTTCTCCAAATCAACCTGGACCTCCATTGATCGTAGCAGGGATACTGTACCAAGCTCTATCCCTGCACAGTAAAAGGAATCCTGATGGTAAAGACATGGGTGAATTAAGGGACATACTGGCAGTAAGACTTTGGGTTTTACACCACAAACTATGATTTCTATATGCAGGATTAGTTGATCCTACATCCGTGATACTATTATATACTATAAACTGTCCATTATAGTTAAATGAAGTACAACTGGCATTCCCAGGTATGTTCCCCAGGAGACTTAACTCTTGAGGAGGTAACACTGGAGTCTTTCCAGTCCGTCATAACCAGCTATCCCAATTTTGTGTATTCTTCCAGGTCCTGAAGGCTCTCCGCTGAGTGTTTGATAACTTCACTGCCTCCTTCAGTTCTTCTTCAGTTAATGGCAACCCAATGAGACATGTCGAAAATGGATTAGATGGTGCAGCAGTACTTTGACATAAGGTATCATGGTGGGTGATATTGGCAAGTGTGGTCCACACATTGGTTCTGGGCTGGATGACAGGTCGTGCCAGAAGTCTGAAAAACAAAATAAGACCAGTTTTGCCCCTCCCTCCTGGTGTACCTATTCCCTGAGTCATAAGTGCTCCCCTGGAACCCTAAGCCATTGAGTAGGCCTGGGATAGATAATGGTGACAGTATGAGAATCATCTATGGCTAGGACCTCAACTGGCTTCTCATACCATGCTTTCCTGCCAGTGAACCGTCAAGCAGGGCTGCTTAGTTCTATCAAGCCTGTGACATAGTAAATGTAACACCATGTTTCAGCAGGAAGGACCTGTTTCCAGTTAGATGCATTCTTCAGACCTAACAGAATGAGCTTTTTAACATTTGTTTGTACAGGATTTAAGAGGTGGATGTCTAATTTCTGTAGCTCAGGATACAATGTTATTACCCGAATAAGTATTTCTGAACTAGGTTGCACATGGATTAACACATCTGTTCACACCCATTGTGTTTTTTGTGTTTCTAGGGCTAAGGGTTGCTTTTGAATCAGTACTAAACTTCCTTTATCAGAGTCTACTAGATAATCCTTCCCTCCCCAGACCGTGATTGAACCATGAGCTATGCGGGTGATTACCCATGTTTCTCCTTTCATTAAATTCAAAGGATTCAAAGTAGAAGATAGCATACGGTTATTCAGAATGCGTTGGGCCTCACTTACATGATCGACCCATTTAGAATATGTACCTCTCCCCAAACACTTCAACTGTGATTTTAACAACCCATTCATTCATTCTACCAATCCTGCCCTTTGTGGATGGTGTGGTAAATTCCAGGTCCAGGTGATATTACGTTCATGGGCCCACTGGGCTACCTTCGCGTTCTTAAAATGTGTTCCATTATCTGACTGGATTTCAGTGGGAGTTCCATAATATAGTTCTATGGTTTCTAAGCAGCAGTCACATGGGCATTTGCATACCGTGTGGGAATCACCACAATGACACTGGAAAATGTGTCTACTGCTACACAGGCATAACGTTGCCATCTATACTCAGGTAAGGGTCCAATAAAATCAATTTGCCAAATTTCTCCTTCCTTTAATCCCTGTTTCACTTTTCCCATGGGAGTAGAGAACACCTTGGCTTGTTTTAACAATTGACAGACTGAACAGGTGGCAATAACTTGTTCTATTGTATTCTGAGACAGCAGCACCCCCCGGGGCATTGACCATCTTTGGGTGGTATCTCTACCTGCATGCCCTGCTTTCTCATGGGCCCATTGGGCCAATCTCATATGCTCCTCTTGGTCTATCTCTATTCCATGTACATGTGCCTGTTTGCAAACCTCCGCATTCCACCACGCAGTTTCAGCAGTTACTGTAGTATGTGCATCCACATGACGTACTTGAATCAGCCTAGTTCATAAAGCATCCCATATTTTCTGCCAATACTCCTTCTGTCACACCTCCTTGGTCGCTATTTTGTATTCATCCCTCTGCCATTTACCTAACTAATTCACCAGTCCTTGCTCCACTGCCCAGGAATCCGTAAATAGGTAACGTACCCTTCCCTCAGGGGTTGTATCAATAGATTGCCATGCTGCCACCAATTCCGCTGACTACTGCCTGAGGTTCCCTCCATCACCAAGTGGGTTTGTGCATCGGGATTAAATGCCACCATGCCACTTCTTAGTACCATTACTACTTCCATCCATGAACCAGGCAGTCTCACTCTGCTCATTTATCAGCTCCTTATAAAGGGTACCACATCTGCCAGTCTGGTAATTTACTTGTTTTCAGTTTAGTGGTCTGGGGGCCCCAGTCACTCTGTCACTTACTAATTCATGTAAATACTTGTCGTGGTTTAAACCCAGTCAGGTAATTCGTTCGCTCACTTCCCCCCCCTTTCTTGCCCTCCCCCTGCTCCCGGAGGGACGGAGAGGAGAATTGAAAAGAATGCAACTCCCACGGGTTGAGATAAGAACAGTTTAGTAACTAAGGTATAACACAGATCACTACTGCTACCACCAATGATAATAATGATAAAGGAAATAACAAGGGAAGAGAATACAACACCTCACCACCAGCCGACCGATAACTCGCCCCCCCCAGCCCGACCAAGCTCCGACCGATACCTCCTCCAACCCTGCAGTCTCCCAGCCCTTCCGGCTCACTCCCAGTTACATCCTGGGCATGACGTGCTGTGGTATGGAATACCTCTTTGGTCAGTTTGGGTCAGGTGTCCTGTCTCTGCTTCCTCCTGGCTTCCCCTCCTCCCTGGCAGAGCATGAGGCTCACAAAGTCCTTGGCCAAACCAAAACATCCTTGTTATCAGCTCTGTTCCTGAGCTGAAAGTCAAAACACTGCACTGCACCAGCTACCAAGAAGGAGAAAAAATGACTGCTACTGCTGAACCCAGGAGATTATCCACCCCTTATTCCATACCATTCACGTCATGCTCAGTTCCCACATTTTCAATATACCATCACTCTTATCTCAGTGCACTCTTATCTTAGTGCATGGACCAGTCCCTATAAAGCTGCTGAGTCCATCTGGTCCATGATGTCAGGCTCCACCTCTTGTAACAGTCTTCCAGAGCAGGAGAGACTGTGTGCAGTGTTCACACTTGTGAATAACCTGGGCAATAGTGTCCATTGCTAAGTCCACCCCTCGATCATGAGTCCATCTGTATGTTGCATCTCTGCTCTGATGGCCTGAAGTGCCATGGGCCCACCAGGCTTAAAATAATTCACTGTCCCCTTAAGCAGTTTCTGCAGCTTGTTGCTGGAGACTCCATACAGCTGCCTTCCATCTCCGACGCTTCCAAAGCACTGGAGGGGCCCAGTGGACTAGATACTTGCCCATACTGTCCCACACACCCTGCCACTCATGACTGTCCAGCCTTGGGGAAAACCTCTTGGTCCCCCTATATCGTCGTCTAACCCCAGACAAGACCCAAACCTGACTCTGCTTAACTTTTGAGATCAGACAAAACGGTTGTGGGTAAAACACAGTCTGTGTGTGTGCCAACATGCTGATCCCCATCACAATCAGCAGGCAGGTCCCAAGTATACCCAAAGGCCATTCAAAACCTTCAGAACTCTCAAACGATGCTGCTGTACTTGTCACTGGGGCTGGTGTAGCTGCTGTGCTTGCCGGCTCTCCCACCGCCAGCTTCTCTTTTCCTGAGTCCAGCTCTTCCTCCTCTGCCTTGCTGGGAAATGCTGCGTGGTCTCCTGCATCCTCCTGGGGCTCGGCGGGCGGCTTCCGGGGGATGCTCTCGGCCGTCGCGGAGCTGGGCTCCTCCGCGGGGCTCGGCTCCTCCGCGGGCCTCGGCTCCTCCGCCGCCTTCTCCCGCTGCTCTGCAGCCGCCTCCTTCCTCTCCTCGACCGCCCCGACCTCCTCCACCGGCAGCCGTCCCCTCGCGGCCTCCGGCCCCGCTCCCGCCGCCGCTTGGTCCCCGGGGCCGCTCTCCCGGGCCGGTTCGGCTGCCGCCGGCTCCCGGGGCCGCTCCCCCTCGGCTCCCCGCAGCCTCACGAAGATGGAGAGTAGGGTGAGGACCAGGACGGTGAAGAACAGCCGGACGGCCAGGTACAAGTCCACGGCCACGTCCGTCCCGCCCTGCTGCTGGAGCCCGCCCGTATTACAAGCCATTGCCATAAAGCACAGTGAGACAAGAACCTTAGCCCAGGCCCCACACTTGATAAACACTAACACACCAAATACCGGCTCTACGTAAGTTACAACATTCTGAAGCTGTGAGATCAAGAGAAACAACTCTGAGAGCCAATAAATCGTCATTGTGATGAGTGACTATTAATCTAGTCAGATCTGTCGTTATCTCAACCCTTCGTGCCCCACGTTGGGCGCCAAAAAGAACTGTCGTGGTTTAAACCCAGTCAGGTAACTCGTTCGCTCACTTCCCCCCCCTTTCTTGCCCTCCCCCTGCTCTCGGAGGGACGGAGAGGAGAATTGAAAAGAATGCAACTCCCACGGGTTGATATAAGAACAGTTTAGTGACTAAGGTATAACACATATCACTACTGCTACCACCAATGATAATAATGATAAAGGAAATAACAAGGGAAGAGAATACAACACCTCACCACCAGCCGACCGATAACTCGCCCCCCCCAGCCCGACCAAGCTCCGACCGATACCTCCTCCAACCCTGCAGTCTCCCAGCCCTTCCGGCTCACTCCCAGTTACATCCTGGGCATGACGTTCTGTGGTATGGAATACCTCTTTGGTCAGTTTGGGTCAGGTGTCCTGTCTCTGCTTCCTCCTGGCTTCCCCTCCTCCCTGGCAGAGCATGAGGCTCACAAAGTCCTTGGCCAAACCAAAACATCCTTGTTATCAGCTCTGTTCCTGAGCTGAAAGTCAAAACACTGCACTACACCAGCTACCAAGAAGGAGAAAAAATGACTGCTACTGCTGAACCCAGGACAATACTGCACCCCTTTTGGTTTTGACTTTGCAAGCTCTTGTATGTACCATCTCAGTTTTTGTATAGTGGCTTCCTGGGCATGTCCTATCTTATGAGTGGAGGGATTGCTCAGGACCCAGCTTACAATCGGACTCTCTGTCCTATGTAGCACTTCATGACCGGAAGTATGAGCTTCAGTATCTGCTAATGCCCAGTACAATGATAACAACTGTTGTTCAAAAGCAGTATATCATGTGGCTGCCCCACTCAATCGCCATGATCAGAAGCCAAGGGGCTGACACCAACCATCTTGGAGCTGCCATAAGCTCCATAGTGCTACCCCTGGATTAATTGAGATGTGCAACTCAACAGGTCCTGGCAGCAGTGGGTGCAATTCCATTTGTTCGGTCACTAGGGCTTTCACTGCTCCAAAAGCTTTTTCCTGCTCAGGTCCCTTTCCCATTCTGCCATTTTCATTGCCAGTTTGTGTAAAGGTTTAAGTAAGGTAGCCAACCCAGGTAAATGAATCTGCCAAAATCCCGTGGCCCCTAAGAATTGCTGGATTCATCATTTTGTTTCTGGAGTGGGACAATGTCACAACATCTTCTGAGTTTGTTCTGGCATCTGATGCACCCCATCAGCCCAAATGATACCAAGGTATTTTACTGTGGTGCTTGGTCCCTGTACTTTCTTTGGGTTTATATCCCACCTGGCCTCCTGTAGACCAGCTTTTACTAAGGCCAGTGCCTCTACCACTTTTTCATAGTTTTCCCCATATATCATAATATCACTGATATAACTGAGTAATTTGTACCTTAGAACCCATGGTAATCTGTTGCAACATGTGACCAAGAGCCTGATGGCAGTATGTGGGACTATGTTTATACCCCTGTGGTAGTCGGGTAAACATGTATTGGACAACTCTCCATGTAAAGGCAAACTAACCCTACATTTCAAGGGGGATAGGAAAGGTAAAAAACACATTAACAACATCAAACAGAGCATAACATAGCCCATGTCATGGTTTAAGCACAGCCGGCAACCCAGAACCACGTAGCCGCTCTCTCACTCCCCCCCCTTCCTCCCCCCACTCCCCGAGGGATGGGGAGGAGAATCGAAAGAATGTAACTCCCATGGGTTGAGATAAGAACAGTCCAGGAACTAAAGTATAACACAAAACTGCAAACGCTACCATAAATAATAATGACAAGGGAAATAACAAGGGAAAAGAATACAACTGCTCACCACCCGCTGACCAATACCCAGCCCGACCCGAGCAGTGATCTAGCCCTTCTGGGAAAATTCCCCCAGGTTATAAACTGGACATGACGTGCTGTGGTGTGGAATACCTCTTTGCTTAGTTTAGGTCAGGGGTCCCGTCTCTACTTCCTCCCAGCTTCCCCTCCTCTCTGGCAGAGCATGAGACTCAGAAAGTCCTTGGTCAGAGTAAACATTGCTGAGCAGCAATTAAGAACATCGGTGTTATCAGCACTGTTCTCAGGCTGAAAGTCAAAATCACGGCACTGCACCAGCTACTAAGAAGGAGAAAAATGTCTGCTACTGCTGAACACAGGACAGAATCCACCCCTTATTCCAAACCATTCACGTCATGCTCAGATCCCACATTTTCAATATACCAATGCCCTTAGCTCATATATATATATAAAAAAATATATATAAATACACAGAGAGAGAGAAAGAGAGATTATTTCTTAGTGCATGGACCAATCCCTATAAAGCTGCTGAGTCCATCCAGTCCATAATGTCAGGCTCCATCTCTTGTAACATTTTTTCAGAGCAGGAGAGGCTGTGGGCAGGGTTGGATCGTTGCCTGCTGATGACACTGTGGAACTTGTCTGGTTTCATCAAAGTTGATTCGTTGTTGGGATGATGGTCGGAGGGAAGTCAGGGCCAGTTGATGGTGACCTGAAGACATCTAGTTGGTGGGCTATAAAAGTGCTCTATACGAGGCAACAGCATACAATTGAGTTCATTGGCTGTTTTCCCATAAAATCAAATCCCCTTGAGGTACATATCAGACTTCCCCATCTTCCCGCATTACCCATCAGGTATATCTGGGCCCAAGAGAAAAAGCAATCCCACGAGTGGGCTTGCCTTTACCTGAAGCAGGAATAACCCAGACTGTCTTCCCCAGGAAACTCTTCATATGCACCACGGGAACTTTGTCCCCCTCTACAAAATGTAAAAGTTCTGACTGGGCTGGGCCAGCCCTGTTGGCAGATCCTCTGGTGTTGACCAACCAGGTGGCTGTGTGGGATAGTATGGGCAAGTATCTAGGTCAGTGGGCCCCTTCAGTATTTTGGAATTTCACTACCGAACAACTGCAAAATCCAGTAGAATTAGTAAAACACTTAAATGAGGTGTGTGGTCATTCTGGCCATACCAGAGATGGACAAATCACGGCAACGTGCTGGGGCTTGGCCTATGCTTACAGGGCCTTGTTCAACACTATCCAGCACCTTCAAAAGGAAAAGAATGTCAGCGGATTTGAGGGCAAAGTGACAGTCGCTACTCAAACTTTGGCTGCAATGAACTGCGCAGCTACCCCAGTGGCAAGTACAGCAGCTGCTCAAACTTCAACTGCAACAGACAGCGCGGTTACCCCAGCTCCAAGCACGGTAGCTACACCACCCCCAGCAACAAGTACAGTCGCTACTCAAACCACAGTGATAATCACTGCAGCCAAACCAGAGGACCAATTCGTACCAATATCGGTTGCCCCTGTACGCAAGAGAACAAGCAAAAAGGAGGCAAAAAGGGTGAAGCGAGATGAAGAACCAATGAATTCACCACCCGGTCCAGAATCTGATCAGGAGTCATCATCACATGACGAAGAAGAAGAAGAAGAGGTAACTTCTCGACCTCGGACCTCAACCGAGCTGCGGAATATGCGAAAAGATTTTACCCGTCAACCAGGGGAGCACATCATCACCTGGTTACTCCGATGCTGGGACAATGGGGCCGATGGTCACGAACTAGAAGGTACAGAAGCCAAGCAGCTGGGATCACTTGCTAGAGAAGGGGGAATTGACAAAGCAATTGCAAGAGAGAAAAAGTCCCTCAGCCTTTGGAGGAGGCTCTTGGCAGCTGTGAAAGAAAGGTTTCCGTACAAGGACGATGTTACGAGTCGTTCGGCCAAGTGGACTACTATAGACTAAGGCATCCAGTCTCTGAGGGAATCGGCCATCGTAGAGATGCTCTATCATATCAAGCCGAATAACGGGGATACACCTATAGATCCAGATGAAGTTGAATGTACACGACCCATGTGGCGAAAACTTACACGGAATGCACCGTCATCATATGCCCATTCATTGGCAACAGTGACCTGGAATGACATAGTACCACTAACAGTGGATGAAATGGTTCATAAACTCCGAGAGTTCGAAGACAATCTCACTCCTTCCATCATCTCAGCTGTGAAAAAACTGTCCCAGGACCTCGACAAATTGAGGGACGATGTATCTGATTTATCCAGCTCCTCACGTGTACCAACACACGTCTCAGCTATTAACAAAAGACGTCCTATTGTTCGAGAGAGGAGATACAGAAGGTATACGCCACGGGGTACCCTATGGTTTTACCTGCTGGATCACGGAGAAGACATGACAAAGTGGGATGGAAAACCTACTTCAGCTTTGGAGGAACGGGTGAGTGAACTGAAGAGGGGAGCGAGGGCCAAGACTGATCGTCCCATGAGAACTACGGCTTCAGTCTCTGGTGAGCAGTTTCCCAGATGGAGTGGAAGAGCTGATTTTACTCCAGCTCCTGTGATAATGAAGAATAATCCCTTTCAACACGACTTAAGTGTCCAATGCTGTGACGACCATTAGAGGGGCCCTGCCTCCAGCCAGGTGGAGGTAGGGGACAATCGGATTTACTGGACTGTGTGGATCAGATGGCCTGGCACATCAGTCCCACAGAAGTATAAGGCTCTAGTAGATACCGGTGCACAGTGTACCCTGATGCCAACAAGCTGTCAAGGGGTGGAACCCATCTATATTTCTGGAGTAACAGGAGGATCCCAAGAGTTAACTGTGCTGGAGGCTGAAATCAGCCTGACTGGGAGGGAGTGACAAAAGCACCCTATTGTGACTGGTCCAGAGGCTCCATGCATCCTCGGCATAGACTACCTCAAGAGAGGGTACTTCAAAGACCCAAAAGGGTACCGGTGGGCTTTTGGTATTGCTGCTTTGGAGACTGAGGAAATTGAGCAGCTGTCCACCTTGCCTGGTCTCTCAGAAGATCCCTCTGCTGTGGGGTTTCTGAAAGTGGAAGAACAACAAGTGCCAATTGCGACCACAACAGTGCACCGGCGGCAATATCGCACCAACCGAGACTCCCTGATTCCCATCCATCAGCTGATCCGTAGACTGGAGAGTCAGGGGGTGATCAGCAGGACCCGCTCACCCTTCAATAGCCCCATATGGCCAGTGCAAAAGTCTAATGGAGAATGGAGACTAACAGTAGACTATCGTGGCCTGAATGAAGTCACACCACCATTGAGTGCTGCCGTACCGGACATGCTAGAACTTCAGTATGAACTAGAGTCAAAGGCAGCCAAGTGGTATGCCACGATTGATATTGCCAATGCATTTTTCTCCATTCCTTTGGCAGCAGAGTGTAGGCCACAGTTTGCTTTTACTTGGAGGGGTGTTAGTTCACTTGGAACCGACTGCCCCAGGGGTGGAAACACAGCCCTACCATTTGACATGGACTGATCCAGACTGCACTGGAACAGGGGCAAGCTCCAGAACACCTGCAATACATTGATGACATTATTGTGTGGGGCGATACAGCAGAAGAAGTCTTTGAGAAAGGGAGGAAAATAATCCAAATCCTGCTGAAAGCCGGTTTTGCCATAAAACGGAGTAAGGTCAAGGGACCTGCACAGGAGATTCAATTTTTGGGAATAAAATGGCAAGATGGACGTAGACAGATCCCCACAGATGTGATCAACAAGATAACAGCAATGTCTCCACCAACTAATAAGAAAGAAACGCAAGCTTTCTTGGGTGCAGTGGGGTTCTGGAGAATGCACATCCCAAATTACAGTTCGATTCTAAGCCCTCTCTATCATGTGACCCGGAAGAAGAATGATTTTAAATGGGGCCCTGAGCAGCAACAAGCCTTTGAGCAAATTAAACGCGAGATAGTTCATGCAGTAGCCCTTGGACCAGTCCGGACCGGGCCAGATGTAAAAAATGTGCTGTACACTGCAGCTGGGGAGAACGGTCCTACCTGGAGCCTCTGGCAGAAAGCTCCAGGGGAGACTCGAGGTCGACCCCTCGTCTTTTGGAGTCGGGGATACAAAGGATCTGAGGCCAGCTATACCCCAACTGAGAAAGAGATACTGGCAGCCTATGAAGGGGTTCGAGCTGCTTCGGAAGTGATTGGCACTGAAGCACAGCTCCTCCTGGCACCCCGGCTCCCCGTGCTGGGCTGGATGTTCAAAGGCAGGGTCTCCTCTACACATCATGCAACTGATGCTACATGGAGTAAATGGGCTGCACTAATTACACAACGAACTCGAATAGGAAATCCCAGTCGTCCAGGCATTCGAGAAGTCATCATGGACTGGCCAGAGGGCAAAGATTTCGGAATGTCACCAGAGGAGGAGGTGGTGCGTGCTGAAGAGGCCCCACCATATAATAAACTGTCAGAAAGTGAAAAGCAGTATGCCTTGTTTACTGATGGCTCTTGCCGTATTGTGGGAAAGCATCGGAGATGGAAGGCATCTGTATGGAGTCCTGGATGACAAGTTGCAGAAACTGCTGAAGGAGAGGGTGAATCGAGTCAATTTGCCGAGGTGAAAGCCATCCAGCTGGCCCTGGACATTGCTGAACGAGAAAAGTGGCCAGTACTTTATCTCTATACTGACTCATGGATGGTGGCAAATGCCCTGTGGGGGTGGTTGAAGCAATGGAAGCAGAGCAACTGGCAACGCAGAGGTAAACCCATCTGGGCTGCTGCACTGTGGAAAGATATTGCTGCCCGGGTGCAGAACCTGGTGGTGAAGGTACGTCATGTAGATGCCCATGTACCCAAGAGTCGGGCCACTGAGGAACACCAGAACAACCAACAAGTGGATAAAGCGGCTAAGATTGAAGTGGCTCAGATGGACTTAGATTGGCAACATAAAGGTGAATTATTTTTGGTCCGGTGGGCCCATGACACTTCAGGCCATCAGGGCAGAGATGCAACATATAGATGGGCCCGTGACCGAGGGGTGGACTTAACAATGGACACTGTTGCCCAGGTTATTCATGAGTGTGAAACATGTGCTGCAATTAAACAAGCCAAGCGGTTAAAGCCTCTTTGGTATGGAGGACGATGGTTGAAGTATAAATATGGGGAGGCCTGGCAGATTGACTATATCACACTGCCACCAACCCGCCAAGGCAAGCGCCATGTGCTTACCATGGTGGAAGCAACCACCGGGTGGCTGGAAACATACGCTGTGCCCCATGCCACTGCCCGGAACACCATCCTGGGCCTTGAGAAACAGATTTTGTGGCGACACGGCACCCCAGAGAGAATTGAGTCAGACAATGGGACTCATTTCCGGAATAATCTTATAGATATTTGGGCCAAAGAGCATGGCATTGAGTGGTTATATCACATCCCCTACCATGCACCAGCCTCTGGGAAAATCGAACGGTACAATGGGCTGTTAAAAACTACACTGAGAGCAATGGGTGGGGGAACTTTCAAGCATTGGGATACACACTTACCAAAGGCCACCTGGTTGGTCAACACCAGAGGATCTGCCCACAGGGCTGGCCCAGCCCAGTCAGAACTTTTACATATTGTAGAGGGGGACAAAGTTCCCGTGGTGCATATGAAGAATTTGCTGGGGAAGACAGTCTGGGTTATTCCTGCTTCAGGTAAAGGCAAGCCCACTCGTGGGATTGCTTTTGCTCAGGGACCTGGATATACTTGGTGGGTAATGCGGGAAGATGGGGAAGTCCGATGTATACCTCAAGGGGATTTGATTTTAGGGGAAAACAGCCAGTGAACTCAATTGTATGCCGTTGCCTGCTGTGGAATGCTTTTATTGCCCATCAACTAGATGTCTCCAGGTCACCAGCGACTGGCCCTGACTTCCCTCCAGCCATCATCCCAACAGAGAATGAACTTGGAACATCATGGACCGAATGGACTCTGCAGCATTATAGGGATTGGTCCATGCACTAAGAAAATGATTTTTTCCTCTTGGTCTGTATGTATATGGATGTATATATGTGGGAGAGCGATGGTGTATTGAAAATGTGGGATCTGAGCACGACGTGAATGGTATGGAATAAGGGGTGGATAATGTCCTGGGTTCAGCAGTAGCAGTCATGTTTTTTCCTTTGTGTTAACTGGTGCAGTGCTGTGTTTTGACTTCTAGTTTGAGAACAGTGTTGGTGAAGCCGATGTTGTCGGTTGTTGCTAAGTGATGTTTACCCTGACCAAGGACTCTGTGAGGCTCATGCTCTGCCAGGGAGGAGGGGAAGCTGTGAGGAAGCAGAGACGGGGCGCCTGACCCGGGCTAGCCGGGGAGGTATTCCATACCACAGCACGTCATGCCCGGGGTGGGGGGTAACTGGGAGTTACCCGGAAGGACAGGGGCTTCCGGGTGGAACTCGCTTTCTTGGCCGGTGGTATCGTATTCTCTTCCCTTGTTATTTTCCCTTATCATTGTTTTAGCTGATAGTAGCGGTGGTGATTTGTTGCTGGACTGTTCTTGTCTCAACCCGTAGGAGTTGCACTCTCTCGATCCTCCTCCCCGTTCCTCCGGGAGCGGGGAAGGGGAGAGCCCCGGTGCGGGGGGGGGGGGGGGGGGGAGACGGACACGGACTTCGATTGTTGTCAGCTCGGCACCACTCACTGGGAGTGAGCGAACGAGTTACCTGACTGGGTTTAAACCACGACACATGAGCCGGACAAACCACTGTTGTGGCTTCTCCCCAGGTCGTTGGCTATACTTGGCCAGTAGGTTTTTTACATCCTCCAGTGAAAAATCTTCTATAACATCCACTCAAGCCCAACAGCCTGATACTGGATCCAGGGTCACCTTCCGTTTTACCATGGGAGCTGCCCGAGCACTCTCCGCATTTCTCTCCCATTCATTTTCCACCTCCTCACTGTCCAAGGTACTCCAGATGTCCCCATCCCATGTTTCAGGATTAAAATCTGGTTATGTTACTACTGCCCGCACCTGAGGTCCTGTATCCACACCGGACTTAGGGTGTCTCCACCGCTGCCGCACAGTCTGCATGGCATATGATGTTGCTAATTTCTCTAGTTTTTCCTGCCACCCTGATGCTACTTGGGTGGCAGCTAATAAAGCCTGTTCTTGCACTACTCCTCTCACATTTTCAGTTAGCAATTCCTGTTTCAACTGATGTATTTGTTCCTCCAAGTCTTGGATTTGCCCCCAGGTTATTTTAAACATGCTAAGCAGGGCTCCTCCCATTCTCCCAGCATGTTGCAGGCGCTCTTTAGGCTTTGTTTGTGGTGTCTCTACAAACTGCCCCCAATACTTCAATAGATCAAGAGGACATTTTTCACTCCATGGCTCTGACCCCACCTGAGTACAGGTTTCCTGCCTATCCCACAAAGTAGTCCATGGTTCCAGTGTCCATGCTGGCCCTCCCACCAGTGGAGCACTGGGAGCCAAATCGGAGGGCAGCTGCCTTTTGAACATGATTACCCAACCCTATCAAATAACTAAAGGGGCCTCACTGCCTTTTTGCCCTCTTCTGCTACACGGCCCCACTAATTCTTGTTATACCCAACTACTTCTCTCTTGCTCTTTCAGACCCAGAATCCCATCCTTGTTGCCAATTATGTTCCAGAATTGAGGATTCCTGGTTGAGAGAAATGAGACACAAATAGAGAACTCACAACTAGCCTATTAATATAGGAAAATATAGAGATACTAACAGATACAGTAAAGGTTATTTCTGAAGAATGGATATCTTACCAACCCCAAGGATCCTGTGAGGACGATCAGGAAATCAGCTCCAAGGATCATCATAGAGTGCGAGGCGGCAGGCCCTACCGTAGCAGGCATCCCCGTGGAGGCAACATTGACCTGGGTGGTATGAGGTCCTGCTTTCCTGCATCGCATGAGGCCTGGGCTTCTGTACTAGCAAAAATGAATGCTCATTCTGACGTAGGGGGCCAGCCTATGTTGGAAGAAGTGGCCAGCTATATCTAGCAAAGTCTCCAAGGGTCAGGACTTTTCAGGGATTTCTAAAGCAGGACTTTCTGTGGAGGAGCCAAAGCGGGACTTTCTGGGGAGGAGCCACCATGGACCATTGCATCACGTGTTTTGCTCGCCTAACACAAGGGAGCCTGCAAGGATGCTGGAGAGGGACTCTTCATTAGGGACTGTAGTGATAGAACAAGGGGTAATGGGCTCAAACTTCAACAGGGGAAGTTTAGGTTAGATATAAGGAAAAAGTTCTTTACTGTGAATGTGGTGAGGCACTGGAATGGGTTGCCCAAGGAAGCTGTGAATGCTCCATCCCTGGCAGTGTTCAAGGCCAGGTTGGACAGAGCTTTTTGTGACATGGTTTAGTGTGAGGTGTCCCTGCCCATGGAAGGGGGGTTGGAACTTGATGATCTTAAGATTCTTTCCAACCCTAAGTATTCTATGATTTCTGAAAAGGAAGCTATTAGATGTTAACACTTGATACCAACAGGCATTTCTTTTATGTTCTCAAGTTAATGTGCAGTGTGGACTTATAGCAGGACTAAATAGATGAGAGGTCTTCTATTCCTTCTAAAGGTTGTGGAAACTTTTGTTCAGTTTGATGAATTTGGTTTTGTCAGTTGGTGATGAAGATTTTCACTTATATGCAGCTTTTGGAAGCAAATTTATACATTCTCTGGTTTAGGGAATGCAAATAGAGAAGCTTCTATTATTTACAAAGAAAAAGACAGTATTACTTTAGCCCTCAAAATATTATGTTGCCATCTAGGAAAGTTAACAGCTCTTATTGTCACTTGATCTGCATGTAGATTTGAAACAAGGTCTCTGTGTCAGCTGAAGCTGTATGTTTTTTGCTAATGCAAGAACATGGTAAAATTCTTACTGTTAGTGCAAGTTGCATGTATTATGCTAATGTTAAAAGTGATATTTCAGATGTCAGCTGAATGGATTCCAGAATTACATTTCAGAGTAAGAAGGAAATTTGTTGCAGCTTATGCATGCAAAAACCCAGAGCTGGGCCAGGATAAGAACCCCTGTGCCAACAATTTCTTATGAATAGTTGCTTTGGAAGTTCTTTACCTATTCTGTTCTTCAAGAGAGCAGCCTCTTCAGGAACCTGCTTAGTAAGGTTCCATGGGATAAAGCCCTAGAGGGCAGGGGGGCCCAAGACTGCCGGTTAATATTCAAGGAACACCTGCTACAAGCTTAGCGTCGTGTCCCTACTAGAAGGAAATGTGGGAGGAGGGCCAGGAGACCTCCATGGATGGATAAGAAGCTGCTGAGGAAACTTAGAGGGAAAAAATAAGCTTATAAAAGGTGGAAGTGAGGATAGGCAGCCTGGGAAGAATACAGGGATATTGTCTGAGAAGATAGGGTCCAGGTTAGGAAAGCTAAGGCCCAGTTAGAATTAAATCTGGCAAAGGATGTGAAAGATAACAGGAAGGTCTTCTATAGGTACGTAGCAAATAAAAGACAGACTAGGGACAACATGGGCCATCTCCAGAAGCTATCAGGAGACCTGGCTACCCTGGATTTGGAGAAGGCTGAGGTTCTTAATGACTTCTTTGCCTCAGTCTTCACTGGCAAATGCTCTGACTGTGGGAATTGCAAGCCATCCTGTTCCCGCTATGTGGACAATTAAACAAGAAGAGTAATAATTGCTGATAGTGCACCTGGGTCTTGGGTAAGTCAGGGAGTGTTTTGGTGCAAGGTTGGGCTGGGAAACAGCCTGGGGAGTGTTTTTTTATAGAATGGAATTCATAATGCCTGAAAACAGTCACTGGGAATGATGTAGTTGCTGTTTGGCTTCATGGCTCAGACCTGTATCTGTATGCTATATATTACCATGCTTGAGTGAATAAAGTAGAACTAGTTGTTAGTATAATCAAGTACAACTCTCCAAGGAGTAAAAGTTCATCCAGGAGTAATAGATTCGGATTATACAGGAGAAATAAAAATTTTATCATCTACCTTAAATGACAATTGTAAAATTCCAAAAGGTCAAAAATTAGCACAACTTCTTTTGATTCCATACTGGGTGTCAAAAGTAGAAATTAACACAAGGAATACCTCTGGATTTGGAAGTTCTGGAAAAGCTGATGTTTATTGGACTCAGGAGATTACTCAGAAACAACCTTTATTGAATTTGCAAATAGAGAATAAAGTCTTTAGTGGGTTAATAGACACTGGGGCAGAAGTTTCGATTATTTCACTATCTCAGTGACCAACTGATTGGCCCTTTGAAAAGACTTTAGCAACAGTAGCCAGAATAAGTATTATACAGTCTCCTTTTAAAAATACTCGAGTCCTCAAAGCTATTGCATCAGATGGTGCTGTAGCTCATTTTCAACCATATATACTGCCAGTTTCTATGAATCTGTGGGGGCAAGATTTGCAAATGCAGTGGAATTTGTTACTTACCACAGATGGGGCAAATTTATCCTAATGGTCGCTGATCTGAAGCCCCTGCTCAAACTTTCATGGTTAACGGAAAAAAAACAGTTTGGGTTGATCAGTGGCCTTTAAAAGGGAAAAAATTGGAGCAAGCACATTTATTGCTTGAAGAGCAACTGAAATCAGGACATATTGTTCCATCTACTAACCCCTGGAACACACCCATTTTCGTAATCCCAAAGAAATCAGGGAAATGGCAACTTTTGTGAGATCTACGCGCAATTAATAATGTAATGCAACCCGTGAGGGCTTTACAACCAGGTTTGCCTAATCCTACTTTGATTCCAGCTGACTGGTTTCTTTGCATTATTGATTTGAAGGATTGTTTTTTTACAATTCCTTTGCATCCTTCAGATTGTGATCATTTTGCTTTTTCTCTGCCTTCAGTCAGCTGTGCTGCTCCTATGCAAAGATATCAATGGACTGTTGTGCCACAAGGAATGATGAACAGTCCAACAATCTGTCAGCTAGTAGTTTCCACAGCTATATCACCAACTAGGAGTGCATTTCCTGAACTGATAACTTATCATTATATGAATGACATTTTGGTCTGTGCAGAAGCAGAACAATATTTAGAAACTACTGTTAATCATTTAACAGAAAATTTATGTTGTTTTGGACTACAAATTGCCCAGGAAAAAATACAAAGAATGCCACCCTGGAAATATTTGGGGTGTGTGCTAACTGAAAGAACAGCAAAGCCTCAGAAGCTAAAACTGGCAAACAAAGTCACAAATCTGAATGATTTACAGAAGCTCTTAGGTACTATTAATTGGGTGCATCCTATGCAGGGTAGTATTAATGCTGACCTTGAACCACTCTTTGATTTATTGTGAGGGGACTCAGATTTGAATTCTCGTCAGCTTACCCCTAAAGCTATTGATGCTTTGAATATAGTGACACAAAAAATTGAGATGCTACAGGCAGAGTGCATTTACACTTGCCGATTTCTCTGCATGTTGTTAATACTCAGCGAACACCATTAGGAGTTATATGTCAAATCGACAGAAACTCTATTTACTTATTGGAATGTTTTTTTTTACCACATACCCAGAGAAAGACTGTGACAGAACCGTTAGATATGATTCTTGACTTAATTGCCAAAGGCCATGGGAGGGTTCAATGGTGGCAATGACCCTGCAGAAATGTATTTACCATTAACTGTAACAGACTTTCAGTTCCTTTTTGGTCAACATGTTTCTTTCCAAATAGTGTTAGCAGACTTTACAGGAAAATTTTTTTATGGTACTCTGAAACAAATTGCTGAAAGCTTTTTCAGATTTTGATATACAGGAGTGATTTGTAGTTCAAGCGCAACCCATTCAGGATGCTAAAACCATTTTGTAGATGGCTCTGGAAAAACTGGCAAAGCTGCTGTAGTTTGGTTTGAAAATGATTCCTGGCAATCCTCTGTTATACATGTGGACGGCTCTATGCAGCTTGTTGAAATTGCTGCAGTCTTACATGGGCTACAGTTGCTCCCTGCAAAATCCTTACATATTGATTGCTGATAGTGCACCTGGGTCTTGAGTAAGTCAGGGAGTGTTTCGGTGCAAGGCTAGGCTGGGAAACAGCCTGGGGAGTGTTTGTTTATAGAATAGAATTTATAATGACTGAAAACAGTCACTGGGAATGATGTATTTGCTGTTTGGCTTCATGGCTCTGACCTGTATCTGTATGCTATATATTACCAGGCTTGAGTGAATAAAGTAGAACTCATGAAAGCAGTGTGTGTGTGTATGTGTTTAGCCTCTTTCTTTACAGACGCTGCACTGACCAAATCGCCCAAGCCTTGGAAGGCAGATTACAGGGACTGTGAGAATGAAGGCCTTGGGCCTACTATAGGAGGGGATCTGGTTTGAGACCATCTTAAAAATCTGAACGTGCACAAGTCCATAGGACCTGATGAAATCCATCTTTAGGTCCTGAAGGAGCTGGCGAATGAACTTGCTAAGCCACTGTTCATAATATTTGAAAAATCATGGCAATCAGGAAAAGTTCCTGATGACTGGAAAAAAGGGCAATATAACCCCCATTTCCAAGAAGGGGAAAATGGATGACCCAGGGAACTACAGACCAGTCAGTCTCACCTCTCTGCCTGGCAAAATCCTGGAGCAGTTTCTCCAGGAAAGAATGCTAAGGCACATGAAAAGCAATGAGGTGGTTGGTGACAGCCAAAATGGCTTCACTAAAGGGAAATCCTGTCTGACCAATTTAGTGGCCTTCTATGATGGGGCTACAGAACTGATGGACAGGGGTAGAGTAGTTCATGTCATCTACCTGGACTTATGCAAAGCCTTCGTCAATATCCCGCATGACATCCTTGTCTCTAAATTGGAGAGGCATCAATTTGATGTGTAGACCACTCGGTGGATAAAGAACTGGCTGGATGGCTGCACGTAAAGAGCTGTGTTCAATGGCTCAAAGTCCAGTTGGAGACCAGTAACGAGTGGTGACCCTCAGGGATCAGCGTTGGGACTGGTCTTGTTCAACATCTTTGTTGGCGACTTAGATAGTGGGGTTGAGTGTGCCCTCAGCAAGTTTGCCAACAACACCAAACTGTGTGGTTCCGTAATACGCTGGAGGGAAGGAATGCCATCCAGAGGGACCTCGACACGCTTTTGAGGTGGGCCAATGCCAGACTCATGAAGTTCAACCAAGCCAAGTGCAAGGTCCTACATCTGGGTTGTGGCAATCCCAGGCACAGCTACAGGTTGGGCAGAGAAGAGATTCAGAGCAGCCCTGTGGAGAAGGACTTGGGGTGTTGGTTGATGAGAAAATGAACATGAGCCGGCAGTGTGCGCTTGCAGCCCAGAAAGCCAACTGTATCCTGGGCTGCATCAGAAGGAGAGTGACCAGCAGGTCGAAGGAGGTGATCCTGCCCCTCTACTCTGCTCTCATGAGACCTCACTTGGAGTATTGTGTGCACTTGTGTTGTCCTCAACATAAAAAGGACATGGAGCTGTTGGAGCAAGTCCAGGTGGGTGCCAAGAAGAAGATGAGGGGTCTGGAGCATTTCCCGTATGAAGACAGCCTGAGAAAGTTGAGGCTGTTCAGCCTGGAGAAGAGAAGGCTGTGTAAAGACCTCATAGCAGCCTTCCAGTATCTGAAGGGGGCCTTTGAGGATGCAGGGGATGGACTTTTCATTATGGACTGTAGTGATAGACCAAGGGGTAACGTGCTCTAACTTAAACAAGGGAAGTTTAGGTTAGATATAAGGAAGAAGTTCTTTACTTTGAAGGTGGTGAGGCACTGGAATGGGTTGCCCAAGGTAGTTGTGAATGCTCCATCCCTAGCGGTGTTCAAAGCCAGGTTGGATGGAGCCTTGGTTGGCATGGTTTAGTGTGAGGTGTCCCTGGCCATGGAAGGGGGGTTGGAACTAGATGATCTTAAGGTCCTTTCCAACCCTAACTATTCTATGATTCTATGATTATTTTTAGTTGTTGCTAAGTAATGCATATCATAATCATGCCCAGTATATAAACTGGGTTGAGTCACCTGTGTCCTGGGTTCATGTAATGGATGGGAACCTAGCTGAGAGTTGATTTCCTCTCATGTCTTAGAGACATAACAAAGTCTGTTTTTGTAACAGTGTATTCGGCCGAGTATATATGTTTATGTTTATCATGACTGTTTCTCTGAATGAGAAAGGAAAACAGGTGTGCAGCTGTTCTATGACCTTCACACATGACTGCACTGTGGTGCCTAGACAACTCTCTTGGTGTGGACAACAGTGAGTTTCTGCAACTTGCCCTGGGGGACTCTGTACAGCTGTCTTCCTTCTCAGATGCTTTTAGTTGTTGCTAAGTAATGCTTACTCTGATCAAGGACTTTCTCAGTCTCATGCTCTGCCAGTGAGGATGGGAAGCCCCGAGGAAGCAGAGACAGGACACCTCACCCAAAGTAACTGAAGAGGTGTTCCATACCACAGCATGTCATGCCCAGTATATAAACTGAGAGGAGTTACCTGGAAGCCCCTGATTGCTGCTCGGGTCGGGCTGGGTATCATGTGGGTGGTGAGCAATTGTATTCTCTTCCCTTGTTATTCCCCTTATTGTTATTATTGTTGGTGGTATCAGTGGTAGTTTTGTATTGTACTTTAGTTACTGGACTGTTCTTATCTCTCGAGTTATGTTCTTTCGATTCTCCTCCCCATCCCTCTTGGAGCTGGGGGAGGAAGAAGTTGGTGGAGTGAGTGAGTGTGGCTGCATGGTTCTGAGTTACTGGCTGGGATTAAACTATGACATGGACTAAATTATTCATCCTTATGTTGCCAGTCTAAATCCAGAACCCAGGACAGGAGCGTACTCGTGTGCTTCAGAAGACTGCCAACGTCAGTGATGGTTTATCTGTTGCTTATCATGCTTGTTAGTACGGGTGATGACATCCTGGATCATGTTGTCCCAGAATACCCTCAGCACTCTGAAGTTTTTTACATAAACTAAACCTGAAATATTTTTAACTTTCCCATAACAAGCCAGGTGGCAGATAGTTGATCTTATGTTGTACGTGCTATCTCCTGAAACTTCCAGGCTGTACTGATGACTGAAGAGGTAGTATGGATGGGAAACACACAATTTGTAGCATACTTCTATAGCTCCTGTGATATCCTCCACAGTTATATTTTCTGAGAGAAAGCTTGGAGGAGGGCAGTATAAACAGAGTGTACTATAAGGTCACTTGATCCTTTAGATTGCTTATTATACATAACTGAACTAATACTATTTCAGTTTCCAAATATTAAGGACCTGTTGCACAGATCTTTTCACAGTAGATTATCAATTACTCCTTTACTTATTCTTTCTATTTATTTAAAACATCAAAACAACAATGTGGCTGGTTCTCATAGGATTTTCATGTATCCTGTGAAATGCAATCAATCAGATCAGCGATCTGTATGGTTCTTTTGCCAGTAGAGTGTTAGGAGATGCACCTCTTGTTTCAATGATTTCCTTGCTTTCCCCTCTAGCCGAAGTTTAACTGAATTACAGCAGATCCTCTGACATTGACCAACCAGGAGGATTTTGGTAAATGTGCATCCCAGTGTTTGAAACTCCCACCACCCATTGCTCTCAGTGTAGTTTTTAACAGCCCATTCTACCATTTGATTTTCCCAGAAGCTGGTGCATGGTAGGGGATGTGATATACCCACTCAAGGGCATGCTCTTTGGCCCAAGTGTCTATAAGGCTGTACCAGAAATGAGTCCCATTGTCTGACTCAGTTCTCTCTGGGGTGCCATGTTACCACAAAATCTGTATCTCAAAACCCAGGATAGTGCTCCTGGCAGTGGTGTGGGGCACAGTGTATATTTCCAGCCATCCGATGGTTGCTTCCACCATGGCAAGCACCCCTCGATCACGAGCCCATCTCCATGTTGGATCTCTGCCCTGATGGAATGAAGTGTCATGGGCCCCTCACACCAAAAATAATTCATCTTTATGTTACCAATCTAAGTCCATCTCAGCCACTTCAATCTTAGCAGCTTGATCCACTTGCTGGTTGTTCTGGTGTTCCTCAGTGGCCCGACTCTTGGGTACATGGGCATCTACATGGTGTACCTTAACCACCAGGTTCTGCACCCAGGCAGCAATATCTTTCCACAGTGCAGCAGCCCAGATGGGTTTACCTCTGCGTTGCCATTTGCTCTGCTTCCATTGCTGCAACCACCCGCACAGGGCATTTGCCACCATCCATGAGTCAGTATAAAGTACTGGCCACTTTTCTTGTTCAGCAATGTCCAAGGCCAGCTGGATGGCTTTCACCTTGGCAAGCTGACTCGATTCACCCTCTCCTTCAGCAGTTTCTGCAACTTGTCATCCAGGACTCCATACAGCTGCCTTCCATCTCTGATGCTTCCCCACAATATGGCAGGACCCATCAGTAAACAAGGCATATTGCTTTTCACTTTCTGACAGTTCATTCTATGGTGGGGCCTCTTCAGCACTCATCACCTCCTCCTCTGGTGACATTCCGAAATCTTTGCCCTCTGGCCAGTCCATGATGACTTCCAGAATTCCTGGACGACCGGGATATCCTATTCAAGCTCATTGTGTCATTAGTGCAGCCCATTTACTCCATGTATCATCAGTTGCATAATGTGTAGAGGAGACTCTGCCTTTGAACATCCAGCCCAGCAAGGGCAACCAGGGTGCCAGGAGGAGTTGTGCTTCAGTGCCAATCACTTCTGAAGCAGTTCAACCCCCTTCATAGGCTGCCTGTATCTCTTTCTCAGTTGGGGTGTGGCTGGCCTCAGATCCTTTGTATCCCCAACTCCAAAAGCCGAGGGGTTGACCTAGAGTCTCTGCTGGAGCTTTCTGCCAGAGGCTCCAGGGAGGACAATTATCCCTGGCTGCAGTGTAGAACACATTTTTCACATCTGGCCCTGTCCAGAGTAGTCTAATGGCTACTGCATGAACTATCTCTCATTTAATTTGCTCAAAGGCTTGTTGTTGCTCAGGGCCCCATTAAAAAACATTTTTCTTCTGGGCCACATGATAGAGAGGGCTTACAATCAAACTTTAATTTGGGATGTGCATTCTCCAGAACCCCACAGCACCCAAGACAGCTTCTGTTTCTTTCTTATTAGCTGGTGGAGACATTGCTGTTATCTGTGGGGATGTGGCAACATCCATCTTGCCATTTTATTCCCAAAAATTGAATCTCCTGTGCAGATCACTTGACCTTACTCCGTTTTATGGCAAAACCAGCTTTCAGCAGGATTTGGATTATTTTCCTCCCTTTCTCAAAGACTTCTTCCACTGTATCACCCCACACAATAATGTCAACAATGTATTGCAGGTATTCTGGAGCTTGCCCCTGTTCCTGTGCAGTCTGGATCAGTCCATGGCAGATGGTAGGGCTGTGTTTCCACCCCTGGGGCAGTCAGTTCCAAGTGAACTGCATGCGCCTCCAAGGAAAAGCAAACTGTGGCCTGCACTCTGCTGCCAAAGGAATTGAGAAAAATGCATTGGCAATATCATTTGTGGCATACCACTTGGCTGCCTTTGACTCTAATTCATACTGAAGTTCTAGCATGTCCGGTATGGCAGCCCTCAATGGTGGTGTGACTTTATTCAGGCCACGATAGTCTACTGTTAGTCTCCACTGTCCATTAGACTTTCGCACTGGCCATATGGGGTTCTTAAAGGGTGAGCGGGTCCTGCTGATCACTCCCTGACTCTCCCATCTATGGATCAGCTTTTGGATGGGAATCAGGGAGTCTCGGTTGGTGTGGTATTGCCGCCGGTGCACTGCTGTGGTCGCGATAGGCACTTGTTGTTCTTGCTTCACCAGCTCCTAAGAAGGAGAAAAAAAGACCGCTACTGCTAAACACAGGACAATGTACCACACCAAATGCGTTTTTAGAATCAGTCCAAGTATTTATCCTTTTGTCTTTAGCCAATCCCAGAGCTCTCTTTAATGCCTTTTGGGGGGAGGTGTTTGTGAGTAAAGATTTCCCTTCTATTACCTGTGATGTGGTGGTAACAGCATATCCTGCCTTTTGTTCACCATTTTTCATGAAGCTACTACCATCAGTAAACCAAGAATCAAGTCTGGTCGGCTTGAATATACAGTCTCTACAGTGGCCAAGCAGTCGTGTGTTAGTGGTTCTGTTGGATGTTCCTGCAGAAATGGATGCTGGATTCACAACATTAGTGACCATAATTTCTATGTAATCATGATCCACAAGGGTGGCCCTGGTAATTTAAAAAACATGAAGGTGATAACCAGTGGGCTCCTTTCTGTTCCAGGACTGCTAATACAACATGGGACACTAGTACAGTAATCTTTTGTCCCAAGGTGAATTTGCAAGCTTCGTCAGTATTCATGACAACTGCCTCCACAGCCCTTAGGCATCTGGGCCATCCTTTGCTCGCTTCATCCAGCTGTTTCAAAAAACACGTCACTGCCCTTCTGTAGGGTCCTATTTTCTGATCAAGGACCCCCAAAGCTATTCCCTGTTCTTCGCTGGAATACAGCCGAAAGGGTTTGTTTACATCCGGAAGTCCCAGAGCTGGAGCTCTCATTAGCTCTGTTTTTAAATTTCTAAAAACCTCCTCTGCTGAATCAGTCCATGCAAAGAGGGAGGATTTCCTTTTAACAGTTTGTATAGTGGTCTTACCAGAACACTGTAATCATGGATCTAAAGTTTGCGGCATATAGTCATTCCCATGGACATCCATAGCTCTTTGACGGTTGACGGTCATGGAGTTTGGCAAATGGCTTCTTTTCTGGCAGTTCCAAGTTCTCTCTGTCCTCCTGTTATTTCATATCCTAAGTAGGAGACTCATGTGTGAATTAGTTGGGCCTTTTGTTTGAATACCTGATAACCATTCAGTCCCAGAAAATTCAATAATCCCACCATTCACTGGACACGTTCTTCCTTTGTTTCTGTGGCAAATAATAGGTCATCCACATACTGTAACAGAGTCCCTGTCTGAGTGGGTGGCTTCCATGATTCTAGTTCCAGTGCTAACTGATTTCCGAAAAATCGTTGGATTGTTTTTAAACCCTTTCAGTAATACCGTCCAAGTTAATTGAGTTTTCCTTCCCATGTCAGTATTTTCCATTCAAAAGCAAATAAATTTTGGCTTTCTTTGGCCAATGGTAAGCAAAAGAAAGTGTTCTTTAAATCCAGGACAGCAAACCATTTCTGATTATTATTCAATTTAGTCAATAAGGTATACAGATGAGTTGCTACTGGATGAATATCCTCTACAATTTTGTTGATTGCTTTAAGATCTTGAACCAATCCTCAACTTTTCCCATCATATTTCTTTACTGGCAAGATAGGAGTATTATATTCCAATTCATATTCAATTAATAATCTATATTTTAAAATTTAACAATGATTTCTTTGATTCCCTTTGATCTTCTAATTTTAAGGGATATTTTTTTTATTCTAATTGAGCAGCCCCAGCTCCCCTTTTATTTCTACTTTAACAGGCAGAGCATTTTTCACCTTACCTGGAACTTCAGATGCCCATACTCCCAGATATACCTGATTAAGGATTTCTTCTATTTCAGGGAGGTCCTCCTGCTTGCCTTCCTGTTGAATTAAAGATAAACTCAAAACTGTAATTAATTGATTGTTTTTAACTCTTAATTCCATTTTGCCTTCTTTAAATGTTGCTTCTCACCCTAATAAAGATTTTTGAGAATTTGGCATGCATAAAAATTTATGCATTCCTATTTCTTTTCCCAGTTTGTACTCTAAAGGTTTCAGAAAGAATGCCATTTTTCTTTTTCCTTTTTCTTGGTGGCCAGTAGCTCCCACATCTGTAATAAATTCTTTTCTCTCTGATTTAAGATCGAATAAGTTGCTCCTTTATCCACTAAAATTCCACTTTATTTCCTCTAGTCCCTACTTTAATTTAACCAGTGGATCTGCTAGGGTAGATTCCCCAGGTCCCCATCAGTCTAGTTCCAATTCAGTCACTGGAGCCACCCCATGGCACTCCCCCCACGGCAGCCTCACTTCCATTGTCCAAACTCCCCACAGCAGGCACACCGATCTGGTAAGAACCCACTCCCTCACCTCTGCCTGACATCCTTCCTCCACCTTTGCTTGACATCCCTCCTCCACCTTTGCCTGACATCCCTCCTCCACCTTTGCCTGACATCCCTCCTTCACCTTTGCCTGACATCCCTCCTTCACCTTTGCCTGATGTCCTTCCTCCACCTCTGCCTGACATTCCTCCTCCACCAGTTTCAAAGCAGCCACCGTAACCGTGGCTATAGTATGACTCAGCTTTTTCTTTTCTACCTGTTCCCTATTCCTATATGCTCTCCATGCTTCCTCCTTAACTCCCGTCTGCATTTATCCAGCAAGACCTCAGTCCCGTCTGTCAACATGTCTGTTTCTGCTTGTCTGCCTGCCCCAGCACTCATCCCATGATCAAACACAGGAGCTGCATGAGCTCCCCTCCTTTCCCCCTTGGTTTTCCCTTTATTTTTCCTCACAGTTGCTCACCCTGTGTAGTGGTTTAAACTCTGTCATACACGCAGTCTCACTCGCTCACTCCTACCCCTTCTTCCCTCCCCCCTGCTCCCAGAGGGATGGGGAGGAGAGTCAAAAGAATGTAACTCCCACAGGCTGAGATAAGAACAGTCCAGTAACTAAGGTATAGGAAAAATCACCACTGGAAAAATCACTACTGCTAGCACCAATAATAATAATGATAAGGGAAATGACAATACCACACGCCGACCAGTAATATTCAGCCCGACCTGAACAGTGAAGGGGCCAGTCTGGATAACTCTCAGTTTACTTCCTAGGCATGACGTGCTATGGTATGGAATACCTCTGGCTAGTTTGGGTCAGTTGTGCTGTCTCTGCTTCCTCACGGCTTCCCCTCCTCCCTGGCAGAGTATGAGACTCAGAAAGTCCTTTGTCAGACTAAACATTTGAGCAGTTTTTGCTTCTGAATCCTGACTCTCAGTCAGAAACTGTTGTGAAAGTTTTCCACAGGTGTTGCATAATATCTTTGCTGTGTGCTTCTGCATATGTACAGCAAAGTGCTTTTCACTGTTCTGTAGCAACTTGTAGCAGAAATCTGTAAGTCATAAGTAAGCCTCAGGAAAAAGACTTGAAATGCCAAGGATTCCATCAGTTGAGTGTAGTATCAGCGCTGGTGCAGGAAGCCAGTCTCACACTGCAGAGATCAGCGAAAAGCAAAAAAAAGTGGCTTGGGAGGAGAGATTCTTGCCAGCTTACAGCTAAGCCTGACCCTAAGGAGAAGATACCAACCAACTGTATTTGATTTTAATGCTATTAGAAGCACCCAGGAACATCAATGTATGTCAGAGATCACTGACAGTCTTAAGAAATTTTAATGTAAAAAACCTACTAACATTACACAACCTGAAAATTGTCTTAATTACAAATACACAGGTTATTTTGTAACTTTCAGCAACAAGCTATCCCTTCTGTTCATTTCAGAACAAACAATGAATGAAAAGCATATACTTAATTATATGTCATGGTTTAAACCTAGCCAGACAGCTTGTTCACTCACTCCCAGTGAGTGGTGCCGGGCTGGAAGTAATCGAGGCCCGCGCCCCACCCCCCCAGGGGCTCTCCCCTTCCACGCTCCCCGAGGGATGGGGAGGAGAATCGAAAGAATGCAATTCCCACGGGTTGAGACAAGAACAGTCCAACAAACAATGTACAACACAAATCACCACTGCTGCCACCAATGACAACAATGATAAGAGAAAATAACAAGGGAAGAGAATACGATACCAACCCCCCAAAAAACAAGTCTGACCCAGAAGACCCTGTGTCCTTCTGGGTAACTCCCAGTTACCCCCCTGGGCATGACGTGCTGAGGTATGGAATACCTCTTTGGCTAGCTTGGGTCAGGTGTCCTGTCTCTGCTTCCTCCTGGCTTCCCCTCCTCCCTGGCAGAGCATGAGCCTCACAAAGTCCTTGGTCAGGGTAAACATTACTTAGCAACAACTGAAAACATCGGTATTTTCAGCACTGTTCCCAGGATGAAAGTCAAAACACAACGCTGCACCAGCTACCACGAAGGAGAAAAATTGACTGTTACTGCTAAACCCAGGACATTATAATATCAACCCACTTTTTGAAAAGCCAAAACCTAAAAAATGGTGGTTTTGCTTTTTTGTTTTGGGTTTTTTTTTTATTCTTCTCATGAACACAGGTAGTTATCAAAATTTGAAACTAACTTCTAAAATATGTTTGTAGATCTTTTTTGGTTATATTGGTTTGTCTATGGGATCTGTTCAAGCTTCAAAAGTGGAAGATTATGCTGATGCAAGCTATTTCTGGCTTTATGCTTTCGATTCCTTTTCAGCTTAATCCTTTCTTTTTAATTTCCAGGCTCTATATGTTCTTTGTTATAAATTGAAACGTATAAAACTATCTTTTCATTCCTTAACAGAAGGGATCCAAATTCCTTCTTTTCATTTCCTGTGATTGACTTTATTGCTCCTGGCTATTCCATGATCATTAAAAACCCAATGGATTTTAGTACCATGAAAGAGAAGATCAAGAATAATGGGTACCAGTCCATGGAAGAATTCTGTAATTTTCTGTAATTCAAGTAATTCTGTAAATTTTATTTTGACTACAGAGATGTATTATGCTCAATTGACTTTAACTCTAGTGTTTTATGAGAATGTAAAGGTGCCAAAAGAACCAGTACTTCTGCCTGAAGAAATGTTTCTTGTTGAATTTTTTTTGGCAAATAAATTCTGTAAGTGAAAGTGAAAACACTTCTGGTTTGGAAATATGAATCTCAAAGATGTGGATAGCTTCAGGTTTTATGCAGGATTAAAAAGAACCTGTCAGTTTGCCTTTCAGTGTGTCATTTTAGATCTTTACTTAAGAATGAACATGATAGCATTTCTGCCAGTGCTCTCTTTTTTTTTTTTTTTAATGTATTGCCTCTCAAAAAACAAGGACTCTGGTGGATTTCTTGGCTTTGTCTGTTGCTGCTTCCTCATTTGCCTCCAGTAACCTCTGCTATCCAGACTTATCTAGTAGATCCGCAGCTAGCCAAAGCAAGATGAGCTCAGTCCTGCTGGCAGCAGCTGCTTAACAAACCCTGTGTTGTAGTGTGTCTAGGGGATACAAGGGCCTGTTTTGAAGGCCCCTAAAGCTTTTAAAAGAGTGGGGGCTTGTTTTATTTTGTTCAGCAGAAATGCTCTCTAATTCTTTACTGGGCTAGATGAGGACTCAAGAAATGTAATTTGTGTGTAATTAACAGTTGAACTTAGGCAGATGCTGTTTAATAGTATTGGTTGTATTTTCTTGCACATTCCTCTTTAGAACTCCAAAACTTAAGAAGAATATTCCCTGTTGTATCATCAGTTTCTGGTTAGTTTTTCATTTTAATATTTTGCCTTTGTAATAGCTGAGAATGTGATAAAACCTTTCTGCCTGCAGAGGCTCTGCAATGAGTATAGAAGTCAAGTTCCCAGCTCAGTCATTCAAGAAATAAACTCCAAACAAGCATACATTTCCTTTATTCATTCTAACTGCAACTTTGGCATATTCCTTATAATTATTTAACTTGGAGCTTTTTCTCGGTGGCCAGTAGCACCCACATCTGTAACAAATTCTTTCCTCTCTGATTTAACACCAAATAAGTTGCTCCTGTATCCACTAAAATTCCTCTTTATTTCCTCTAGTCCCTAGTTTTAATTTAATCAGTGGATCTGATAGGGTAGATTCCCCCGGTCCCTGTCAGTCTAGTTCCAATTCAGTGACCAGAGCCACCCCATGGCACTGCCCCCCACCCAGGGCAGTCTCACTTCCAACGTCCAAACTCCCCATAGCACGCACACCGATCCGGTTCCACAGAAGATCCCACTCCCCCACCTCCACCCGACATCCCTCCTCCCACTCTCAAACACAGGAGCTGCCCGAGCTCCCCCCCTTTCCCCCTTGGCTTTCCCCCCTTTTTTTTTTTTTTTCTCACAGCTGCTCACCCTGCCCTGCAGGGGCTGCAGATGCCTGCCTCTGCAACAGCATTTCTGGTTTAACCCCTTCTTAACTCTGAATGCGAATGTGCCGCTTGTTGCCAGTGACAGCAATCTCTTCCTCCTTATCAATATCAAATAGGACAGATGCAGAGGGTGATCCTCTTGGAGGTACTTGTGAAACATGATTTTCCAATCTATATTCCTGATTACTGTTTTTTAACTTTAAACATCTTTCCCCAATATCACAGGCTGAACATCTCCAGATTAACTTTCAGCATTTTCCTGTCCTTTTCCAAAGCCAAAATTAAGGGATTTGGTGGAGCTATATTAATTTTGCATTCAGTCTGTCACTCTGCATGATTTCTTAAAGTGAAAAACATATCTGCATACATTACTTCATCCCATTTTCCTTGCCCCCTCAAAACAACATTAATTGTAACAATGTATTATAGTTCAGAGTTCCATTTTTAGGCCATTTTTCCTGATCTTCCGAAGTATACAAAGGTCACCATTGGTTACAATATTTTACCAATGCTTTCTTAATCACCGAGCCCCCAGGAGACCCTCCAAGTTCTTTCCAGTGTGCCAAAATGCACCCAAAGGACTCTTTTTCAAGATCTCTTCACTCTGCTGATTTTGTATTATCAATCTCACATTCACACACACACACAAACGGGATCCCACAGACACACTCCACACAGTTACAACACTTGAGACAGAGACTAAAATTCAACCAAACAAACAACAGTTACCAACACAGTTATAATATCCTGTCACCAGTACCAAAATCACAAGACCAAAATCATTACTGTAACAAGCCACAAAATAAGATGAATACCAGTCGAATCAAAAGCAATACTTCCTAACCCCTATGGCTCAGACCATATTGTAACATTAATAGGGGGGTTTCCTTGAACCCTTTATAGTTGACCAGCCTGTCAGTGTCCCAAGAAGGACGAGACCCTTGTGCCTGACCAGCCTGTCTGTGTCGCACTGTGGGACGTACTGGACAGCCCACTGTATCGGAGGGTGATTTGACTAACCTAGTCAGGGACCCACGCTGACAGCATCACTGAATCAAATCCCTTATGGGCTGTTGATAGCACACTGGACCCAAAACCATTTCCACAAGACACCCCCTGTGTCTTGTAGGACTCAAACCACAAGATGCCCCCTGCTTAGTTATAACAGTCTGGCACTGATACCAAAATCACAAGACCGAAATCCTTAATGCAACAAGCCACAAAATAAACACCAACAAGATCCAAAACCATTTCCACAAGACACCCCCTGCGTCTTTGAGGACCCAAACCTCAAGAAGCCCCCTGCTTCTTGTGGCTGTATAGCAGTAAAATCCAAAACCTTTTCTACAAGACGTCCACTGCGTCTTGCAGGATTCAAACCACAAGATGCCCCCTGCTTCTTGTGGGTGTATACCAAATGGACGCTAGCAGCCAGGTATATGCCTTTGCCTATGAGGTTTCCTATCTTGATTTATGGAAGGCTTCCGAACCTTGCATATGCTTACCAAACCAACCCAATTACCAGTTTAGTCTTTATGCAAGATGCCCCCTTGTCAAGGGGAAGCTGGGAGGAAGCAGAGACAGGACACCTGACCCAAACTGACCAAAGAGCTATTCCATACCACAGCACGTCATGCCCAGGATGTAACTGGGAGTTAGCCGGAAGGGCTGGGAGACTGCAGGGTTGGAGGAGGTATCGGTCGGAGCTTGGTCGGGCTTGGGGTCGAGTTATCGGTCAGCGGGTGGTGAGGTGTTGTATTCTCTTCCCTTGTTATTTCCTTTAACATTATTATCATTGGTGGTAGCAGTAGTGATTTGTGTTATACCTTAGTTACTAAACTGTTCTTATCTCAACCCGTGGGAGTTGCATTCTTTTGATTCTCCTCTCCGTCCCTCCGAGAGCAGGGGGAGGGCAAGAAAGGGGGGGAAGTGAGCGAACGAATTACCTGACTGGGTTTAAACCACGACAGTTCTTTTTGGCGCCCAACGTGGGGCACGAAGGGTTGAGATAACGACAGATTTGACTGGATTAATAGTCATTCGTCACAATGCTGATTTATTGGGTATCAGAGTTGTTTCTCTTGATCTCACAGCTTCAGAATGTTGTAACTTACGTAGAGCCGGTATTTGCTGTGATAGTGTTTATCAAGTGTGGGGCCTGGGCTAAGGTTCTTGTCTCACTGTGCTTTATGGCAATGGCTTGTAATACGGGTGGGCTCCAGCAGCAGGGCGGGACGGACGTGGCCGTGGACTTGTACCTGGCCGTCCGGCTGCTCTTCACCGTCCTGGCCCTCACCCTACTCTCCATCTTCGTGAGGCTGCGGGGAACTGAGGGGGAGCGGCCCCGGGAGCCGGCGGCTGCTGAAGCTGCCCGGGAGAGCGGCCCCGGGGACCAAGCGGCGGCGGGAGCGGGGCCGGAGGCCGTGCGGGGACGGCTGCCGGTGGAGGAGGTCGGGGCGGTCGAGGAGCAGAAGGAAGCGGCTGCCGAGCAGCAGGATAAGGCAGCGGAGGAGCCGAGCCCCGCGGCCGAGCCGAGCCCCGCGACGGCCGAGAGCATTCCCCGGCAGCCACCCGCCGAGCCCCAGGAGGATGCAGGAGACCACGCAGCATTTCCCAGCAAGGCAGAGGAGGAAGAGCTGGACTCAGGAAAAGAGAAGCTGGTGGTGGGAGAGCCGGCAAGCACAGCAGCTACACCAGCCCCAGTGACAAGTACAGCAGCATCGTTTGAGAGTTCTGAAGGTTTTGAATGGCCTTTGGGTACCCTTGGGACCTGCCTGCTGATTGTGATGGGGATCAGCATGTTGGCACACACACAGACTGTGTTCTACCCACAACCATTTTGTCTGATCTCAAAAGTTAAGCAGAGTCAGGTTTGGGTCTTGTCTGGGGTTAGACAACAATATAGGGGGACCAAGAGATTTTCCCCAAGGCTGGACAGTCATGAGTGGCAGGGTGTGTGGGACAGTATGGGCAAGTATCTAGTCCACTGGGCCCCTCCAGTGCTTTGGAAGCATCGGAGATGGAAGGCAGCTGTATGGAGTCCCCAGCAACAAGCTGCAGAAACTGCTTAAGGGGACAGTAATTATTTTAAGCCTGGTGGGCCCATGGCACTTCAGGCCATCAGAGCAGAGATGCAACACAGAGATGGACTCATGATCGAGGGGTGGACTTAACAATGGACACTATTGCCCAGGTTGTTCACGAGTGTGAACACTGCACACAGTCTCTCCTGCTCTGGAAGACTGTTACAAGAGATGGAGCCTGACATGGACCAGATGGACGCAGCAGCTTTATAGGGACTGGTCCATGCACTAAGATAAGAGTGATGGTATATTGAAATGTGGGATCTGAGCATGACGTGAATGGTATGGAATAAGGGGTGGATAATGTCCTGGGTTCAGCAGTAGCAGTCATGTTTCTCCTCCTTGGTAGCTGGTGCAGTGCAGTGTTTTGACTTTCAGCTCGGGAACAGAGCTGATAGAGATGTTTTGGTTTGGCCAAGGACTTTGTGAGCCTCATGCTCTGCCAGGGAGAAGGGGAAGCTGGGAGGAAGCAGAGACAGGACACCTGACCCAAACTGACCAAAGAGCTATTCCATACCACAGCACGTCATGCCCAGGATGTAACTGGGAGTTAGCCGGAAGGGCTGGGAGACTGCAGGGTTGGAGGAGGTATCGGTCGGAGCTTGGTCGGGCTTGGGGGGCGAGTTATCGGTCAGCGGGTGGTGAGGTGTTGTATTCTCTTCCCTTGTTATTTCCTTTAACATTATTATCATTGGTGGTAGCAGTAGTGATTTGTGTTATACCTTAGTTACTAAACTGTTCTTATCTCAACCCGTGGGAGTTGCATTCTTTTGATTCTCCTCTCCGTCCCTCCGAGAGCAGGGGGAGGGCAAGAAAGGGGGGGAAGTGAGCGAACGAATTACCTGACTGGGTTTAAACCACGACACCCCTGCACCTTACAGTCTATACAAAAGAAAAGAATACCTTTTATGGCAACTAACTTATCTGTTAGTTTAACTGTAGCCCATCCTGGACACCGGTGGTTCCCAGGTATTCCTTATCCCCGTGTCCTGTTCTTCTAGACTGTTTTTCTTAAACTATGTCACAACTATAATGATTTATCTTGTGAGAATTCTCAGTATGTTCTCTAGCTGTACTCTGTTGTTTTTTTTTCTGTGTATCATGCACCTCAGTAATTTTCCATTGCTACTGTTACAAAGCCATCAAACTTAACATTACTTAAAACTAATTCTAAAGGTTTCTGTATTCCATTTTGTTATTTTGTGCCCCCTTGTCTCAATACACATTCGCTTAACAGTAGGGAGAATCTTCTTTGTGGATCTCTATCCATATTGGTCACACAAAGAAAACATTGCCAACACCATCTAGAATAACCAATAATACTTTGTGATTATCAGACTGATATTAGCAGCTTGCTGGATTTCATGTTCCTGTGACAACTTTTACTGCTTTCTTTTTGGATTTTGATATCCTTAGACCTATTTTTTTGTTTCAATTAACATTAAAATATAACACATTAAAAGACTGTTTGTCTGATGTGTATTCTGGCAGCTGCTTTGTTGCTATAGAGGTCAAGGTTTCTTTGTGCTAGGTGTTATAGGTACCTAAAGAAAGATGGTCCTTATCTTGCTATCTAAGTAAGTTCAAGCTAGAATGGAGTTATAACTTTTTATATTTTGGTGAAGTTATGGCTCAAAATATTTTCCTGTGCCTTTACCTAATCATATTTTCAGTGACTCAAAATTTGATTTATGTCAGCTCCTATTCGAAAGTGAAAGACTTAAAGCTTAGGAAAATTTTCCGTCTCACAGTTTCATTTTGTTCGTAGATTTGTACTTATGTGATCTACCACATGCCTGGATTAAAAATAGATGAAACACAAGGAGTAGATAGAACCTTTGGTGCTGCATAGGGCTGCTGTTGTGTTTATGTGTAGTAAAACAGGTGCTTTCAGGGACCACCAGTTCACTGTGATTGTCACATTATTCATGTTGTGTTTATACATCTTGAAGAGTTCAGAGTGATGGAACGGAATATTGTTGAAGTCGGTGTTATCTAGGAATTCAGAAAAAAAGAGATTGCTAGGATTGAGTAGCAATTCTGATGGTGTTACAGTGTTTACCACCCAATGACTAGGTGTCTCCTTTCTTAGATGATTTGGGGGGGGGGAATTGTGTCAGTGTTTTATTTACATAGTTCGTATTCTTTTAGAATGACATGTCAGTTTTTCTTTAAATGTGATTCTTCTGATGCAACTTGAACCTTTATTTTAATTATTTAATTATTTGGGGCTTTTTGCTGAAGCTGCTTCTCATTCCCCAGTGCTAATTAATTATGCTTTTATCCTAGATATTATACAGTGCATGGTGAAGCATTCACTGAAAGATTATTTGACATACTGAAGGAAAGAATGAAGGTCTAGTGGCATGTGAACGTATAATGATAGGACAGTGTTGCAATTCAGATAAACATAATGGGTGATTTAACTTATATGGGAGGTAAATATTATGCTTTAGGAAGTTCTCATTTATAACTTTAATATCATATAAGATATTATAAAATGCTCTTTTAAAAAAAGTGAGTAATTTTGTCTAAATAAGTAGCAACTGTGCATAGTCAGTAATTGCTATTCTCATAGCAGCAAAGTAAAAATGTGTAGTATTACTTTGGGGATGCTATTTTGGATAGAAGAATGCTGTTTCAAGGCTAGCGGAAAGTATGGTTAATGCTTTATAAATTATGTATTTTGGATGTTTTTATGTGTGGAGTTACTGTAATACCACTATAAAGACTTAGTCCTGGATTGTAAATGATCTTAAGCCTTACAGTTCCTTGTATGAGATGCTTAAAGATCACGTTCCTTTTAGGAGTTTTAGTTCTGAAAGTAATGAGCAGAAATAGTTTCCTATTTGAAATCTTTCTAGCAAAGGCAGATGTTGAATGCAAATTCAGTTGGGTCCATTAGCAATTCTGTTTTTACTGACACAGTTTGTTCTGGGGTACTTGCCTGATTTCTTTGCACTGTCTGTCCCATATAGTTGCCTGTTTACAACTGCTAGCCCAACTGCTTACAGACAGGTGGCTGTTCACAGCTGATGTGAAATGACAAATGAAATTGTAGTTTGAAACAGTGGCCTTTTATCTGCTAGTTTCTGGGTTTCTTCTCTGGTACTGTGATGGCAGAAAATAGTTTGAACTACATTGATTATGTAGGTTGTATTTCTGGGATCATGATGATAGAATCTTTGAATGACATGAACCTTCTATCCAAAAGGAAGAGTCACTCTTTGGGCTAGTTTATACTGGAAGGCTTATAGTGCAGCAAGGATCTTCTGAGGTCAGAATGAGGTGATGCAAAGATTTAATATTTGCAACCCAAAAGCACAAGATAGAAAAATTCACAATACTGTCATTATTAGAAAGGAACTGAAACAAGTAGTTAAATTGTAGGCTTTTGTAGAGGAAGCAAGAAGTGTAATGAAGTCATGAATGGAAGACCAGCAGAGAATGACTTTGGAATGGAAGCAAGACCATACTCCTTAACTGCCTGGGATGAAGTGGTGCAGGAAGTAGACTTGTTCATTCCTTCTTCTTAGTTTTTCTCTGAAAAGTTGTTGTGAACAACATATACATTTGTCAACTACACAATTTGTTGGGAGAGACTGCAGTGATATTTCACAGTGATATCTTCACATATTTATGAAATTTAAAAAATCACATTTAATTCATATGCTGAAAATTATGTGGGTAGCAATTGTACAGAAATGTTTCTTGAAAGATGCAAGGCATTCAGGACACCAGATGAGAACAGTGGCACATGGAATTGTTTTTTTCCTGTGAAAGATATTGGAAATCTTTACCACAGCGAAGTAGTTCAGTCACAATTTATAACGATATTGTTTGCAATGCAAATGTGGAAACCAAGCTTGTCATTTTTCACTCATCTTCTGCTCTGCAGCCTAGAATGGAGGAGAGCTTTGGAAACCCATAGCTAACACTGCAATGGGGTATGGCTTTACCAGTGTGAATTCCTTTTAATATCAGTTTCCCTATGGGGAATTGCCCACCACAGATGTCACAGATTGGGGGAATATCTTCCATGATAAAAAAAAAAGGAAAACTAGCATTTCAAATATCATTTAATAATCAGCAGACTCGTTAATTTATGTGTTTTGTGATATTTGATACCTACCTTTTCAGTTACTGCTTTCCAGAATACTGCATCCTATCAATATCACACAGCATCACACGGTAGGTTAGAGATTGGAAGGGACCTCAAAAGATCATCTAGTCCAATCCCCCTGCCAGAGCAGGAACACCTGGATAATGTTACACAGGAATGTGTCCAGGCAGGTTTTGAATGTCTCCAGGGAAGGAGACTCCACAGCCTCCCTGGGCAGCCTGTTCCAGTATTCTGTCACCCTCAATGAGAAGAAGTTTCTACTCAAGTTTAAGTGGAACCTCTTGTGTTCCAGTTTGTACCCATTACCCCTTGTCCTATCATTGTTTGCCACTGAGTAGAGCCTGGCTCCATCCTTGTGACACTCCCCCTTTATATATTTATATACGCTAACAAGGTCACCCCTCAGTCTCCTCTTCTCTAAACTATAGAGACCCAGCTCCCTCAGTCTTTCCTCATAAAGGAGATACTCCACTCCCTTAATCACCTTAGTTGCCCTGCGCTGGACTCACTCCAGCAGGTCCCTGTCCTTTTTGAACTGAGGGGCCCAGAACTGGACACAATATTCCAGATGCGGTCTCACCAGGGCAGAGTAGAGTGGAAGGAGGACCTCTCTCGGTCTACTAACCACCCCCCTTCTAATACACCCCAGGATGCCATTGGCCTTCTTGGCCACAAGGGTACAGTGTTGGCTCATGGTCATCCTGTCGTCCACTAGGACCCCCAGGTCCCTCTCCCCTACACTGCTCTCTAACAGGTCGTTCCCCAACCTGTACTGGAACCTGGGGTTGTTCCTGCCCAGATGCAGGACTCTACACTTTCCCTTGTTATATTTCATCAAGTTATTCCCTGCCCAACTCTCCAGCCTGTCCAGGTCTTGCCTACATTTGTTTACAGATACATGGTCTCACATTTGGCTTTCTTTATATCTATTCTTTAACTGGATATTAATGAATTGTTCTTGCTATGTTTGAGCTCTCCAATTGTTATCTGCAAACTATATCAATATTGATATATTTTCCTTTTTGTCACTGTTGAAAAAGTGAAACACTACTGACTACAGATTCATCCTGTGTGGAGGCAGCGTTCTCACAGGAGAATGGATAATTGGTACATAAATTCTGGGCCGTCGGCTGGGTTCAGTCCAGCAGGACCAGGATCAGGAGGTAGACGCCTCGGAACATGTGTCTCCCCATTGGCACACAAGCCGTCCTTTTATAGCCACTGGGAATACATACATATTCATAAGGCTATGTATGGATTACATAGTTTTCCAGAGAGTTCCCTGCATACGTACAGAATTGTGGTGGTGGTCTCTGAGTGTCGTTTACTTCTTCCAACAATATTCATCACTTCTGGCAGCCTTTGAAGCATGTGCAGTAGATGCGCATACCAGTTTAATTGGTTTGTTAGCACCAGAGACATAATAATCCTCCTATCCTCCTACTTATCAGTTAATTTAACTGTAGCCCATCCCTGTGTCCTGTTCTTATCCCTGTGTCCTGTTCTTCTAGAAGGTTTTTCTTAAAATTTGCCACAACTATAACGATTTATCTTGTTAGAATGTGGAGGCAGTGTTCTCACAGGAGAATGTATAATTGGTACATAAATTCTGAATAATCCTGAAGGATACAGCAAGGCCATGAGAGGCCCAAAGAAGCCATAACAAGTGAGATAAGAAGAAGCTGAATTTCACAGAGTTAATGAGAACTGTGAACTGTTGGCAAGCTTTCGAGGTCAAATTCTCAAACCTGTGCTTAACCAATTATATGTTAGTCACTAAGGGTCTTCAAGACATGTATCCAATCATAATATGCCAAATCACTGTAACTGCATGTAAGAAATAGTATTTAAGGGGTTAAGGATTTGTAATAAATGGCTTTTGTCTGATCATATTGATCTCTGACTGAGTCCATGTATTTTCTGCGGCAAATGGCGCCCAAACAGGGACCCCCCTGTTTTTCATATTGAAACTGAAGGAATTAAAGTGCACGGTACCGAAGAAAGTGGAAAATGCGGAGCCGCAGGGACGTCGGCTGGGTTCGATCCGGCAGGACCAGGATCAGGAAGTAGACACCTCGGAACGGAGCCTTGTGAGCCCGGAAGACACTGCACAATGCAAATAAGGTAACAGCCGAGGGGGTCTGGAAGAGGGTTAGGATGGGGAATCGATTAAGTAAAGAAAAAATGGTCATCCTTAAGCTCTTCCAGCATATCCTCTCAGTGAGAGGGATAGAATATGACAATAATCTGTTAAAAAGACTATTGCTCTGGAGTAAAGAAAAAGAGCTGATCCAGGGGGTTAATGAAGCTTTTGAGTTCAGGATTCCGGAAAAAATTGGGGCACGCCTGTGGGATCAAGTTACTCGTGGGCCTAAGGAGAAGTCTCTTGCTGCCCCCTGGCTACTACTGAAAGGGACCCTAGCCACAATGAAGGCTGAGAAAGAGGCGGCAAAATCCGCTTTTACAGCTCTCTCTGACTCGCCTTCACAACAGCAGGGCTCGGCACCTACATTAGATCTAGCACCCGGTACTACAGCCATGGTAGTGTCGTCTGTTTCGGGCATAAAACATTCTGGCCAAAAACCGGCGCACAGTACAGTACGAAAGTTTGAGGACCCTGCGCCATTCCCCTATCCTGTGTCGACAACACCTTTATCAGCGGTAGTTCCAGTTGATACTCGGGAGCCTCTAGGGGCTACTGAGCAACCAAAACAAACTGATGTCAACCCTTTTCGTGCTGCTACTGCTCCTAAACTTAATCTCCAAGACTTTTTACTGGGGTGGGAGTCTCCTGAGGAGGAGAGTGTAACTCCCAATAAATACCCACCTCTGCCACCTACACCACCGCTTGCATTGCTCCCACCGGAGCTGCAAAATGAGTGGAACTGGGGACAATGGACAAAATCCTTGGATAAACAATTGCAGGACTTGGGAGACCGTCTGGGCAAATTGGGGGATGGAGAGGGAGCAAGCCCCAGAAAAAATGGAAAAACCGGAAAACCAGATCAGATCAGTCCTTGTGATGTGTCGTTACCACCGACTCCTACATCTAATAAAGTTAATCCGAGTGCCATGAGATGGCGAGGCTGCATTCAGGATGCAATCATAGACGGTACTATTTTACCGATAGATGTTCCTGCTGCATTCACTGTTATAAATTCTCAGGGACAGTCTGTCTGGACTCCTATGGACTGGAAAGAAATGAAGGCAGCAATTACTCAGTATGGGTTGCCTTCCCCATATACACAGCAAATGTTATCTGCTTTCTTTTCTAGTCCTGTTCTAACTCCAAATGATTGTCTCAGAGTGGCTGTAATTTTATTAACTCCTTCACAGCTCCTACATTTTAAAAGTGGGTTTGAGGAGCTTGCTGCAAGAGCTGCAGATGAGAATTCAGAGTGTAATCCTCATCACCCTTTGCACAGTGTTTCATCTGAAATGTTATGGGGAAAGAGACAATTTCACCCGGATGGAGTACAAGCTAGTATGAAAAGTGAAGTTTTACAGCAAGCACAGCAATTGGCTTTAGCTGCTCTGAAAGCTGTGCCAGAAGCGGGAAAAACTAATCCTTCATATACATCAGTAAAGCAGGGACCTACTGAGCCCTATATGCAATTTATTGACAGATTGACAGAGGCTACTGAAAAGAATATTGATCTGGCATCTAATGCTAAAGAATCCATGCTGATGTCTCTGGCTATGGAAAATGCTAACCCAGCTTGTAAGCGTATTTTGCAGGTTTTGCCAAAATCTGCTGGCCTTCAGGAAATGATGGATGCATGTTCTAAAGTGGGCACAGCAGAGGAAAAGGCTGGATACATGGCTACTGCCTTCGCCTCTGCTATTAAACCCCTTCTACAACAAGGTCAGGGTGATCGTGGGGGTACTAAAGGTATGAGATGTTATAATATTGGACGGATGGGGCATTTTAAAAAGCAGTGTACTGTAAAGAAGATTAGTTCAGCAACCTGCCCCCCTCAGTGTGGTGTTACTGATTTTGCAGACAAAGGTATTAAATGTGACAAATTTGGCCACAAGACAATTGAATGTCGTTCAAAGTTTAAAAAAACGACGGAACCCCATTGGGAAACTTGAATTTGAGCGAAATACCACCCCGTGCGATGTCACAAAATCAGTGTGCCTGGACTGCATCCCCTCCGCCACTGCAGGGAGTGCCAGAGTGGACGTGGCAACAGCAATAGATTTTACCGTAAGTGATACTTCTGCTCATTTTATTCCATCTAAACTAAAAGGGCCCCTTGGTCATGGGTTATGTGCTTTGCTACTGGGACGATCATCAACATCAAGGAAAGGAACCTTTGTATTACCCAGTGTAATTGATGCTGACTATACTGGAAATATTGGGATCATGGTGCAAACGCATGCTCCTCTGGTCAACATCCCTGAAAATTCGAAAATAGCTCAATTAATCCCATTTGAGGCAAAAGTCCCTCAGATGGGGCCAAAAATTAGAGGAAATCAGGCCTGGGGTTCCACAGGAATACCACAACTTTTATTTGCTTTAGACATAGCAAAGCACAAACCTGAGGACCAAGTTTCCATAAGGTCTATGTTCAGCAGGAGTTGTTGGAATAGGGGGAATGAAATCAACTCAAATCAGTAAAGAATTGGTGGATGTGTTTATGTCTGATGGAAGTCATACCCAAATTAGACCATATGTTATGCCTTCTCCTATTGCATTGCTTGGACAAGATGTTCTCAGTCAAATGGGAATGAAACTGACCAGAGGAAATTTTTAGTGGTGGCCATTGAGGGACGGCCAACCTATAAATTGCAGTGGCTTACTGAAACAACTGTATGGGTTGATCAGTGGCTGCTGACAAAAGAAAAGCTGTCCCATTTTCACCAATTGATCAATGAACAGTTAGAAGCAGGCCATATTGTGCCATCCACTAGTCTGTGGAATACTCCAATATTTACCATTCCTAAGAAAAATGGAAAATGGAGACTGCTACATGACCTCAGAGCTATCAACGCAGTTATGAAAGACATGGGAGCTTTGCAACCTGGCTTGCCCAGCCCTTCAATGATACCTCAGTGTTGGGATTTAATAATAATTGATTTAGTGAAAAATTTGCTTTCTCTGTCCCAGCAATTAACAAAGGAGAACATGCTAAGAGATATGCATGGGTTGTTTTACCTCAAGGTATAAAAATTCTCTTGTTATTTGTCAACTGTATGTTGCCTGGGCATTGCATCCGATCTGACAAAAACTGCAAAAATGTGTTATCTATCACTATATGGATGATATCCTAATTGCAGGCAAAGATTTAAATAAGGACCATCTGCTCTGACTGCTACAATCAGAATTAGGGAAAGCAGGACTGGTAATTGCACCAGACAAGGTGCAAGGTGAAGCCCCTTGGAAATATCTGGGGTGGATCATTTCCGGAACTGAAATCAGGTCTCAAAAGGTTAAAATTACCACAAGGACAAAAACCTTGTCTGCCCTGCAGAAATTGATGGGTGATATCCAATGAGTCTGCCCTTTGTGTGGAATCTCAAATGATGATCTGACCGATCTCATGCCCCTTTTAAAGGGTGAGTCAACGGCAGAACAAAAAAGAGTTCTATCAAAAGCTCAGTCTCAGTGGAATCCAGATTTACAGGTTATTCTGTTTAGTCTACTAGCACAGTGGGATCTTCAAAAGACTGATCCTTTATGCATTTTAGAATGGATTTTCCTGCCTTATGGTTTACGTAAAACTGTAACTACTCGGTTAGAAGTATTTGCTCTTTTGATTGAACAAGGTCGTTCACGTTGTCAGGAAATTATGGGCTGTGATCCATCACAAATTTGTTTGCCACTTACCAGGGTATGGTTAGACTGGGCACAACAATCTAGCTCTGCTTTGCAGTCTGCTCTGATAGGTTTTGTTGGTCCTCTTAATATACATTTTCCACCTCATAAGATGTTTACAATGCTAAAGAATAATCAGTTTGAAGATGTTACCTTTTATTCTAGTAAACCTGTTGTATGATTAACTCTCTTTACAGATGCGAAGTCAGTCACACAGCTGAATATGTTTGGCAAACAGATGACGGTTGGAAAGAGCAGAAGACACTTGGTCATTTTTCCGATTCACTACAAAGACTAGAGCTAAGTGCTGTTGCAGTATTTCAGTGATGGCCTGACACTCCTCTTAATATTGTCTGCGATTCTTTATATGTTGTAGGCATTGTTCAACATATAGAAAGGGCAATTTTACAAGAAGTTGCCAATCACTGTTGCAGAATGACTCTAAGAGCAGGACCATAGAGTTCTGGAGGACTGTGCAAGCAAGGCAGGGGGTGGCCCCCACAGGTGGCCGGAGACCGGACCTGGGAGGAGAATGTGGAGGAAGCTGTGGGGGGGCTAACCAATACTGTTGTGCCAAGAAGGAGTGGCTGAATACCACTCCTATATATGTGTGAACTGCGTCACAAATAAGGTAGAAGTTGCTTATCACCCATACTGGGTTGGCCTGTCTGCTTCTCCTCGCCGCTTACAAATGGCGCCCGAACAGGGACGCGGACTACAGGGCCCTGGTCGCTGGGGACCCGGAATACAGGGCCCCAACTAGCGGGGACCCGGAATACAGGGCCCCGACTAGCGGGGACCCGGGATACAGGGACCCGGGATACAGGGCCCCAGTTGACGGGGACCCGGATACAGGGCCCCGGTCGACGGGGACCCGCATACAGGGCCCCGACTAGCGGGGACCCGCATACAGGGCCCCGATTAGCGGGGACCCGGGATACAGGGCCCCGACTAGCGGGGACTCGGATACAGGGCCCCGGTCGACGGGGACCCGGATACAGGGCCCAGACTAGCGGGGACCCGGATACAGGGCCCTGGTTTAATGGGGACCCGGATACAGGGCCCCGACTAGCGGGGACCCGGATACAGGGCCCCGGTCGACAGGGACCCGGATACAGGGCCCCGGTTTAACGGCGACCCGGATACAGTGCCCCGACTAGCGGGGACCCGGGAGGCGGGGACCCGGGATACAGGGCCCCGGTTTAACAGGGACCCAGACACAGGGCCCCGGTCGACAGGGACCCGGAACGGTGAGTGAGCAGCGCCGGCGGCAGCGGCCAGGAAGCGCAGGCAATGCTGCTGCGGTGGCGTGACGGACCTGGTTGCTTGGACTAACCGAAAGGAATCCACCGCTGGGGGGAACCAGACACAGCTGCGTCGGGAGGCCGATCCGGAGACCGAGGTTACAGGATGACCCAGAAGAAGACGATCCAGAAAAGGCTGGCCATGAAAATGGACCGAGAGGTAGCCCTGGACTTATTACAGTGCTTTTTATAAAAGCGGGGAACTGAGCCCTGAACTTTTTACAGTGCTTTTTAGAAAAGCGGGGAATTGGGCCTGAGAGTCTAAAGCAGCTAGCAGGTCTAGTAGCTGTAGGGAAGGCTAAAGGATTTTTTTTTTGCAGATCCTAATACAATATTTGAGGAGAGTGAGTGGCGAAAGTTTGGTGATGAACTATTTGACTCAGTGCTTAATGATTATAAAAAGACAAAGAAACTCGGTAAACCATGGAGGGAAGTAATGAACTGTATTAAAAGATACAAGGCAGAAAAGAAAACTGCCGCGGTAGCAACGGAGGAACTAGGAACAGACGTCCCCGGTCGGTTGAAACCGGGGGAAGATTACAACTCATTTCCCCCCACTCGCGGGAGCACAGGGTTCCCCCCCCCCCCTTCATTTTCTCCCCCTCCATCAGAAGGTGCCGCGGAGGAGGTGTAACCCCCTGCTCCCCCACCACCCCAGTTCCGAAAGTAGGGACTTTGAAAAGGACAGAGAAAGTACATTAGAAGGTATACGTATGATAAAAGTCCAGGAATCCAAAAGAAAGAGGGCGGTGCCTCGGCGCCGGATCGATTGCGGGGCCGTTTTGAAGCACTCAGTAGAAAACAGAGATCATGCGGGAGCGGGAGATTTAAAGGAACCGCGAGCCTCTCCAGCCCACTATGCCCTAGAGTGAAAAAATTTTTAACTCAGTCACGGAGGAGCCAGGTCTGCAGATGGCTACATACCGAACGAGATACATCTGATAAGAAAGACACAGCTGCGAGCAACGGAGACCCCGAGTTCGGCGCAGGATCAGCCCCCGAATCCCCTGAATCCGAGCCAGATTTATATCCTCTGCTTCCAGACCCTGACTCTTCGTCTCCCGGGTCGGTCTGCTCAGACTTACTGGCCCTGGAGACGCTCAGTTGTAACAATGGGTAACCAAGGATGCAAACATTACTGGGGAATTTTCTGCAATGGGCATCTTTGCATATCCTGTGTTTACTACACAGCAGGGGGCTAAAGAGTGGGAAGCTCTTGATCTCAAAATAGTTAAGGAGGCCTGACAAACAGTGACCACGTATGCGTTAAAATCCTCTTATACTCAAGCTATATATGTTATGATTTTTTCTTGCAATTGGCAGAGGGAGCCCATACAGTTTCTCTGTGATACTCATGTACTAGAAGTTGGTAAATATAAGTATGTCCAGGTTTCTATCAACCCTTGGAGACCTCTGTAGATACCCCAGGACAACCCCATTCTCAGTCATTGAATTACTTGAAATTTCAGCTTAGGACTTCCATTTTATGGATGTTTTCAGTCCTTAAAGTGAAGAGAGCAATCTTTTTTACGTTAAAGTTAAAAGAAAAACAAAACAAAACACAAAAAAACAAACCAAAACAAAACAACCCCCCCAAAAAAAAACACACCACCCCCCACCCACCCCCCTGAACTTACAGCGAGACAAACACGGGATACAGGCATATTGTGTGCATTTTCAGTGGTGGGAAGGTCTTTTGTATGCTCTTATCAGGGGTATTGGGCATACGGTGTCTCATTTAATACAGTCTCACTGTGATACTTATGAACTAGAAGTTGGTAAAAATAAGTATGTCCAGGTTTCTATCAACCTTTGGAGACCTTTGTGGATATTGCTGGCCACTTCTTCCAGCACAGGCTGGCCACCTGTGTCAGAATGAGTGTGCATTTTGGTCAGTATAAAAGCCCAAGCCTCATACGATGTGGGGGAGGCAGAGCTGTTGATGTTAGTGTATGGAAATTTGCAGTAGCTGCTAGAAAATGCTAAGGCAAAAGCTAGAAAGATTTTAATACAATGGTAGTGCTATAAAGCAGGTGATGGAACAAATTAAGAGGGGGGGAGAATTCCACTGGTAAGAAATTTCTTTGGCTAGTCCTTCACTGCCATCAGCATCTTCAACATGCTGCTGCACCCTGTAATAGTTACTCTGATAATGTAAATGTGTGTGTGCCTTGCTGTAGTAGCGACTTGTTACTGGATGAAGCAGGTGAAACTGTGCATTGACAACAAGGTGCAAGGACTGAGGCTGACCAAATGCCTGCTACCACAATCAAGGGCAAGACTGGGTTGGCTTCTGTGTTTGCCACCAAGAAGAACCTTTAGCTCCGCTGTTGGCTGCAACCAAACAGGCGTGGAGCGGTGGGGACACATGCCATGCCAGACCTTGATGTGAAGGATCAGAGAGCTATACAGCCTGTTATCAGAGAGCCATACAGCAGAAAAAGGGGCAGGCCCAGGCAGCCTCTAGTTGGCATATGTTAGGGATATAATCTAGCCCAGATCCCCTGCTCAAGTAGCGTCACCCAAACCATATATAAAACATAAAGGGGGAAGATGTGGAGACAGTGTTCTCAGGGGAGAACGCATAATTGGTACATAAACTTTGAATAGTCCTGAAAGATACAGCAAGGCCATGAGAGGCCTGAAGAAGCTTAAGCAAGCAAGATAAGAGGCTGGAATTCACCAAGTTAATGAGGACTGTGGACTGTTGGCAAGCTTTCAAGGTTGAGTTCTCACACCTGTGTTTAACCAATTATATGTTAGTCACTAAGGGTCTTCAAAACATGTATCCAATCATAATATGCCAAATCACTGTAAGTGCTTCAGCCAGGGCCTTGGCTCAACTAAGCAGACTGGGTTGCTGAGTTGCTAAGCAGACAATTCTACATCGAAGGCAATTCCTGATTTGTTTTAATGTTGACTCTGTAAGACATGCAACACTGCAGAACCTTTTGTTGTTGGAACAGGGACATGGATCTGAGGAGTTTGTTGGAATGTGTTGTATGAGTCTCTGATTATGCTAATTCGATGTACGCACAGCTGAGAACCCTGGCTCAGCTTACCCAGCAATAGTAAATGAGCAATATCCTAAGAATAACTTGATGGTTGTCTTCATGGGGCATTACAGGTTGAGTCAAACACTGTTGTTTGAAGTATTGCACTTATGTATCATTGTTAGGTTAATCATCGTAGCTATTAGACTTGCTTATAGTTGTGTGATACAACAGGTGAACAGAATAACCCATAATGCCTTGCTTGCACAAAGAAAAAGGGGGGAATTGTTGCAGAATGACTCTAAGAGCAGAACCATAGAGTTCTGGAGGACTGTGCAAGCAAGGCAGGGGGTGGCCCCCACAGGTGGCCAGAGACCAGACCTGGGAGGAGAATGTGGAGGAAGCTGTGGGGGCTAACCAATACTGTTATGCCAAGAAGGAGTGGCTGAATACCACTCCTATATATGTGTGAACTGTGTCACAAATAAAGTAGAAGTTGCTTATCACCCATATTGGGTTGGCTTGTCTGCTTCTCCTCGCCGCTTACAGGTCCTGTGAAAGTAAAACTAACTGGTCGAGGTTATATATGTGTAATTATAGATTCCTGTCTGCGGTGGGTGCAAGCTCTATGGGTGAAACCCTGGAAAGAGTCACGACAGCCCCAGGACACCCCCCTTGTCAGTGATTGAATGAATTGAAATTTGAGCTTAGGACTTCCATTTTAAGGATGTTTTCAGTGCTGCTTAAAGTGAACGAAGCAACCTTTTATACGTTAAAGTAAAAAAAAATTACCCCCCCCCAAAAAAAAAACAAAACAAAAAAAAACAAAAAAGCAACAACAAAAAAAAACAGAACAAAACAAAAACAAAAACCCCCCACACCCCCTCTTGAACCTCCAGGGAAGCGAGACCAGCGTGGAATACAGTTGTATTGTGTGCATTTCTGATAGTGGGAAGGTCTCTCATATGCTCTTATCAGGGGTACTGGGCAAACTGTAACGGACCATGGACTTGGGACCCCATATACAACTCATTTGATACAGTTTCTCTGTGATACTCATGTACTAGAAGTTGGTAAATATAAGTATGTCCATGTTTCTATCGACCTTTGGAGACCTTTATAGATATTGCTGGCCACCTGTGTTGGAATGAGTGTGCATTTTGGCCGGTATAAAAGCCCAAGCCTCATGTGATGTGGGGTAGGTGGGGACGCCCGCTAAGGTTGAGCCTGCCACCTTGTACTGCAATGACGCTTCTCGGAGCTGGTTTCCTGTTACTCTCCACACGGTCCTTGTGCCACGTTCTGTACGTGGGACTGTAGTGGGAGTAATGATTGTCTGGATTTTGTACTTCGAATAATAGAATCGTTAGGGTTGGAAAGGACCTTAAGATCATCTAGTTCCAACCCCCCTGCCGTGGGCAGGGACACCTTACGCTAAATCATATCACCCAAGGCCTCATCCAACCTGGTCTTGAACACTGCCAGGGATGGAGCATTCACAACCTCCCCGGGCAACCTATTCAAGTGCCTCACCACCCTAACCGGAAAGAATTTCCTTCTTATATCCAACCTAAACTTCCCCCGTTGAAGTTTTAACCCGTTACCCCTTGACCTGTCACTAGAGTCCCTAATGAAGAGTCCCTCTCCAGCATCCCTAAAGGCCCCCTTCAGGTACTGGAAGGCTGCTATGAGGTCTCCAAGGCGCTGGCCTTTATCTTTGAGAAATCATGGCAGTCAGGTGAAGTTCCCGATGACTGCAAAAACGGAAATATAACCCCCGTTTTCGAGAAGGGGAAAATGGATGACCCGGGGAATTACAGACCAGTCAGTCTCACCTCTGTGCCTGGCAAAATCTTGGAGCAGATTCTCCTGGAAGGCATGCTAAGGCACATGAAAATCAGCAAGGTGCTTGGTGACAGCCAGCATGGCTTCACTAAGGGGAAATCCTGCCTGACCAATTTGGTGTTCTTCTATGATGGGGCTACAGAACTGATGGACAGGGGTAGAGCAGTTGATGTCATCTACCTGGACTTGTGTAAAGCGTTCAACATGTCCCACACGACATCCTTGTCTCTAAATTGGAGAGACATCAATTTGATGGATAGAGCACTCAGTGGACAAAGCACTGTCTGGATGGCCGCACGCAAAGAGTTGTGGTCAATGGCTCAATGTCTGGCTGGAGACCAGTAACGAATGGTGTCCCTCAGGGATCGGTGTTGGGACTGGTCTTGTTTAGCATCTTTTTCACTGACATGGACAGTGGGATTGAGTGCGCCCTCAGCAAGTTTGCCGATGACACCAAGCTGTGCGGTTCGGTTGTTACGCTGGAGGGAAGGAATGCCATCCAGAGGGACCTTGACATGCTTGTGAGGTGGGCTGATGCTTGTTTTGAAAACTTCCTATCAAGACATCCACTTTCAGCTGACTTTTCCCCCCCTAAATTTCAACCAAGGAGGGTGTGATGCTTTAGGAACAAGGGTGGAGAAGGACATCTTTGCACATAGTGAAAAAACCATAATCCTGACCTTGAAAAAGATGCTGATCCAGGAAATTTGGAGGGGAGAATAGTGTTTTGTGTCAGTGACATGCTCTTTATTATCACTGTGGACAGTCACTATATTACCACAAAAGTCAGTTGGAGGAACTCTCTAAGACTCGGAGTTTTAGAAAGTAGGCATTATTTATTGCAGCACTGAGTGCACACACGATAGTTTTGCAAAGGTGAGCACACCCATTACTTTCTGGCAGCAGCTATATATTTAGCATACTCATGCATATTTATAGCTTTCCCAGGGAATTATTTACATATAAATGATCTTTCCAGGAACTAAATATAATATTTGCATTCTTATTACACATGCACTTTCTTGCTGAGTGGGGGTCTCTGTTGGTCCCCGACAGTCTTCCTCACTGTGTTTACTGAATGATCTCAGTGCTTGCGCATACTCACAAGGTCCTATTGCTGAGTTAGCAGTGGTATGTCATGGTTTGACTGGAGAAACCCCCAGTGTCAGACCCTGTTTCAGTCTGTGATCCCAAGAGTGAAATTAATATGCAAACGAGGCCAAGTACCATAATCGAGCATTTGATTTACTGTGAAACAAAGAAATACAAAATGAAGTATTATATTTTGTAAATAAGTAAACTCAGTTCTTCTTTGTGGTTAAGTAACGTTGAGCTTGGTAGCTTTGCAACAATAGCAATGGGTAAGAGCTTTGTGGTAGATGACAGTGAAGAAGTGTCTTAGGTAAATGTTTTACAGTAACCAGCTAGAACCAAACTAGTGGTTGCTGACATGGCAATGGGACTTTCCAAACCTGAAGTTCAGCCAAAGGATGAAGTGATGAAGATGATGAAGAAATGACCACAAGGGGTCCAAAAGACCACTACCACATTCTTGTGAGCATGAGGAAATGAGCATGGAATTATGTAAAGAGGTTCTCGGAAGTAACCTCTTTACTGTAAGGGTAGTGAGGCACTGGAATGGGCTGCCCAAGGAAGTTGTGAATGCTCCATCCCTGGCAGTGTTCAAGGCCAGGCTGGACAGAGCCTTGGGTGACATGGTTTAGTGTGAGGTGTCCCTGCCCATGGCAAGGGGGTTGGAACTTGATGATCTTAAGGTTCTTTCCAGCCCTAACTATTCTATGATTCTATGATTCTAAGTCTAATGAATATGCATGGAATTTATTGGAAATGTAATGAATATGTATGTTAAGCAACAATATAATCACAGTCTGTTTGATGCTTGGATGGGATACATTAAGAGTAGAGATCCCCCGTGTCTCCCAGCGCTGCAATAAAGAATACCTGCTTGTCAACTTTGGGGGATAGAAATAGGACAGATTGGAAAAAAGGTAGAAAAAGAAACAAGGATTTGGGGTGCAGAGAGAGAGTCACCACTGTGGATCTAGCAGTGTCCCAGGGATCCGTTGTCAGAGGTGGTGGGAGTCCTTCAGGGTTCCTAGTCAGTATTGGAGCAGAGGGTCCCCCATGAGACCATAGTAGTCGTCGGAGGTGGGTGTTCTCATGGAGGTGTCCTTCTGGAGTCATCCCCTTGAAGGTATCCCTAGAGGTGTCCTGACGGAGTTGCCCTCGTGGCAATGTCTCATGAAGGGTGTACCTCAGGGTCCATAGTAGTCATCAGTGGAGAGTGTACTTATGGAGGTGTCCTCCTGGAGTCATCCTCATGGCAAAGGCTCCCTGGCGATGTGTTCTTGGTGATTACCTTTACCCCCTTTTATAATAACGTGGGGGGAGTACCTCTGTTCTTCATGTCATGTATTACAAGTTCCTGGTGGACCAGTTTCCCTGGTCTTGCAGCCAGCTCTTCAACTGCACACGTTTGCACAGTCTGCAGCAATTCCTGGGATAATGGGTAGCAATCCCTCACACCAGTCCTCCAGGTAATGGACAGAAGAGTCTTAGCTCTTAACCACTCATCCCTCAGGCAATGGATGGTGGAGTCCCAGTTCAGCTCTTCACTCCCTTCTCCCAGGCAATGGATATTGGAGTCTTATCTCACCTCCTCCCACCCATCTGTCCTGGGTTCAGCAGTAGCAGTCATTGTTCCCCTTCTTGGTAGCTGGTGCAGTGCTGTGTTTTGACTTTTGGCCTGGGAACAGATCTGATAACAAGGATGTTTTGGTTTGGCCAAGGATTTTGTGAGCCTCATGCTCTGCCAGGGAAGAGGGGAAGCCAGGAGGAAGCAGAGACAGGACACCTGACCCAAGCTGGCCAAAGAGGTATTCCATACCACAGCACGTCATGCCAGGAGGTAACTGGGAGTTACACGGAAGGGGTAGGTAGACTGCAGGGTTGGTGGAGGTATCAGTCAGTGCTTGGTTGGGCTGGGGGGGTGAGTTATCGATCAGCAGGTGGTGAGGTGTTGTATTCTCTTGCCTTGTTATTTCCTTTATCATTATTATTATTGGTGGTAGCAGTAGTGATTTGTGTTATACCTTAGTTACTAAACTGTTCTTATCTCAACCCGTGGGAGTTGCATTCTTTTCGGTTCTCCTCTCCGTCCCTCCGGGAGTAGGGGGAGGGCAAGAAGGGGGGGAGTGAGTGAACAATCTGTCTGGCTGGGTTTAAACCACGACACCATCTCTGAGACAAAAGATAAGTGGAATTCCATCTCAGCTTCTCAGACCACTCTTTGAGACAGTGGAGTCTGATTTCAGATCAGTCTCTCACAGTATGTCCTTGCTTTTGTTCTGTTCCAGTCTCTGTTATCTTGAAGGTTAGCATCCTTCCTTGTTCTTACCACCCCCCTGCCCATCAGCCAAACATTCCTTAGTCCCTATGTTTTAGCAAGTTAGAACAGTTTACTGTATTTTACTATGTTAGTTTAAATTCACACACACTATTGTTAGCTTAAACCTATAATTTAAGTCTACATTTCCCCCCTTTGAGTCTTAAAGGATATACATATATCCTGTAAGTCTCATTATATACCCTTTACCTATATTTTATTCTAATATACAATTGTGACGAGAAACTACAAAACTGAATCATGATACATGCAAGGATACAGACACAAATTGTTACTATAATGATCACAAAGAAGTTTTTTTAACCATATCAAATTTGGAAGCCAAGAAGTAAGTTCATGCCATAATTCTTCAAATCGCCAGGAAGTATCATCTGTAGCGGCCTGATGTAAAATCTTTCTGCTCTTCCAGATTTCTGCTAGATCTATGGACATTCTGCTGCTTTGCTCTATGTATGTGCAACAACTTGCATTTATAATTGTACAAACACCTCCTTGAGAGGCAAATAATAAATGGAGGGTCACCCTATTTTGAAGCACTACATGAGACAAGGGAAAGCCTCTGGCCAAACAGAAAACGTATCTATCATTACCAATATATATATATACCTGAGCCTGTTATGCTGTGGCAATTCTGTAAAGTCCACTTGCCAATAGTCTCCTGGACAATCGACTTTGTTGTTCCAGGTGGGGGTCACTTAGCATGGTGTTGTGGTTTAAAAACAGTCAGGCAGCTCGTTCACTCACTCCCCCCCTTCTTTCCCTCCCCCTACTCCCAGAGGGACGGAGAGGAGAATCGAAAAGAATGCAACCCCCAGGGGTTGAGATAAGAACAGTTTAGTAACTAAGGTATAACACAAATCACTACTGCTACCACCAATAATAATAATGATAAGAGAAATAACAAGGGAAGAGAATACAACACCTCACCACCCGCCAAAGGATAACTCGTTCCCCCAGCCCGACCAAGCACCGACCAATACCTAGTCCAACCCTGCAGTCCTAGCCCTTCTGGGTAACTCTCAGTTGTATCCTGGGCATGACGTGCTGTGGAATGGAACACCTCTTTGGCTAGTTTGGGTCAGGTGTCCTGTCTCTGCTTCCTCCCAGCTTCACCTCCTCCCTGGCAGAGCATGAGGCTCAGAAAAGTCCTTGGCCAGACCAAACATTTGAGCGTTATCAGCTCTGTTCCCAGGATGAAAGTCAAAAACACAGCGCTGCACCAGCTACTAAGGAGAAAAAATGACTGCTACTGCTGAACCCAGGACACATGGTAAGAATTATTTCGTAAAGAAGGTTCACACTTCTTTATAACACCTTCATAATTCCAGGCATTTACATACTCTGAACTTGGAGTTTTAAAGTCTCAGTCATTGATTCTGTTCCCCCATGAGTTGCCTGGTGTTTTTCTTCTCATAATGGCTGGGCAATTATTTCTTGCCTGCTTGATGTTGATTTGGAGAAAACTCCAGGAGCAAATTCACCAACAAAGTTTTCAAGTTGATAAGCAGATATTCTTTATTGTGGCACCGGGAGACAGGGGGGATAGCTCCTCCTAATGTGTATCACCGTATTGCTACACAAGCCGTCCTTATATAGTCACTGGGCATACATGCATATTCATGAGGCTACACGTGAGCTACATAATTTTCCAGAAAGTTTCCCGCATGCCTACAAAAATGTGATGGTGATCTATGAAGGTCGTTTACTTCTCCCATTAATCTTCATAAATTCTGGCAGTCTTTGAAGCACCAGCTTAATTAATATTACAGACATAGCAATCATCCTGTCCTTCTACTTATCAGTTAGTTTAACTGTGCCCATCCTGGACATCTGCTAGTCCCAGATACTCTCCATCCCCAGGTCCTGGTTTTCTATTCTGCTTTTCTTACACTTTTTGTACTAAGGTCCTAAGGACCTAAAATTATGTCAACTACCTTCAAGCACCTCAGTTATTTTCCATTACAAAGCCATCAAACTTAACGTTACTTAGAACTGATTACATTTTGTGCTTTTGTGCCTCCTTGTCTCAAATCCCCCCTTTTTCTGTCCTTTTGCAAATTCTTTTGCAACATTTCATATACTACCATTACCATCTAGAGTCTTTTTGAAATAGTTTCCTGTTTCTACTTGATGCTTGATTTCATTTCTTTTCCAATCTCAATAAATTTACAAGAGCAGAAGGAACATTGTATCATACCACAAGTAATCAATATTAAAACAATTAATATTAATATTCCTGCAACCAGTTACCTTAACTAGGAGAGATTAGGTAACCATGAAGTTAACTCTTTCCATAATTTTTCAGCCCCCCAGGATGTATCATCCTTGGCCATTTCATGAAATAATTTAATTTGTTTCCAAATTTCCCCTCTATCTGTTTCAATCCTGCCACTTTGAACTATTTCGGTACAGCAACTTTCATTGATTACCGAACAAACCCTTCCTTGTGAAGCCAATAACATGTCTAGGGCCATTTCGTTTTGTAATACCATAGGCTAGTTATATCTTCTTGTTCCACTTGGATTATATCAATGTCCTTACTTTTTATTTCCCCTATGGTTGCTGAGATATTTACAGTTGCGTTCTCTAATTCACTTACTCCCAAATATGGAATTAGCCATCTCACAAAACTATGAAATGAAGTGTTCCATTCATCAACAGGGTTAAACACTCACTTAATCCATTTAGCAAAATTTCTAAGCCAGATTCCAGAAGGATACATGTCAATAATAGTAAGATTGGGTGTTGCAGAATGACTCTAAGAGCAGGACCATAGAGCCCTGGAGGACTGTGCGAGCAAGGCAGGGGGTGGCCCCCACAGGTAACCGGAGACCGGACATGGGAGGAGAATGTGGAGGAAGCTCTGGGGGGCTAACCAATACTGTTGTGCCAAGAAGGAGTGGCTGAATACCACTCCTATATATGTGTGAACTGCGTCACAAATAAGGTAGAAGTTGCTTATCAACCATATTGGGTTTACCTGTCTGCTTCTCCTCGCCGCTTACAAATGGCGCCCAAACAGGAACGCGGACTAGAGGGCCCTGGTCGCTGGGGACCCAGATTACAGGGCCCCAACTATCGGGAACCCGGATACAAGGCCCCGGCTAGCGGGGACCCGGATACAGGGCCCCGGTCACTGGGGACCCAGATTACAGGGCTCCGACTAGCGGGGACCCGGAATACAGGGCCCCGACTAGCGGGGACCCGGGATACAGGGCCCCGGTTTAACGGGGACCCGGATACAGGGCCCCGGTCGACGGGAACCTGGATACAGGGCCCCAGCTAACGGAGACCCGGAACGGCGAGTGAGCGGCGCCGGCGGCAGCGGCCGGGAAGCGCGGGCAATGCTGCTGCGGTGGCGTGACGGACCCAGGTGCTTGGACTAACCGAAAGGAATCCGCCGCTGGGGCGAACCAGACAATGCTGTGTCGGGAGGCCGATCCGGAGACTGAGGTTACAGGACGACCCAGAAGAATACGATCAAGAAAAGGCTGGCCACGAAAATGGACCGAGAGGTAGCCCTGGATTTATTACAGTGCTTTTTATAAAAACGGGGAATTGAGCCCGAGACTCTAAAGCAGCTAGCAGGTCTAGTGGCTGTAGGGAAGGCTAAGGGATTTTTTTTAGATCCTAATACAGTTTTTGAGGAGAGTGAGTGGCGAAAGTTTGGTGAAGAACTATTTGACTCAATGCTTAATGATGATAAATCAGCAAAGAAACTCGGTAAACCACGGAGAGAAGTAATAAACTGTATAAAAAGTTACAAGGCGGAAAATAAAACTGCCGTGGTAGCAACGGAGAAACTAGGAACAGACGTCCCCGGTCGGTTGAAACCGGGGGAAGATTACAACTCATTTCCCCCAACTCGCGGGAGCACAGGGTTTCCCACCCCCCCCACCCCCCCCTTCCTTGCCTCCCCCTGCATCAGAAGGTGCCACGGAGGAGGTGTAACCCCCTGCTCCCCCACCACCCCAGTTCCGAAAGTGGGGACTTTGAAAAGGACAGAGAAAGTATATTAGAAGGTATACTATGATAAATGTCGAGGAATCCGAAAGAAAGAGGGCGGTGCCTCGGCGCCGGATCGATTGAGGCGCCATTTTGAAGCACGCAGTAGAAAATAGGGATCATGCGCTAGAGGGAGATTTAAAGGAACTGTGAGCCTCTCCAGCCCACTATGCCCTAGAGTGAAAAAAATTTTGACTCAGTCACGGAGGAGCCAGGTCTGCAGATGGCCACATACCGAATGAGATACATCTGATAAGAAAGACACAGCTGTGAGCAACGGAGACCCCGAGTTCAGCGCAGGATCAGCCCCCGAATCCCCTGAATCCGAGCCAGATTTATATCCTCTGCTTCCAGACCCTGACTCTTCGTCTCCCGGGTCGGTCTGCTCAGACTTACTGGCCCTGGAGACGCTCAGTTGTAACAATGGGTAACCAAGGATGCAAACATTACTGGGAAATTTTCTGCAATGGGCATCTTTGCATATCCTGTGTTTACTACACAGCAGGGGGCTAAAGAGTGGGAAGCTCTTGATCTCAAAATAGTTAAGGAGGCCTGACAAACAGTGACCACGTATGAAATCCTCTTATACTCAAGCTGTGTATATTATGATTTTTTCTTGCAATTGACAGGGGGAGCCCATGCAGTTTCTCTGTGATACTCATGTACTAGAAGTTGGTAAATATAAGTATGTCCAGGTTTCTATCAACCCTTGGAGACCTCTGTAGATACTGCTGGCCACTTCTTCCAGCACAGGCTGTCCACCTGTGTCGGAATGAGTGTGCATTTTGGTCAGTATAAAAGCCCAAGCCTCATACGATGTGGGGGAGGCAAAGCCTCTGTGGGGACGCCCGCTAAGGTTGAGCCTGCCACCTCGCACTGCAATGATGCTTCTCGGAGCTGGTTTGCTGTTAGTCTCCACAGGGTCCTTGTGCCATGTTCTGTACGTGGGACTGTAGTGGGAGTAATGATGGCTTTTGCAGGGACTAAAAAAAAACAACCAAAAAGAAGGGGGGTGAGAGAGAGTAATGATGCTGCATTTAACCTGTCTACTTCTCAAGAACTGAAGAACTGATAACCTGGGGGAGGGGGTATATTTGTTTCCTCCTGCCTACAGGTCCATGGTGACTGCCTGAAAAGTTTGTCAAGCCTTGCCATGAGCTGGACAGACGAATGGATAAACCTGATGCCTCAGCTACAGGAGCTGACCGTGTTTACCCCAAGCAGAATGAGATAGAGGAAGAGAAAGAACAAATAACTGCAAAATATCACTTGGGGGCAGATGAAAAGTAACATCCTGAATATGTGTGCTTGTAAAATAGCTATTATTAGAGGTTGTGATTTTGTGTATAAAACCACCTGTATTTACTAGCTAGCTGCTGATAAGAAACTGCACCTTGTATTGTATAGATTTGTCACTTGTAAAGAGATGTTAGAGTATGGAAATTTGCAGTAGCTGCTAGAAAATGCTAAGGCAAAAGCTAGAAAAATTTTAATACAATGGTAGTGTTATAAAGCAGGTGATGAAACAAAATTAAGAGGGGGGGAGAATTCCACTGGTAAGAAATTTCTTTGGCTAGTCCTTCACTGCCATCAGCATCTTCAACATGCTGCTGCACCCTGTAATAGTTACTCTGCTAATGTAAATTTGCGTGTGCCTTGCTGTAGTAGTGACTTGTTACTGGATGAAGCAGGTGAAACTGTGCATTGACAACAAGGTGCAAGGACTGAGGCTGACCAAATGCCTGCTACCACAATCAAGGGCAAGACTGGGTTGGCTTCTGTGTTTGCCACCAAGAAGAACCTTTTGCTCCGCTGTTGGCTGCAACCCAGCAGGCGTGGAGCTGTGGGGACACATGCCATGCCAGACCTTGATGTGAAGGATCAGAGAGCTATACAGCCTGTTATCAGAGAGCCATACAGCAGAAAAAAGGGGCAGGCCCAGGCAGCCTCTAGTTGGCATATGTTGGAAATATAATCTAGCCCAGATCCCCTGCTCAAGTAGGGCCACCCAAACCGTATATAAAACATAAAGGGGGAAGATGTGGAGACAGTGTTCTCACAGGAGAATGCATAATTGGTACATAAACTTTGAATAATCCTGAAAGATACAGCAAGGCCATGAGAGGCCTGAAGAAGCTTAAGCAAGCAAGATAAGAGGCTGGAATTCACCAAGTTAATGAGGACTGTGGACTGTTGGCAAGCTTTCAAGGTTGAGTTCTCACACCTGTGTTTAACCAATTATATGTTAGTCACTAAGGGTCTTCAAAACATGTATCCAATCATAATATGCCAAATCACTGTAAGTGCTTCAGCCGGGGCCTTGGCTCAACTAAGCAGACTGGGTTGCTGAGTTGCTAAGCAGACAATTCTACATCGAAGGCAATTCCTGATTTGTTTTAATGTTGACTCTGTAAGACATGCAACACTGCAGAACCTTTTGTTGTTGGATCAGGGACATGGATCTGAAGAGTTTGTTGGAATGTGTTGTATGAGTCTCTCTGATTATGCTAATTCGATGTACGCACAGCTGAGAACCCTGGCTCAGCTTACCCAGCAATAGTAAATGAGCAATATCCTAAGAATAACTAGATGGTTGTCTTCACGGGGCATTACAGGTTGAGTCAAACACTGTTGTTTGAAGTATTGCACTTATGTATCATTGTTAGGTTAATCATCGTAGCTATTAGACTTGCTTATAGTTGTGTGATACAACAGGTGAACAGAATAACCCACAATGCCTTGCTTGCACAAAGAAAAAGGGTGGAATTGTTGCAGAATGACTCTAAGAGCAGGACCATAGAGCCCTGGAGGACTGTGCGAGCAAGGCAGGGGGTGGCTCCCACAGGTAACCGGAGACCGGACATGGGAGGAGAATGTGGAGGATGCTCTGGGGGGCTAACCAATACTGTTGTGCCAAGAAGGAGTGGCTGAATACCACTCCTATGTATGTGTGAACTACATCACAAATAAAGTAGAAGTTTGCTTATCACCCATATTGGGTTGGCCTGTCTGCTTCTCCTCGCCGCTTACAATTGGGTATCACAGCACCTAAGGTGCATGCCCCCTTCCAGTTGGGGTAGCATTTTCTCCACATAACCAATAACATCCTTTCCCTTCAGGAACAGGTCACCACTGAACCACGATACCATCTATATTAATATAGATGTATAGAGCTATATTAATATAGCCTGGCAAAATCTTGGAGAAGATTCTACTGGAAGGCATGCTAAGGCACATGAAAAACAACAAGGTGCTTGGTGACAGCCAGCATGGCTTCACTAAGGGGAAATCCTGATCCTGCCTGACCAATTTGGTGTTCTTCTATGATGGGGCTACAGAACTGATGGACGGGGTAGAGCAGATGATGTCATCTACCTGGACTTGTGCAAAGCATTCAACACTGTCCCACACGACATCCTTGTCTCTAAATTGGAGAGACATCAATTTGATAGGTGGACCACTCGGTGGATAAAGAACTGTCTGGATGGCCGAACGCAAAGAGTTGTGGTCAATGGCTCAATGTCCGGCTGGATAGCAGTAACGAATGGTGTCCCTCTGGAATCGGTGTTGGACCGGTCTTGTTCAACATCTTTGTCGCTGACATGGACAGTGGGATTGAGTGCGCCCTCAGAAAGTTTGCTAATGACACCTAGCTGATCAGAGGACTGGAGCACTTCCTGTATGAAGACAGCCTGAGAAAGCTGGGACTGTTCAGCCTGGAGAAGAGAAGGCTGAGTGGAGACCTCAGAGCAGCCTTCCAGTATCTGAAGGGGGCCTATAAGGATGCTGGGGATGGACTGTTCATTAGGTACTGTAGTGACAGGACAAGGGGTAACAGGTTAAAACTTAAATAGGGGAAGTTTAGATTGGATATAAGGAGGAAAATTCTTTACTGTCAGGGTAGGGAGGCACTGGAATGGGTTGCCCAGGGAGGTTGTGAATGCTCCATCCCTGGTGGTGTTCAAGGCCAGGTTGGATAGAGCCTTGGGTGGCATGGTTTAGTGGGAGGTGTCCCTGCCCATGGCAGGGGGGTTGAAACTAGGTGATCTTAAGGTCCTTTCCAACCCCAACTATTCTGTGATTCTATGATAATAGTGTGATTGCAAATTGAACAGTGACCTACACCTGTGGTATTTAAACAAACATCATCTCCTACTCTGCCTCCTGGTGTAATACATTTTTGTATACAGGTATAATATTCTTTATTTGCATTAGGATTAGCTATCCCAAATCTTAACCTTTCCCTTGGATGTAGGTTGCTAGTGTTCACCCACAAATTAGTCCATGCCACAATGCTGGTAATTGGAATGTCAATTAATATTAGGTCCTGATTTTCCCCTGATTTAGGCAACTGTGCACACACCCAACAGTCACTACGATTAAAAACTTTAGTTACATTCTGCATTAATTTCAGATATAAGTTTTGGTCCCAAACTTGTATGCCAGTTATCATATAAATCTAAATTATGACCGATGTAATTTCATATGTAAGGGTCCTGAAGGTTCAATCTCCTATGTCTCCTGTGGTTCTGGTGCTTTCTTTATTCTTGAATAATGTATCCAAACAGGTTGTTCCTTTATCTTCACTGCTGTAAAGGTGGTCAATAATATCTGGTAAGGTCCACTCCACTTCTTCTGTAAAGGTTCTCCTGAAAAATTCTTAACATAAACCCAGTCTCCAGATCTAAAAGGCTGAATTGGAAAATCCAAGCCTCTTGCTCTTGTCCCTAATATTCTCTTATTTATTTCTTCTTTTTTTTTTTCCCAGATTGACCAGAAACTGTTGGAGATAGCCTTCTCCCACTTCCTGAAGACTTTCTCCTTTAAACTGGGACTGATATGGTCTTCCATACAAAATTTCAAATGGGCTAACCTCTTCTTTCGACCGAGGTTTAGTTTGAATTCTTAATAGAGCCAATGGTAAACCTTGGTACCAATATAAATTCATGTCCTGACATATTGTACTCATTTGTTATTTGATCAGATGGTTCATCTTTTCTACTTGTCTACTGGCCTGAGGCCTGTACAGAACATTTCCAATTTTTTCCTGATTTCTTGTGACAATTTTGCACTAAAGTGCGAGCCTCAGTCGGAAGAAATTGCTGCTGGTACTCCAAAACGAGGTATTATCTCATTTGATAATGTTTTAATTACTTGTCTTGCATTATTCATTATACAAGGGAATGCTTCTGGCCAGCCTGGAAAAGTATCCGTTAACACCAACAAATATCGATAACCTCCTTTTCTCGGTAATTCAGAAAAATCTATTTGCCACTGCTGTCCCGTATAACTTCTTTTCCCAGTTGTCCCAATTTGATTTCTATTTTCAGTTTCAGGATTATTCTGAAGACAGCACTGACATTGTTTTTTCACTAATTGAACTGTAATGTATAGATAATGTATAGTGTATAGATTCCTTCCTACAATTTGTTTGTCTAAATATAGAATCATAGAATATTTAGGGTTAGAAAGGACCTTAAGATCATCTAGTTCCACCCCCTCTGCCATGGGCAGGGACACCTCCCACTAAACCATGCCTGGTAGGCAACACACCTCCCTTGAGACTGGGTCAGGCTGACAGATGAGTGCTTCTGTCCCTTTCAAAGTAGAGTCCCCTACTACTACAACCCGCCGCTTTTTCCTCCAGCACAGTAGTGATCTTCTTTACCAGGGCATCAGCTGTTTTTTTCTGGATCGAGTGCTGTTCCTCGTCAGCCCCCTGCATGACAGCAAAGCGGTTCTGCGTGGGGACAGGGGATTTAGGGGGAAGCCCCCTGTTTTTGTCCTCTTCCTCCTTTTTATGTTGTTTGTTTTTTTTTGTTACTATTTCCCAGCTTCCTGAGTTAGTGGCTTCCTTTCCTCCATGAACTGCAGGGGACACTCGAGGCCTCTGCACAGTTTGGGCCTGGAGCAATCATTCCAACTGCCTCTCAGATTCCCTGACATCTTGCAGTCTATTAATAGTATCCCGCAGCTCAGCCATCTCCTGCAGGAGGATCTCCACCAGGGAGCACCGAGTGCAGCCCTGCCCATTGTGCACCACTCCCTCACAAGACCAGTGCAGGCACTCTCTACACTCCAAACTCTGCACTGCAGCCGCCCCTGTCATCGGCTCTGTCTGGGTGCCTACGCTGGCCACCGCCGGGGAAGCCAGAGCAGAGCTCCCAGACCAGGCCCTGGTCATAAGGTGAGTGCTCACCATCCCGCTCGCCCGCCTGCGCAAACTGCCTCACCGCACTCCTGCTCGCTCATGCTCCCTGGGGCAGATTTTTAACCAGTCAGGGCTGGTGCTACTCTGTAAGCAGCGAGGAGAAGCAGACAGGCCAACCCAATATGGGTGATAAGCAACTTCTTTATTTGTGATGCAATTCACACATATATAGGAGTGGCATTCAGCCACTCCTTCTTGACATAACAGTATTGGTTAGCCCCCACAGCTTCCTCCACATTCTCCTCCCAGGTCCGGTCTCCGGTTACCTGTGGGGGCCACCCCCTGCCTTGCTTGCACAGTCCTCCAGAACTCTATGGTTCTGCTCTTAGAGTCATTCTGCAACAATTCCCCCCTTTTCCTTTGTGCAAGCAAGGCATTATGGGTTATTCTGTTCACCTGTTTTATCACACAACTATAAACAAGTCTAATAGCTACGATGATTAACCCAATCAATGATACATAAGTGCAATACTTCAAACAACAGTGTTTGACTCAACCTGTAATGCCCTGTGAAGACAACCATCTAGTTATTAGGATATTGCTCATTTACTATTGCTGGGTAAGCTGAGCCAGGGTTCTCAGCTGTGCGTACATCGAATTAGCATAATCAGAGAGACTCATACAACACATTCCATCAAACTCCTCAGATCCATGTCCCTGATCCAACAACAAAAGGTTCTGCAGTGTTGCATGTCTTACAGAGTCAACATTAAAACAAATCAGGAATTGCCTTCGATGCAGAATTGTCTGCTTAGCAACTCAGCAACCCAGTCTGCTTAGTTGAGCCAAGGCCCTGGCTGAAGCACTTACAGTGATTTGGCATATTATGATTGGATACATGTTTTGAAGACCCTTAGTGACTAACATATAATTGATTAAACACAGGTGTGAGAACTCAACCTTGAAAGCTTGCCAACAGTCCACAGTTCTCATTAACTTGGTGAATTCCAGCCTCTTATCTTGCTTGCTTAAGCTTCTTCAGGCCTCTCATAGCCTTGCTGTATCCTTCAGGACTATTCAAAGTTTATGTACCACTTATGCATTCTCCTGTGAGAACACTGTCTCCACATCTCCCCCCTTTTGTTTTATCCAGTAACAAGTCGCTACTACAGCAAGGCACACACACATTTACATTAGCAGAGTAACTATTACCGGGTGCAGCAGCATGTTGAAGATACTGATGGCAGTGAAGGACTAGCCAAAGAAATTTCTTACCAGTGGAATTCTCCCCCCCTCTTAATTTGTTCCATCACCTGCTTTATAACACAACCATTGTATTAAAATTTTTCTAGCTTTTGCCTTAGCATTTTCTAGCAGCTACTGCAAATTTCCATACTCTAACATCTCTTTTACAAGTGACAAATCTATACAATACAAGGTGCAGTTTCTTATTAGCAACTAGCTAGTAAATACAGGTGGTTTTATACACAAAATCACAACCTCTAATAATAGCTACATTACAAGCACACATATTCAGGATGTTACTTTTCAGTTGCCCCCAAGTGATGTTTTGCAGTTATTTGTTCTTTCTCTTCCTCTATCTCATTCTGCTTGGGGTAAACACGGTCAGCTTCTGTAGCTGAGGCATCAGGTTTATCCATTTGTCTGTCCAGCTCATGGCAGGGCTCCACAAACTTTGGAGACAGTCACCATGGACCTGTAGGCAGGAGGACACAAATATAACACCTCCCCCAGGTTATCAGTTCTTCAGAAGTAGACAGGTTAAAGTTAAATGTAACATCATTACTCTCTCTCTCTCCCCCCCCCTCCTTTTTTTTTTTTTTGGTCCCTGCAAAAGCCATCATTTCTCCCACTACAGTCCCATGTACAGAACGTGGCACAAGGACCCTGTGGAGACTAACAGCAAACCAGCTCCGAGAAGCATCATTGCAGTGCGAGGTGGCAGGCTCAACCTTAGCGGGCATCCCCGCAGAGGCTCTGCCTGCCCCACATCGTATGAGGCTTGGGCTTTTATACTGACCAAAATGCACACTCATTCCGACACAGGTGGACAGCCTGTGCTGGAAGAAGTGGCCAGCAGTATCTACAGAGGTCTCCAAGGGTTGATAGAAACCTGGACATACTTATATTTACCAACTTCTAATACACGAGTATCACAGAGAAACTGTATGGGCTCCCCCTGTCAATTGCAAGAAAAAAATCATAACACATACAGCTTGAGTATAAGAGGATTTTAACGCATACGTGGTCACTGTTTGTCAGGCCTCCTTAACTATTTTGAGATCAAGAGCTTCCCACTCTTTAGCCCCCTGCTGTGTAGTAAACACAGGATATGCAAAGATGCCCATTGCAGAAAATTCCCCAATAATGATCACATATTTCGTTACCCATTGTTACAACTGAGCGTCTCCAGGGCCAGTAAGTCTGAGCAGACCGACCCGGGAGACAAAGAGTCAGGGTCTGGAAGCAGAGGATACAAATCTGGCTCGGATTCAGGGGATTCGGGGGCTGATCCTGCGCCGAACTCGGGGTCTCCGTTGCTCGCAGCTGTGTCTTCCTTATCAGGAGTATCTCGTTCGGTATGTAGCCATCTGCAGACCTGGCTCCTCCGTGACCGAGTCAAAATTTTTTTTTCACTCTAGGGCATAGTGGGTTGGAGAGGCTCGCAGTTCCTTTAAATCTCCCGCTCGCGCATGATCCCTATTTTCTACTGCGTGCTTCACAGGGGCGCCGCAATCGATCCGGCGCCGAGGCACCGCCTTTTTTCTTTCGGATTTCTCGGAATTTATCATGCATATACCTTCTAATATACTTTCTCTGTCCTTTTCAAAGTCCCTACTTTCGGAACTGGGGTGGTGGGGGAGCAGGGGGTTACACCTCCTCCGCGGCACCTTCTGATGGGGGGGAGAAAAGGAAGGGGGGGGGAACCTTGTGCTCCCGCGAGTTGGGGGAAACGAGTTGTAATCTTCCCCCGGTTTCAACCGACCGGGGACGTCTGTTCCTAGTTTCTCCGTTGCTACCGCGGCAGTTTTCTTTTCTGCCTTGTATCTTTTTATACAGTTCATTACTTCTCTCCGTGGTTTACCGAGTTTCTTTGCCTTTTTATAATCATTAAGCACTGAGTCAAATAGTTCACCACCAAACTTTCGCCACTCACTCTCCTCAAATATTGTATTAGGATCTGCAAAAAAAAATCTCTTAGCCTTCCCTAGCCACTAGACCTGCTAGCTGCTTTAGAGTCTCAGGCTCAATTCCCCGCTTTTATAAAAAGCACTGTAAAAAGTTCAGGGCTCAGTTCCCCGCTTTTATAAGAAGCACTGTAATAAATCCAGGGCTACCTCTCGGTCCATTTTCATGGCCAGCCTTTTCCGGATCGTCTTCTTCTCGGTCATCCTGTAACCTCGGTCTCCGGATCGGCCTCCCGACGCAGCAGTGTCTGGTTCGCCCCAGCGGCGGATTCTTTCGGTTAGCCGAAGCACCCGGGTCCGTCACGCCACCGCAGCGGCATTGCCCGCGCTTCCCGGCCGCTGCCGCCGGCGCCGCTCACTCGCCGTTCCGGGTCCCCGTCGACCGGGGCCCCATCGACCCGGGCCCTGTATCCGGGTCCCCGTTAAACCGGGGCCCTGTATTCCGGGTCCCCGTCGGCCGGGGCCCTGTATCCGGGTCCCCGCTAGTCGGGGCCCTGTATCCGGGTCCCCGCTAGTCGGGGCCCTGTATCCCGGGTCCCCGTCGGCCGGGGCCCTGTATCCGGGTCCCCGCTAGTCGGGGCCCTGTATCCCGGGTCCCCGGCGACCAGGGCCCTCTAGCCCGCGTCCCTGTTCGGGCGCCATTTGTAAGCGGCGAGGAGAAGCAGACAAGCCAACCTAATATGGGTGATAAGCAACTTCTACTTTATTTGTGACGCAGTTCACACATATATAGGAGTGGTATTCAGCCACTCCTTCTTGGCATAACAGTATTGGTTAGCCCCCACAGCTTCCTCCACATTCTCCTCCCATGTCCGGTCTCTGGCTACCTGTGGGGGCCACCTCCTGCCTTGCTTGCACAGTCCTCCAGAACTCTATGGTTCTGCTCTTAGAGTTATTCTGCAACACTACTCCTCCTGGCTCCGCCCCCTGTGAGTCCCTGCTCGCGTCAGCTGAGCTGCCGGCTCCTGGGCAGGTCCTGTCGAGGACTTGAGGCTCCCTTGGTGGCTCTTGTCGCTGGGAGTTGAGGCTCCTGGACGCTGATCTCCTCCCCGCTCCGGTGTTGAAGGCATCCTCTCTTGAGCTACTCACCTCAGCAATTAACAAAGTACTTTGTCACTTTGCAGTGTCATATGGCTAGAGCTTTAGGATACAAAAGTACAGCTCTTGAATAGCTTGTATTAAATGTGCTTTTTCAGCTGCTTTTTGCAGTCTTGTGAATAATATGTATATGTATAGAAATGCCACTCTGCCATAGTTATTCTTAGCTAATGCTTCTCATATATTAGCATTTACATAACAGAATTACATCAACATGTTTGCCTTAGGCACTCCATTAACTAACTTGATCCTAGTTGTCATTCCATGTGGTTTGGTTTTCATTCAGTCCTGTTTACAAAAATGAAGGATCATTTAAACACCAATCTGATTAAAATGTCATATGAAGTACCTACTGAAATATCATTACCAGTTATATTTAAATAATGAGTAACTTTGTACATCAAGCTCTCCCAATCGGCGCAGTGCATTTGACCATGTGTTATTTGAATTTTAAAATTCTCTTCTTAGTGATTTATTTTCTCAAAATTGGTAACTGCCAGCAAAACACACGCACCTAAAAGCAACCCCTCCCAACCCTTACCTATTCACAAATACTTCTTAAGTCATACAATATTCTTCTATTTTTGCTAAGCTTTGCAGTAAAATGCCTTTATTTTTGTTTTACTTTTGTTTAAATTTCTTGTGGCTTATTAAATATTTTGATTTTAAAGTATTGGATGTTTCTTCTCTTCCTCCTTTGTTTTGTGCATGCATTTTTGAACTCTCCAGTGTTTCACTTGATGTGAGCAAGTTTTTGTTTCCCTTTGCTTACCGTCTTTTTGATGTTCTAAGGCTTTCTTTTACTCTGGCACAACAAACTCCTGTGTTGTCAGGAATAAAGAAGAAGATTTTGTTCTTCTGTTATTGCACCTCGTCATTCTCATAGAGCCAACTTACCCTCTTGCTTTTTGAAGTCTTTCAGTGGATGTTTGGACAAGAAATAAGAGCTGTTTAATTATACCATAAGTGGTTGTAGAACGAAGGGAGAATGTTTATTTAGAAGACTGAAAGGTACATGGTAGTGCTTTGTGACAAGTCTGAGTATTTCTCAACAAATGGAGTTCCTCTTCTTCCAGGAAGAGTTATGTGCTACACATGATGGTGTTCAAGGCCAGGTTGGACAGAGCCATGGGTGACATGGTTTAGTGTGAGGTGTCCCTGCCCATGGCAGGGGGGTTGGAACTAGATGATCTTAAGGTCCTTTCCAACCCTAACTATTCTATGATTCTATGATTCTATGGTATCTTTCACTTCAAGAGAATGTTGCATGTGGAAACAGGCATTGCTGGGTGGGGAAAAGAAAAAAAAAAGCTCTGCTATTCTAACATAATACCTCTAATTATAAAATGCTCAAGATTTCAGTCTGACACTGCAATTTAATTCAGGATTTTAAAGACTTACAGGCACTACAGTTGTTACCATAAAAGTTGGTCGGAGAAACTCTCTAAGACTCATTTTGGAGTTTTAGAAAGCAGGCATTCGCAAAGGTGAATGCACCCATTACTTGCCAGCAGCAGCTATATATGTAGCATGCTCATGCATTTTTACAGAATTTCTAGGAACTAATTATAATATTTGCATCCTAATTAAGCATGCACTTTCTTGCTGAGTGGGGGGTCTCTGGTGGTCATTGATAGTCTTCCTCACTGTGTTTACTGAATGACCTCACTGCTTGCACACACTTGCAAAGTCCTAGTGCTAACAGTTGGTATGTCCTTGCTTCTGTCCCTTTCTCTCTCCACATTGGGCACCACTCTGCTATCTTGAAGGCTGGCATCCTTGGTCTTATTTACCGTCTCCTTAGTTATTATCAGTCCTGTGATGTTCCTTCCCCCGTCGGCCTAACATTCCTTTCTCTCTATGTGTTAGTAAGTTAGAACTGTTTGTCCTATTCTACTATGGTAAAGGCAGACGCACTATTGTTAGTTTAAGATTTAAGGTTATGTTTCCCCCTTTGGGACTTACAGGATATGCGTATATCCTTTAAGTCTCATTCTATACCCTTTACCCATATTTGATTCTAATAGACCATCGTGACCAGCAACTACAAAATTGAAGCATGATACATGCAAGTATACAGACACAAATTATTACTATAATGATCACAAAGGAGTTTTTTAACAATATCAAATTTGGTAGCCAAGAAGTAAGTCCATGACATAATTCTTCAAATCCCCAGTTAGTATCATCTCTAACGGCCTGATATAAGATGATTATCTGCTTCCAGATTTCTGCTAGATCTGTGGATATTCTGCCACTCCTGGTATATGTATGTGCCAAGAGCCATAAGGTTCTGCAGTGTTACCTGGGATAGGCTGGACACCTCAATCTGTAATGCTTGTATAGCATGCAGGACTACAGCACCCAGCATATGTGTTCCAGTGAATCCTGGGGAAAGGGCCTTTCTAGTAGTATTATTACACAACCAATACCACTCTTTCCCTTCTTGAGCCTTCCTATAGCCACTTTGGGGTCCCTTAATATGGAATTCATTGTCCAGCTACAGTCTGGGTAATGTCCTACCAAGATATTACCAGAGCTAAGAGTTTTACCCACTTCCAGCAGGTATTGTCTGAGATCCTGTTTTCCCTCCAAAGACATATCACCAGGAACAAAAGGCAGTTGGTAAGGCTGCTCATAGATCAGTTGATATGGACTCACATGATTCCTTCCTGGCTGCATTTCTACCCTTAACAAAGTAATCGGTAGGGCTTGTAACCAAGTTAAACAAGTTTCTTGACATATTTTACTTAACTGTAACTTGAGTGTCTGATTCATACATTCCACTTTCCCACTAGCCTCAAGTCTATATAGGGTGTGCAGATCCCACTTGATTCCCAAACACTCTCCCGCCTTCCTAACTACTTCTGCAACAAAATACAAACCTCTGTCTGAGGACAAGCCTGCTGGTACACTATATTGGGGTATTATTTGATTCAATAAATGTTTTCCTACTTCACGAGCCATATTACTGCAACAAGGGGAAGCCTCCGGCTAACCAGAAAATGTATCTATTAGTACCAATATATATATATACCTGAGCCTGTTATGCTGTGGCAATTCTGTAAAGTCCACTTGCCAATAGTCCCCTGGACAATTGCCTTTGTTGTTCCAGGTGGGGGTCACTTAGCATGGTAAAGAACGTTCACACTTCTTTATAACACTTTCATAATTCCAGCCATTTGAATACTCAGAACATGGAGGTTTAAAGCCTAAGTCATTGATTCTGTTCCCCCATGAGTTGCCTGGTGCTTTTCTTCTCATAAAGGCTCAGCAATTATTACTTGCCTGTTTGGTGTAACCCACCATCCTTCATCATTCATTTTGGCTCCTAATAGACTAGGTAATTTCTCATCTTCTGTTTGAGAACTTGGAACTTCATTATCCAAGCACTGACACCTATGAGGTAATATTAATAAAAGGTCCCCACCCACCCACACCTTCTTTGGCTGCTTTGTCAGAAAGATGATTACTAATATTCACTGGAGTGTTATCAAATTGATGTGCCTTAAAAGCAAATTTTGACTTCTTGACAATTCCAGAACTCTCGGTGGAACCATCAGCTCGACTTTGTGTGCTGATACTTTTTTTTGGGGGGGATGATGCAGGGTTTTAGCTTCTATTATCTTATGTTTGCTTAGCACAGCGTATCCTGCTTTCCACTTTCAATTTTTATAAAGCTGCTTCCATCCACAAACAGTTTGTAGTCCACATACTTCAGGGATGTATCTTTCAGGTCAGTATGACTGGAATACACCTCAGTAGTCTGTAAACTGTTGTATGTCAGTTCTCCTGCTTCTGGATTGGTTCTCAAAACCACTACTGGGTTCAAAAGCTTAGCTGCTTTCAATTATATGTCCTCTTGTTCTAAAAGCACAGCCTGATATTTTAACAGCTTACTTGAGGAAAGACAATGACTGTTTTTCTGTTCCAGGCTGTTTGCTACCATGTGAAGTACAAACACAGTCCATTTTTGTCATAAAGTATTCAGTAAAAATTTCTATTATAGGCTCTAGTCCTTTTCTTGCTTCCAGTTTTATAGGATATTGTTTCTGTCTTACATGACTGATGTTTGGTTTCAGATGGATAGTTATTGGTTCTGCATTTCATGATCGCCCAGCAGCCCATACTTACGGGGCATATTCTCCACTTCCTATGGTATATCCGGTTCAGCAGCTGGTTTCTGTAACATAAAAACTTGGGCCTCCACAGCCTTTTCATCAGGAACATGTATATGAATTTTCTTTCTTTAAACCTAATTTAAGCATGTAATTTACTCAGTATATCTCTATCCAATAACAGCATGGTTGTCCCCATAAGCAAGGGGAAAAGAAAAAGAGAGCCACAAGGAACAACTCTTGCAGTGAAGAGAGATGAAGAACCAATGTACTTACTACACAGGACAGCATCTGAACGAGAGTTATTATTAGGAAAGGGAAGAAGAAGATGTGTCTTCTCAACCCGAGACCTCGACCGAGCTGTGGAATACGCAGAAAGTTTTCACCTGTCTTCCAGGGGATCATATTGTCAACTGATTGCTCTGATGCTGGGACAATGGGGCCGATGGTTACAAACTGGAAGGTAGGGAAGCCAAGCAGCTGGGATCACTTGCTAGGGAAGGGGGAATAGACAAAGCAATTGCAAAAGAGAAACAGGCCCTCAGCCTTTGGAGGCAGCTCTTGGCAGATGTGAAGGAAAGGTTTCCATACAAGGATGATGGAATGAGTCGTTCGGCCAAGTGGACTACTCTAGAGAAAGTCATCCAGTCTCTGAGGGAATCAGCCATTGTCGAAATGATCTATCACAGGCTGGATGCCGGGAATGCACCCATAGATCCAGATGAAGTCGAATGTACACGACCCATGTGGCGGAAATTTACATGGAATGCACCGTCATCATATGCCCGCTCATTGGCAGCAATAACTTGGCTGTGGAAAAACTGTCCCAGGAGTTCAGACAATTGAGAGACAATCTGTCGTATCTATCTGGCTCCCCACGTGTACCAACCCATGTTGCAGCTATTAAAAAAAGGCACCCCACTGCTCGAGAGAGAAGATATAGGAAGTACACTCCACGGGCCACCCTATGGTTTTACCTATGGCATCACAGAGAAGACATGAGAAAGTGGAATGGAAAACCTACCTCATTTCTAGAGGAACAGGTGCATGAACTGAAGAGGAGAACAAAGATCAAGGATGATCATCCCATGAAAGCTGCGGCTTCAGTCTCTGGTGAGCAGGTCCCCATATGGAGTGGAAGAGTTGATTTTACTCCAGCTCCTGTGATAAAGAAGACTAATCTCAGTCTACAAGACCTAAGTGACCAATACTGTGATCACTATTAGAGGGGATAGGCAAGGAAAAATAGGTGGTGGGGTTGCACTGTATGTCAGGGAGTGCTTTGACTGCCTTGAAGTCAATGCTGTAAGTGAGAAGGCTGAATGTTTGTTCATGAAGATAGGTGGAAGGCCAACCAAGCTGATATCCTGATAGGAGTCTGTTATAAACCACCCAGCTAGGATGAAGCTACAGATGAAATGTTCCTCAAAAAGCTGGGAGAAGTTTCACGATCACTTGACCTTGTTCTTGTGGGGGACTTCAACCTACCAGATGTCTGCTGGAAGCACAACACAGCAGAGAAGAAACAATCCAGGAGGTTATTGGAGGGTGTGGAAGATAACTTCTTAACCCAGCTGGTTAGTGAGCCAACGAGGGGAGATGCCTGGCTAGATCTGCTGTTCAATTGCTGAGGTGAGTAGCTCGAGAGAGGACGCCTTCAACACTGGAGCGGGGGGGAGATCAGCGTCCAGGAGCCTCAACTCAGAGCGACGAGAGCCACCGAGGAGGCCTCAAGTCCTCGACAGGACCTGCCCAGGAGCCGGCAGCTCAGCTGACGCGAGCAGCTCACTCACAGGGGGCGGAGCCAGGAGGAACGGCGGCAGATTTAAACCGGGCATCACCAACCGTTGCTGGTCAATTGCTGAGGTGAGTAGCTCGAGAGAGGACGCCTTCAACACCGGAGCGGGGGGGAGGGGAGATCAGCGTCCAGGAGCCTCAACTCAGAGCGACAAGAGCCACCGAGGGAGCCTCAAGTCCTCGACAGGACCTGCCCAGGAGCCGGCAACTCAGCTGACGCGAGCAGCTGACTCACAGGGGGCGGAGCCTGAAGCAGCGGCACCAGCCCTGACTGGTTAAAAACCTGCCCCAGGAAGCGCGGGCCAACAGAGCGGGTCGAGGCAGTTCGCGCAGGCAGGCGAGGGGGATGGTGAGCACCCGTCGTATGATCAGGGCCCCGTCTGGGGGCTCTGCTCTGGCTGCCCCGGCGGTGGCCAGCATAGGCACCCAGACAGAGCCGATGAGAGGGGAGGCTGCAGTGCAGAGCTCAGGGTGTAGAGAGTGCCTGCACTGGTCTTGTGAGGGGAGGGTGCACAATGGGCAGGGCTGCACTCGGTGCTCCCTGGTGGAGGTCCTCCTTCAGGAGGTGGCTGAGCTGCGGGATGCTGTTAATAGGCTGTGAGATGTCAGGGAAGCTGAGAGGAAGCAGGGATGCTTGCTCCTGGCCCAAACTGTCCAGGGGCCTCGAGCTTCACCTCTACCTCATGAAGGAAAGAAGGAGGCCGTTAACCTGGGAAGCTGGGAATTAGTGACAAAAGGAAACAAAAAAAAGAAGGAAAAGGACAACCAAAAGCAAGGGGCTTTCCCCTAAATCCCCTGTCCCCACGCAGAACCGCTTTGCTGTCCTGCAGGGGGCTAATGAGGAAGCGCACTCGAGCCAGAAACAGCTGGCTGATGCACTGCTAAAGAAGATCTCTACTGGTGCCGCTAGGAAAAAGTGGCGGGTCGTAGTAGTAGGGGACTCTACACTGAAAGGGACAGAAGCACTCATCTGCTGGCCAGACCCTGTCTCAAGGGAGGTGTGTTGCCTACTGGGGGCACGGATCAGGGACATGGCAGAGAGGCTGCCTGCTCTAGTAAGTCCCACAGACTATTACCCGCTCCTGGTGATACATGTGGGTGCTAGGGATATAGATAGTAGTAGCGTGGGGAACATAAAGAAGGACTACAGAGCCCTGGGGGAGGTGGTTAGGGGCTCTGGAGCTCAGGTGGTCTTTTCATCAATTCTTCAGGGTACAGGGGAGGACCTAAAAAAAGCTAGGAGGATTGGCCAGGTTAATAAATGGTTAAAAGGGTGGTGTCATAGTCAGGAGTTTCTTTGTCTTGAACACGGGACTCAAGTCTGTAGGCCAGGTCTAGCGGTGGCTGGTGGAGCTGCTCTAAAGAGGGGAAAGAGCAGTTTTGGTAGGAGGCTTGCCAGACTGGTCAAGGAGGCTTTAAACTAGATGTGTTGGGGGAGGGGAGCATCATTCTATTCCAACACACCCAGTCAGTTGCCAGAACCTATAATAAATGCCTGGAGCAATGTAGAGATATCCCAGCTGCTCCAGCCAATGAGCCGGCTTCATTTGGATCTCAGCTCAGATGCCTCTATACAAATGCCCGTAGCATGGGGAACAAACAAGAGGAATTAGAGATGTGTGCACGTCTACGGGGGTATGATATAATAGGCATCACAGAAACATGGTGGGATGGCTCCTATGACTGGAGTGTTGGAATGGAAGGTTACAGGCTCTTTAGGAAAGGCAGGCCTGTCAGGTGGGGAGGGGGAGTTGCCCTTTATGTTAGTGATAGGCTGGAGAGTATGGAACTCTGTCTGGGGACAGGTGAGCAGTTAACAGAGTTTGTGGGTCAGGGTTAAAGGGAATATAGCTATGGGAGACATAACTGGGGATCTGTTACAGACTGCCTGATCAAGGAGAACCTGCGGATGAAGCACTCTATAGACAGATAGGAAAAGCCTCACACTTGCAGGCCCTTGTTCTCATGGGTGACTTCAACCACCCTGACATCTGTTGGAAGGACGGTATGGCCCGGCACAAGCAATCCAGGAGGTTCTTAGATTGTGTGAAAGACAACTTCCTTCTGCAAGTAATAGAGGAGCTGACAAGGAGAGGTGCCATGCTTGTCCTCGTGCTCACCAACAGGGAAGGGCTCGTTGGAAATGTGACTCTCCAGGGCAGCCTTGGATGCAGCGATCATGAGATGCTCGAATTTGAGATCCTCAGGACCGTGAGAAGAGTGTGCAGCAAGCTCACTGCCCTGGACTTCAAAAGAGCAGACTTTGGCCTCTTCAGGAACCTGCTTAGGAAGGTTCCATGGGATACAGCCCTAGAGGGCAGAGGGGCCCAAGACTGTTGGTTGATATTCAAGTATCACTTGCTGCAAGCTCAGGAGTGTTGCATCCCAACCAGAAGGAAGTGCAGGAGGAGGGCCAGGAGACCTCCTTGGATGGATAAGGAGCTGCTGAGGAAAATTCAAATGAAAAAAGAGGCTTATAATAAGTGGAAGCAAGGACAGGTGGCATGGGAAGAGTACAGGGATGTTGTCCGAGAACAACTAGATCATCTTCAGGTCCTTTCCAACCCTAACAATTCTATGATTCTATGATTCACAAACAGAGAGCCACTGGTGGGTGGTGCGATGATTGGAGGCCATCTTGGGCAAAGTGATGATGAAATGTTTGGACTTTTAATCCTTGGAGAAGTCGGGAAGAAGGTCAGCAAAACCTCCACCCTTAGACTTCTTGAGGGCTGACTTTGGCCTGTTTAGGGTGTTGGTTGGCAGAATTCCTTGGGAAATATTACTGAAGGACAAAGGAGTCCAGGAATGCTGGACACACTTCAGGAATGAAATCCTTAAGGCACAGGGGCAGGTGATCTCTATGTGTTGAAATTCAGACTGTCAGGGAAGAGACCAGCCTGGCTGAACAGGGAGATACTGCTGGAACTCACGGGAGAAAAAAAAAAAAAAAAGAGAATTTATCACCTGTGAAAGAAGGGACAGAGGGACAGTTACACCATGAAAAGTACAAGGATGTTGTTAGGTTATGTAGATGGCACTAAATCTGGCCACTGCCATAAAAGATAATAAAAAATACTTTTTCAAATCTATTAAAAATAGAAGATAGGCCAAGAAGAACCTCCATCCTCTACTGGATACTAGGGGAGATCCAAGGACTAAGGACAAGGAAAAGGCTGAGGTACTTAATGCGGCTTTTGCCTCAGTCTTTAATAATCACAGCAACCATACTCAGGGTAATTGGTTCCCTGAGGTGGATGGCAGAGATGGGGAGCTGATTGAAGTCCCCATCATCATGGCTTGACTTCATGAATGAAGATTTGGGAAGGGCTTTACCCACGCTTACTACAAGCGAGCTGATGACTTAAAAGGCCAATGTGGGATAGGCAAATCCTGTTGCAAAAAGCACAGCAAAAGGTCTCCTTGGGTGGTATAGGTGGTGCGCAATTCTTTCTACGTTGTCTTTTCTCCTCAAGACTAATTCTCTGTGTGTTCTCAAATGTGTCAACAGCGTTATGTATGGTGTGTCTCCAAGTCTCCCAATTGGAGTTCAAGGTGGGCCACTGATGGTAGTCAATATGGTCAAGGCTAAGGTATTGTGCATATAATACAGGAAGAAATAATTAGTGACCTCCTGCTCCACTTAGACATATACAAGTCTATGGGGCTAGATGGGTTACACCCAGGAGTGATGAAGGAGCTGGCAGAGGAGCTTGCAAAGCCACTCTCCATCATCTATCAGCAGTCCTGGTCTAGTGGGCAGGTTCCAGAGGATTGGAGGTTGGCCAACATGACGCCTCTCTATGAAAAGGGCAGGAAGGAAGACCCTGGGAACTACAGGCCTGTCAGCCTGACCTCAGTGCCAGGGAAGGTCATGGAACAGATGATCATAAGTGAGATCATAAAGCATGTGCGGGAAAACAGAGAGATCAAGCCTAGTCAGCATGGGCTTATAAAGGGCAGGTCCTGCTTGACCAACCTGATGTCCTTTTAAGATAAGGTGACCTGCCTGCTTGATGAGGAAAAGGCTGTGGACATTGTGTATTCAGATTTAAGTAAAGCGTTTGACACTGTCTCCCACAGCTTTCTCCTGGAGAAATTGGTTGCTCACGGCCAGGATAGGAAGATTCTTAGCTGGGTCAGAAACTGGCTGGATGGCCGAGCCCAAAGAGTGGTGGTAAATGGTATCATGTCTAGTTGGCTACCAGTCACCAGTGGTGTCCCTCAGGGCTCGGTGTTAGAGCTACTGTTGTTTAATTTAAGCATGTAATTTACTCAGTATATCTCTATCCAATAACAGCATGGGGCACTCAGGCATGTAAAGAAATTGATGGTTCAGCATCTGTTTGCCAATTTTAAAATTTAAAGGTTAAAAGAAAGGCCAGGTTCCTGTCCACCCTGTGGCACCAATGACTGAAGCTGTTTCTTTGCTTAATTACCCTTTAAAAGTGCTTTACAAGAGAAGTTGGCTGCTCATGGCCTGGATAGGAGGATTCTTAGCTGGGTTGGAAACTGGCTGGATGGCAGAGCCCAAAGAGTGGTGGTAAATGGTATCATGTCTAGTTGGCTACCAGTCACCAGTGGTGTCCCTCAGGGCTCGGTGTTAGGGCCGCTGTTGTTTAATATCTTCAATGATGATCTGGATGTGAGGGGATTAAGTGCACCCTCAGTAAATTTGCAGATGAAAACAAGTTGGCTGGGAGTATTGATCTGCTGAAGGATAGGAAGGCTCTGCAGAGGGATCTGGACAGGCTGGATCGATGGGCTGTGGCCAGCGGTATGAGGTTCAACAAGGCAAAGTGCTGGTTCCTGCATTTGGGCCACAACAACCCCATGCAATGCTACAGGCTTGGGGAAGAGTGGCTGGAAATCTGCTTTGCAGAAAAGGACCTGGGGGTGCTGATTGACGGCCGGCTAAGCATGAGCCAGCTTGTGCCCAGGCTGCCAAGATGGCCAACGGCATCCTGGCCTGTATCAGAAATAGCACAGCCAGCAGGGCCAGGGAAGTGATCATTCCCCTGTATTCAGCACTGGTGAGGCTGCACCCTGAATACTGTGTTCACTTCTGGGCCCCTCACTACAAGAGATATTGAGGTGCTGGAGTGGGTCCAGAAAAGGGCAACAAAGCTGGTGAAGGGTCTGGAGAGTAAGTCTTATGAGGAACGGCTGAGGGAACTGGGGGTGATTAGTCTGGAGAAGAGAAGCTTCTACAACTACCTGAAAGGAGGCTGTAGTGAGGTAGAGGTTGGTCTCTTCTCCCAGGTAAGAAGTGATAGGACAAGAGGCCTCAAGCTGTGCCAGGGGAGGTTTAGATTGGGTATTAGGAAATATTTCTTCACAGAGAAGGTAATCAGGCATTTGTCTCTACATAACCCAACAACAATCTTGTACTTTTCATGGCGTAACTGCCCCTTCATCCACAGGTAATAAATTCTCTTTTTTCCCCTGAATTCCAGCAGTATCTCCCTGTTCAGCCAAGCTGGTCTCTTCCCCAACAGTTTGATTTTTGGCACGCAGGGACCGCCTGCTCCTGAGCCTTAAGGATTTCATTCTTGAGTGTCTAGCCTTCCTGGATTCCTTTGTCCTTCAGTAATGTTTCGCAATGATTCCATTTGATCGACTTTGTTCATCTTTGTGTGTGGAGACTGGCCAGGTAGCATTTGGAGCACTGCTAGCAGTAGTTGTATTCTACCAGTTTTACACATCACGTATCATCCATGTGGCTAGGTTATCCAAGATACTCTGGTCAAAGTACCTAAAAGAATTCTGGTGAGATCATAAAGCACATGTGGGAAAACAGATGGATCAAGCTCAGTCAGCATGGGCTTTTAAAGGGCAGGTCCTGGTTGACCACCTGATGTCCTTCTAAGATAAGGTGACCTGCCTGCTTGATGAGGAAAAGGCTGTGGACATTGTGTATTCAGATTTAAGTAAAGCGTTTGACACTGTCTCCCACAGTAGATGAGGCCCTCGGAGATATGGTTTAGTGGTGATCTTGGCAGTCCTGGGGTTGACTTGATGATATATAAGGTCTTTTCCAGCCTAGTTGATTCTATGATTCTATGAAGTTAAATCGAGCAACACAGGAAAAATCTCTGGTGCTCATGCTTTGGTTTACTTGAATCTAGCTCTTTCAAACTATAAGATGACAATAACCTGTGACCTTGCACAAATAGCAAAGATTTTTATTTAAGTATCTCCTTTAAAACCACTTTATATATAGTTAGCTTTGTGCATCATTTTCATGAGGAAGCTTCTACAAAGAAGGTTTCTACACATTTGCATGCCTGAGCAATACCAACTCCCCTAATGTCGCTGGTGGCTCCAGCACATGCTGGTATTTTAGGTGTGGATTGAAGCAAGTCAAGTTAGAATGGAGCTTCCTTTGAGATATTTAACTATCCACCAGTGATAGGAAAACAGATGCTTGCATTTTTACACTTATTTTAAAAAGTCCTTTTAAGTTTTGCCTTCAGTGATAAACTTAGAAACAAAGAAAACCGCTTTCTTCCAGCTTTAAAAAAAACACAAAAAGCCGAAATTTCTTTTGAAGAGAGTAGTCCAGGAATCAGAGACCTAGGGAACAAAGAGTCTACTTTTCCATCCAAACAAAACAAAGAAAATTTCTGCTTCCTAGAGTGGCACATCAAATATTTTGTAGGGTCACTCTAGATATCCTGGAAGTCCTTCACCCTCAACAATGTTTTTGAAATTAATAATATGAATACTAATGCAAGCAGTCCTTCCTGTTGTTGGCAAAAGAGAGACCTTATCAGTTAGGCCCATGCAACTTTTATGCAAAATAATAATATATACTTGTATTTGTTCTATATAACAAAGTATACAGACAATGACATGGCAGAACAACAAATGATGGAGATTACATCTTCTTTAGGAAGAAAGTACATAATGTAGGAGTCCAGCCAGATCATTTAGAAACATCAACTTCTTTCTTTTTTGAGCATCTTATTTGCTCTTTACTACCAACCAGTTGTTACCAGTGGAATAAGAATTCTCTTCATCTCTGTCAGATATATGAATATATATATATATATATACGTGCACACTTAAACACACACACAGAGTCTGAATATACATATATGATCGAAGTGGCATTTAGCTACCAGAAAACATCCCCTGGGGAGGGCAGGTGCAAAGGACAGGTTCTGGAACATCAGCACTGTATTTTAATACTGCAAACAGTCAATATCAAGTCTTGTAATCAGAAATATTTTTCAGATGAAGTGCTAAAATGGAAGCTTCTTTCCATAGAATCTATTCTGGGTAATATCTGGAGAAACAAACAGAAAGTTATTGAGAAATCTGGTGAGAAAACTGGCTGCAGTTTCTCCAGATATTACTAGTAAACGTAACCATCAGAAGAAATATCTGAGGAATAGCAAAGGTAACAGATCTGATAATTTTTCCTTAATTTTAAACATAAAACCCCTTTTCATTTTTTTTTACGACATTTCAAGAATGGATAAAACAAAATTTACATAGATATTTTGCTCAAATGCTAGGGTTCTTTTGAAAAATGAAAGATTCTCTGTCTTCAGCTGGAGAAGTGATTCAGAGCAGCCCTGTGGAGAAGGACTTGGGGGTGTTGGTTGATGAGAAAATGAACATGAGCCAGCTTCAGTGTGAGCTCACAGCCCAGAAAGCCAACTGTATACTGGGCTGCATCAAAAGAAGTGTGATCAGCAAGTCAAAGGAGGTGATCCTGCCCCTCTGCTCTCGTTAGGCTTCACTTGTAGGACTGTGTACAATTCTGGTGTCCTCAACAACAGATGGACATGGAGCTGTTGGAGCAAGTCTAGAGGAGGGCTATGAGGATGATAAGGGGCCTGGAGCACCTCCGGTATGAAGACAGGCTGTGGAAGTGTCGTGGTTTAATCCCAGCTGGCAACTCAGAATCATGCAGCTGCTCGCTCACTCCCCCCCCCCCCTTCCCCCCCCTTCTTCCTCCCCCTGTTCCCAGAGGGATGGGTAGGAGAATCAGAAGAATGTAACTCCCACAGGTTGAGATAAGAACAGTCCAGTAAATAAGATATAACTCAAAACTACTACTGCTATCACCAATAATAATAATGATAAGGGAAATAACAAGGGAAGAGAATGCAATCGCTCACCACCTTCCAACCGATACCCAGCCTGATCCGAGCAGCGATCCAGCCCTTCCAGGTAACTGCACCCAGTTTATATACTGGGCATGACATGCTATGGTATGGAATACCTCTTTGGATAGTTTGGGTCAGGTGTCCTGTCTCTGCTTCCTCCCAGCTTACCCTTCTCCCTGACAGAGCATGAGACTCAGAAAGTCCTTGATTGGAGTAAACATTACTTAGCAACAACTAAAAACATTGGTGTTATTGGCATTGTTCCCAGGCTGAAAGTCAAAAACAGCACTGCACCAGCTACTAAGAAGGAGAAAAATGACTGCTACTGCTGAACCCAGGACAGAAAGTTGGGGCTGTTCAGCCTGGAGAAGAGAAGGCTGTGTGGAGGAAGGAGTTCTTTAATGTAAGGGTGGTGAGGCACTGGAATGGGTTCCACAGGGAAGTTGTGAATGCTCCATCCCTGGCAACGTTCAAGGCTGGGTTGGACAGTCTTAGGTGACATGGTCTAGTGTGAGGCATCCCTGCCCATGGCAAGGGGTTGGAACTAGATGATCTGAAGGTCCTTTCCAACACTAACTCTTCTATGATTCTATGTTACCTTTATTACAGTAGCTTTGCTCACTATAAATGTTTCTCGGGCTAAATTTCAATTCAGTTACAGTAATCAACAAATGTAATTACAAGCAACTTCACACACTTGTGATAGAAACATATATAATAGAATAAATATTCAGGATACATTCCTAATGTGTTGGCTCTGACACAGAGGGCAATGACTGAAGCAAATTTGGATTATCCACATGCTTTAAATTTAGCACTAGCTTAGGTGTTTAGTGAATGGAAGCCATAACTTTTTACATTTTTCTCCACAATGATTTTATAATATTGTCCTAGGATATTTAAAAATAAAGAAAAGATTAAGAGCAGTGATGCTAATGCAGTTACACAAGAATTAGATAGTGAGAACAAGAAAAACATGAACTCTGTATCACTTGAGTATTTGAACTCTTTCAATTGCGGAAATATACAGACTGAAAATCTTGACTGATTTTTTTTTTCAACCATAGATTAAGTAAATTAATTTTTCAGGATCTTATTACAGAGACAAAGCACTGAGAGACCTATATCCTAGCTCTCTAACAGAACCTTACAACTCTGTGTTTCGAACCAAGCTAAATAAAATATTCATCATTATTTGAGAAAGAATGTTGTGTTTTCTTTTAGTTCTGCTTGCTTTTTCTCCTTTTACTTTTCCCTTGTGCTTTAGAAGCTACAGTTCTATTTGTTATATTCTGAGATGTACAGTGCAGCACTATACATGACAGTATAGTTCTAATTAAAGACAAAGAGTATGAAAACAATTTTCCCATATATCTGGTATATCCAGTGAGAATTTTGTACCAATATTCCCCTGTTCCCTGGAAAATTATGATCACATATAAAACAATTTCTGTGATTGAAACTCTGCAAGCTAGGTTACTGAACATTTTCACCCACAGTGCATTTATCTCACTCGGATAAATTTTAGTTTTAATTCATTACCACCGGGTGTGGCTTTCCAAGGGGCTTCTGGAGCCTTCTTAACTCGAGTGTGATGAATCCAGGTGTTCTGTTCTCCGATTTTGATTGTGGTGAAAGTTGTAAGGAGTACTTGAAATGGTCCTTCCCACTGTGGTTCTAGAGTTTTTCCTATAAGAGACTTAACATAGACATAATCCCCAGGTTGTATGTTATGTACAGGACTATCGAGCCCCCTACTTCTGGTTCCAGCCACATATTTTTCAACTTTTCTGAGTTGCTTTCCTAACTCTATTATGTAGGTATTAATGATTTCTTCTCCCACCTGTGAAGATGTTCCTTTCTGTACTCCATATGGCCTCCCATAGAGTATCTCAAAGGGGCTTAACCCTTCTTTAGCCCTAGGTTTGGTTCTAATTCATAACAGTGCAAGTGGAAGGGATTGGGGCCAGGTAAATAAGCTTCTTGCCCTAATCTCACAATTAGCTGTTTGATAAGGTGATTCATTTTCTCCACTTGACCACTCGATTGTGGGTGGTACGGAGTGTGGAGTTCCCAATCTATGCCCAATTGGCAGCTGATCTGTTGCACCACCTTTGAAATGGAGTGTGGTCCTCTGTCTGAGGATATTGTGGCTGGAACTCCGAAGCGTTGTGTTATTTCTTGTAACAATTCTTTGGTTACCTCTTGAGCTTTCACAGTTCTAGTTGGAAAGGCTTCTGGCCAACCTGAAAAGGTATCTGTTATCACTAAAAAATATCTATACCCCCCTTTTCTTGGCAGTTCTGTAAAGTTGATCTGCCACTGTTGTCCTGGTCCGTTGCCCCTCCCAATTTGACCCATTTTGTGTTTAGGATTATTTTTGGGGGTTGTTTGGAGGCACAGATCACATAGGCGGGTTACCTGTTGGATAGTAGCATACAAATTTCTAGCTATAATTTTGCTTGTCAAATATTTATATAAGGCATCTACCCCACAGTGCATTTTTTGATGCTCGTTCCTTATTAGTGACCATAACAGAGAGGAGGGGACAATTATTCTTCCCTGTGCTGCGCTGGCCCACCCCTCCTCACTGAATATTCCTTCTTGGTCTGTGAGACACGGGGGATAGCTCCTCCTAATGTGTGTCTCCCCATTGCCACACAAGCCGTCCTTTTATAGCCACTGGGCAGACATAAATATTCATGAGGCTACGTATGGATTACATCATTTTCCAGAAAGTTCCCCGCATGCGTACAGAATTGTAGTGGTGGTCTCTGAGGGTCATTTACTTCTTCCAACAATCTTCATCACTTCTGGCAGCCTTTGAAGCATGTGCAGTAGATGCTTATACCAGTTTAATTGGTTTGTTAGCACCAGAGACATAATAATCCTCCTACTTATCAGTTAGTTTAACTGTAGCCCATCCTGGACACCTGCCGTTCCCAGATACTCATTTATCCCTGTGTCCTGTTCTTCTAGACTGCTTTTCTTAAACTATGTCACAACTATAACGATTTATCTTGTGAGAATTCTCAGTATGTTCTCTAGCTGCACTCTATTTTTTTTCTCTGTGTATCATGCACCTCAGTAATTTTCCATTGCTACCGTTACAAAGCCATCAAACTTAACATTACTTAAATCTAATTCTAAAGGTTTCTATATTCCATTTTGTGATTTTGTGCCCCCTTCTTTCAAATTCCCCCCTTTTTCTGTCCTTTTGCAAATTCTTTTGCAACATTTTATATATTACCATTGCCATCAAAATTCTTTTTGAAATAATTTCCTGTTTCTACTTGGTGCTTAATTTCATTCCTTTCCAATCATAGACCGTTTACAATACTAGAGGGAACATTGTATCATACCACAAGTAATCAATATTAAAATAATTAACATCAATATTCCTGCAACCAGTTGCCTCAACCAGGAGAGTTTGGGTAACCATGAAGTTAACTTTTTCCATATTTCTTCAAAACCCCAGGAGGTGTCACCCATGGCCATTTCATGAAATATCTTAATTTTTTCCAAATTTCCTCCAGAGCTGTTTCGATTCTGCCACTTTGGTTTATATAGGAACAACAGCTTTCACTGATTATGAAACAAACCCCTTCTTGTGATGCCCATAACACGTCTAGAGCCATTTGGTTTTGTAATACCACTTTAGACAGGCTGGTTAAAATTGGGTATTACAGCATCTAAGGTGCATGCCCCCTTCCAGTTGGGGGGGGTACAGTCTTATAAGCATTTTTCCACATAACCAATACCATCCTTTCCCTTTAGGAATGGGCCATCACTGAACTATGATACCATCTATATTAATAGTATGATTGCAATTTGAATGGTGACCTACATCTGTGGCATTTCAGCAAGATTTCCTAACCTGGTTCCTGGTGTAATACACCTTTGTGCACAGGTGTAATATTTATTACCTGGATTAGGATTAACTATTCCAAATTTTAACCTTTCCTTCGAATACAGATTGCTAGTGTTCACCAACAAATTTGTCCATGGGACAGTGTTACGAATTGGAACTCCAATTAATGGGAGATCCAGGCTTTCTCCTGATTTAGGCAACTGTGCACACACCCAACAAGCACTACGGTTAAAAAAATTAGTAGCATTCTGCACTAATTTCAGGTATAAGTTCTGTCCCCAAGTTTGCATGCCAGTTATCATATGAGTCCAAATTATGACCAACACAATTTCATCCTGGTATTTTAAAAAACGTGAAGGAGATAACCAGTGGGCTCCTTTCTGTTCCAGGAGTGCTGATACCACATGGGACACTAGTACAGTAATCTTTTGTCCCAAGGTAAATTTGCGAGCCTCTTCAATATTCATGACAACTGCTGCCACAGCCCTTAGGCATCTAGGCCATCCTTTCCTCGCTTCATCCAGCTGTTTTGAAAAATATGCCACTGCCCTTCTGTAGGGTACTAGTTTCTGAGCAAGAACCCCCAAAGCTATTCCCTGTTCTTCATAGGAATATAGCCAAAAGGATTTAGTCACATCCAGAAGTCACAGAGCTGCAGCTCTGATTATTATTCAATTTAGTCAATAAATCATACGAATTAGCTACTACCGGACAAATATCTGCTGCAATTTTGTTGATTACCCTGAGATCGTAAACCATTCTGCAACTTTTCCCATCATATTTCTTTATTGTCCAGATAGGAGTATTATACTCCATTCACATTCAATTAATAATCTATATTTTAAAATTTATCAGGCTTTTTTTTATTCCCTTTGACCTTCTAATTTTAAGGGATATTGTTTTATTCTAATTGGGCAGGCCCCCCTTTTTTATTTCTACTTTAACAGGCAAAGCATTTTTCGCCTTGCCTGGAACTTCAGATGCCCATACTCCCACATATACCTAATTAAGGATTTCTTCTATTTCAAGGAAGTCCTTCTTTTTGCTTTTCTGTTGAATTAAAGATAAACTCAGAACTGCAATTAATTGACTGTTTTTAAGTCTAAATTCCATTTTGCCTTCTTTAAATGTTGCTTCTCACCCTAATAAAGATTTTAGAGATTTTGGCATGCATAGAAATTTATGCATTCCTAATTGTTTGCCCAATTTGTACTTTAAAGGTTTCAGATAGAATGCTTTTTTTTTTTTTTTTTTTTTCCTGCTTTTTCTTGGTAGCACCCACATCTGTAACGAATTCTTTCCTCTCTGATTTAACACCAAATAAGTTGCTCCTGTATCCACTAAAATTCCTCTTTATTTCCTCTAGTCCGTAGCTTTAATTTAATCAGTGGATCTGATAGGGTAGATTCCCCAGGTCCCTCTCAGTCTAGTTCCAATTTAGTCACCGGAGCCACCCCATGGAACCGCCCCCCCCCCCCCCCCCCCCCCTTCCCGGCCAGTCTCACTTCCAACGTCCAAACTCCCCATAGCACGCACACCGATCCGGTTCCACAGAAGGGCCCACTCCCCCAACCTCTGCCCATCGTCACTCCTCCATGCTCAAACACAGGAGCTGCCCGAGCTCCCCCCTTTCCCCCTTGGTTTTCCTTTTTTTTTTTCCACAGCTGCTCACCCTGCTCTGCAGGGGCTGCAGATGCCTGCCTCTGCAACAGCACTTCTGGTTTAACCCCTTCTTAACTCTGAATGTGAATGTGCCGCTTGTTGCCAGTGACAGCAATCTCTTCCTCCTTATCAATATCAAATAGGACGGATACAGAGGCTGCTTCTCTTGGAGGTACCTGTGATACATAATTTTCAACCTATCTTCCTGATTACTGTTTTTTTAACTTTAAACATCTTTCCCCAATATCACAGGCTGAACAACATCTCTTCAGCTTAACTTTCAGTTTTTCTCTGTCCTTTTCCAAGGCCGAAATTAAGGAATCTGGCAGAGCTACATTAATTTTGCATTCTGTCTGTCACTCCGCGTGATTTCTTAAAGTGAAACACATATCTGCATACATTACTTCATCCCATTTTCCTTGCCCCCTCAAAACAACATTAATTGCAACAACGTTTTATAGTTCAGAGTTCCATTTTTAGGCCATCTTTCCTGATCTTCCAAAGTATACAAAGGCCACCATTGTTTACAATATTTTACCAATGTTTTCTTATTTACTGAACCCCCAGGCGACTCTCCAAGTTCTTTCCAGTGTGCCAAAATGCACCCAAAGGACTCTTTTTCAAGATGTCTTCACTCTGCTGATTTTCCATTATCAATCTCAAATTCACACACACACTTACACAAATGGGATCCCACAGACACACTCCACACATTTACAACACCTGAGACAAAGACAGAGACTAAAATTCAACAAAACAAGCAACACTTAATAACACAGTTATAACATCCTGTCACCAGTACCAAAATCACAAGACCAAAATCATTACTGTAACAAGCCACAAAATAAGACAAATACCAGTAGAATCGAAAGCAGTACTTCCTAACCCCTATGTCTCAGACCATCCCCTGCTTAGTTATACCAGTCTGTCACTGATACCAAAATCACAAGACCAAAATCCTTATGTAACAAGCCACAAAATAAATACCAGCAAGATCCAAAACCATTTCCACAAGACACCCCCTGTGTCTTTCAGGACCCAAACCTCAAGAAGCCCCCTGCTTCTTATGGGTGTATGCCAGTAAAATACAAAACCATTTCCGCAAGACACCCCCTGTGTCTTTCAGGACCCAAACCACAAGAAGCCCCCTGCTTCTTGTGGGTGTATACCAAACGGACACTAGCAACCGGGTATACGCCTTTACCTACGAGATTTCCTGTCTCGATTTACGGAAGTCTTCCAAACCATGCATAAGCTTACCAAACCAATTTACCAAACCAATTTCCCAAACCGAGATGCCCCCTGCACTTTACAAACTATATAAAAGAAAAGAATACCTTTTATGAGATAGTCCTTGTCTGCTCCTGCAGTGATCCGAATGAGTCAAGGGGTCCCTCCAGGAAAAATTCCCGAGGGCCCTAGGGAGCCCTGTCCTCAGCGGGCCCTGCAGCTGAGCAGAGAGGGTCCCATCTGGGGTGCCAAATTGATTCAGAGAAAACTCCAGGAACAAACTTGGCAACAAAGTTTTCAAGCTGACAAGCAGGTATTCTTTATTGCGGTGCCAGGAGACACAGGGGATAGCTCCTCCTCGCATGTATCACCCCAATTGGCACACAAGCCGTCCTTTTATAGCCACTGGGCAGACATAAATATTCATGAGGCTATGTATGGATTACATAATTTTCCAGAAAGCTCCCCGCATGCGTACAGAATTGTGGTGGTGGTCTCTGAGGGTCGTTTACTTCTTCCAACAATCTTCATCACTTCTGGCAGCCTTTGAAGCATGTGCAGTAGATGCTCATACCAGTTTAATTGGTTTGTTAGCACCAGAGTGTCCTGGGTTCAGCAGTATCAGTCATGTTTTTCCTTTGTGTTAGCTGGTGCAGTGCTGTGTTTTGGCTTCCAGCTTGAGAACAGTGTTGGTGAAGCCGATGTTTTCAGTTGTTGCTAAGTGATGTTTACCCTGACCAAGGACTCTGTGAGGCTCATGCTCTGCCAGGGAGGAGGGGAAGCTGTGAGGAAGCAGGGACGGGGCGCCTGACCCGGGCTAGCCAGGGAGGTATTCCATACCACAGCACGTCATGCCGGGGTGAGGGGTAACTGGGAGTTACCCGGAAGGACAGGGGCTTCCGGGTGGAACTCGTTTTCTTGGCCGGTGGTATCGTATTCTGTTCCCTTGTTATTTTCCCTTATCATTGTTGTAGTTGATAGTAGCGGTGGTGATTTGTTGCTGGACTGTTCTTGTCTCAACCCGTAGGAGTTGCACTCTCTCGATCCTCCTCCCCGTTCCTCCGGGAGCGGAGAAGGGGAGAGCCCCGGTGCGGGGGGGGGGGGGAACGGACACGGACCTCGATTGTTGTCAGCTCGGCACCACTCACTGGGAGTGAGTGAACAAGTTACCTGACTGGGTTTAAACCACGACACAGAGACATAATAATCCTCCTATCCTCCTACTTATCAGTTAGTTTAACTGTAGCCCATCCTGGACACCTGCCGTTCCCAGATACTCATTTATCCCTGTGTCCTGTTCTTCTAGACTGCTTTTCTTAAACTATGTCACAACTATAACGATTTATCTTGTGAGAATTCTCAGTATGTTCTCTAGCTGCACTCTATTTTTTTCTCTGTGTATCATGCACCTCAGTAATTTTCCATTGCTACTGTTACAAGGCCATCAAACTTAACATTACTTAAATCTAATTCTAAAGGTTTCTATATTCCATTTTGTGATTTTGTGCCCCCCTTGTTTCGCCATTGGTTCTGTGGCCCCATCATAGAAGGCCCCCAAATTGGTCAGGCAAGGTTTCCCCTTAGTGAAGCCATGCTGGCTGTCACCAACAACCTTGTTGATTTTCATGTGCATGCTTTCCAGGAGAATCTGCTCCAAGATTTTGCCAGGCACAGAGGTGAGACTGACTGGTCTGTAATTCCCTGTGTCATCCATTTTCCCCTTCTTGAAAATCGGGCTTTATTTTCCTTTTCCCAGTCATCGGGAACTTCACCTAACTGCTACAATTTTTCCCATATGATGGCCAGTGTCTTAGCAACTGCATTCGCCAGCTCCTTCAGGACCCACGGATGGATTTCATCAGGTCCCATGGACTTGTCTATGTTCAGGTTCTTAAGATGGTCTCAATACCTGATCCTCTCCTACAGTGGGACTAGGGTCTTCATTCTCACGGTACCTGCGTATGCCTTCCAAGACTTGGGTGGTGTTATAAGAGCCTTTGCCAGTGACGACTGAGGCAAAGCAGTCATTCAGAACCTCAGACTTCTCCAAATCCAGGGCAGCCAGTTCTCCTGATAGCTTCTGGAGGGGGCCTACATTGTCCCTAGTCTGTCTTTTATTTGCTACGTATTTATAGAATCCCTTCCTGTTATCCTTAACATCCCTAGCCAAGTTTAATTCCAACTGCGCCTTAGCTTTCCTAACCTGGTCCCTAGCTTCCCGAACAACATCACTGTATTCTTCCCAGGCTGCCTGACCTTGCTTCCACTTTTAATAAGCCTCTTTTTTCCTTTGAATTTTCCTGAGCAGCTCATTATTCATCCGAGGAGTTCTCCTGGCCCTCCGGCTGCACTTCCTTCTGGTTGGGATGCAACACTCCTGAGCTTGCAGTAGGTGATCCTTGAATATCAGCCAGGAGTCTTAGCCCCCCCTGCCCTCTAGGGCTATATCCTATGGAACCTTACTAAGCAGGTTCCTGAAGAGGCCAAAGTCTGCCCTCTTTAAGTCCAGGGCAGAGAGCTTGCTGCATGCTCTTCTCACTGTCCTGAGGATCTCAAATTTGATCATCTCATGATCCCTGCAACCAAGGCTGCCCTGGAGAGTCACATTTCCAACGAGCCCTTCCCTGTTGGTGAGCACGAGGTCAAGCATGGCACCTCTCCTTGTCAGCTCCTCTACTACTTGCAGAAGGAAGTTGTCTTCCACACAATCAAGGAACCTCCTGGATTGCTTGTACCCGGCCGTACCGCCTCTCCAACAGATGTCAGGGTGGTTGAAGTCACCCATGAGAACAAGGGCCTGTGAGCGTGAGCTGTTCCTATCTGTCTATAGAGTGCTTCATCCGCAGGTTCTCCTTGATCAGGCAGTCTGTAACAGATACCCACAATAATGTCCCCCATTGCTGTTTTCCCTTTAACCCTGACCCACAAACTCTCTGTTGACTGCTCACCTGTCCCCAGACAGAGTTCCATACTCTCCAGCCTATCACTAACATAAAGGGCAACTCCCCCTCCCCATCTGACAGGCCTGCCTTTCCTAAAGAGCCTGTAACCTTCCATTCCAACACTCCAGTCATGGGAGCCATCCCACCATGTTTCTGTGATGCCTATTATATCATACCCCTGTAGACGTGCAAACAACTCTAATTCCTCTTGTTTATTCCCCATGCTACGTGCGTTTGTATAGAGGCATCTGAGCTGAGATCCAAATGAAGCCGGCTCATTGGCTGGAGCAGCTGGGATATCTCTACATTGCTCCAAGCATTTATTATAGGTTCTGGCAACTGACTGGGTGTGTTGGAATGGAATGATGCTCCCCTCCCCCAACACATCTAGTTTAAAGCATTCTTGGCCAGTCTGGCAAGCCTCCTTCCATAACTGCTCTTCCCCTTCTTTGTCAGAACAGCTCCACAAGCCCCAAGTAGCTCTGGCCTACTAACTTGGGTCCCAAGTTCAAGATACCCAAACCTCTGACTATGCAAGGATCTCTGGATCTCTGGGTGCATTCCCAGCATCTGGCCTGCGATATAACATCTCTACAATGGCTGCTTCCTTCAGAGACTGGATGCCTTTCTCTCGCGTAGTCCACTTGGCCAAACGTCTGATAACATCGTCCTTGTATGGAAACCTTTCCTTCACAGCTGCCAAGAGCTCCATCCAAAGCCTGAGTGACTGTTTCTCTTTTGCAACTGCTTTGTCTATTCCCCCTTCCCTAGCAAGTGATCCCAGCTGCTTGCCTCCCCCATCTTCTAATTCATAACCATCAGCCCCATTGCCCCAGCGTTGGAGCAACGAGATGATAATGTGCTCCCCTGGAAGATGGGTGAAAACTTTTTGCATATTCCGTAGCTCGCTTGAGGTCCAGGGTCGAGGTGTCACCTCTTCTTCTTCCTCTTCCTCTGATTCACGTAATAATAACTCCTGATCAGATGCTGTCCCATGTATTAAGTGCATTGGTTCATAATCTTTCTTCACTGTATAGGTTGCTTTTTGTGCCTCTTGTTTGCTTTTTTGATTAGAATTCCTTATCACAGGAGTTGGAGTAAAATGAGCTCCTCCTCCCCATCTGCAAATCTGCTCACCAGAGACTGGAGCAGCAACTTTCTTGGGAAAATTGATTCCTTCAGAGACTGGATGCCTTTCTCTAGCATAGTCCACTTGGCCAAAAGACTAATAACTTTGTCCTTGTATGGAAACCTTTCCTTCACAGCTGCCAAGAGCTCCTTCCAAAGGCTGAGGGACCCTTTCTTTTTTGCAATTGCTTTGTCAATTCCCCCGTCCCTAGCAAGTGATCCCAGCAGCTTGGCTTCCCCACCTTCTAGTAGGCAGTAGGCTAACTTCTGTTAACAGCTAATACGTGGGTTGGTACATGTGGGGAGCTGGATAGATTGTCTCTCATTTGTTTGAACTCCTGTGACAGTTTTTCCACAGCTGAAATGACGGAAGAAGTAAGAATTTCTTCGAACACTCGGAGCTGACCAGTCACTTCATCCACTGTTGATGGTACTATGTCATGCCAGGTCTTTCATGACAATAAGTGGGCATATGATGATGGCACACTCCATGTAAGTTTCTGCCACATGGGTTGTGTACATTCAACTTCATCTGGATCTATGGATGCATTCCCGGCATCTGGCCTGCAATAGATCATCTCTACAGTGGCTGATTCCTTCAGAAACTGGATGCCTCTCTGTACAGTGGCCCAAATGGCTGAGCTACTCATAACATCATCCTTGTAGGGAAACCTTTGCTTCACAGCTTCCAAGAGCCACCTCCAAAGGCTGAGGGCTCATTTCTCTTTTGCAATGGCTTTGTCAGTTCCCCCTTCCCTTGCAAGTGATCCTAGCTGCTTCGCTCCCCTACCTTCTCATTTGTGACCATTAGTCCCGTTGTCCCAGCATCAGAGCAATCAGGTGACGATGTGCTCCCCTGGAAGATGAGTGAAATCTTTTTGTATATTCTGCAACTCGGTTGAGGTCTGGAGTCGACTAGTCACCTCTACTTCCTATTCCTCTGTTTCCTGTACTAATTACTCTTGTTCAGATGCTGTCCCCTGTAGTAAGTGCATTGGTTCTTCATCTCTCTTCACTGCATGAGTTGCTCTTTGTGGCTCTTGTTTGCTTTTCCCCTTGCTTATAGGGGTAACTGATATTGGCACAGATTGGTCCTTTGGTTTAGCTGCAGTGTCTATCACTGTGGTTGGTGTAGCTACAGTGTCTGTTGTCGTGATCGGTGTAGCTGCTGTGCTTGAGGGTTGAGCAGCTGTTTTGTCTGTTGCTTTGCCATCAAATCCAGAGAAAACTTTTTCCAAAGATGCTTACAAGGCATAGGCCAAGCCCCAGCACATTTTCCCTCTCTGGTATTGCCAGGATGACAGCACACCTCGTTTAAGTATTTCACTAATTTTTCCGGATTTTGCAGTTGTTCAGGGGTGAAGTTCCAAAGCACTGGAGGGGCATACTAGCCTAGATACTTGCCCATACTGTCCCACACACCTTAGCACTCATGGCTGCCCAGCCTTGGGGAAAATCTCTTGGTGGTCTTCTATATTGTCATTTAAACTTAAAAAAGTCCTGAGGGCAACATGGCTTAACATTTGAAATCAGACGAAATAGGGGTTTCTCAAGGTGGTATGGTCGTGGGTAAAACACACGCTGTATTTGTGGCAACATGTTGATTCCCAGCAAAAGCAGCAGGCAGGTTACAAGGGTATTCAAAGGCCATCTGAAACCTTTAGAAATGTTAAGCGCTGCTGTAAATACCCTGGTGGGGGAGTGGAGGGTGTGAGGAATATATCCTTCACAGGTTGACCCACCGAGGACGAAAAAAATCCCATTATATACCTACCAAAGTATAGAGGTGTTGACCACACTGAGAACTCATGTGTCCTGGGTTCAGTAGTAACAGTCATATTTCTCCTTCTTAGTAGCTGGTGCAGTGCTGTGTTTTTCACTTTCAGCCAGGGAACAACACTGATAACACTTATGTTTTAAGTTGTTGCTAAGTAATGATTACTCCGATTAAGGGCTTTCTGATTCTCATGCTCTGTCAGGGAGGAGGGGAAGCCGGGAGGAAGCAGAGGCAGGACACCTGACCCAAACTAACCAAAGGGGTGTTCCATACCACAGCACGTCATGCCCAGTATAGAAACTGGGTGCAGTTACCCGGAAGGGCTAGATCATTGCTCAGGTCGGGCTGGGTATCAGTCAGCAGGTGGTGAGCAGTTGTATTCTCTTCCCTTGTTATTTCCCTTATCATTACTATTGGTGGTAGCAGTAGTAGTTTTGTGTTATACCTTAGTTACTGGACTGTTCTTATCTCAACCAGTGGCAGTTACATTCTTTCAATTCTCCTCCCCATCCCTCTGGGAGCAGGGGGAGGAAGAGGGAGGGAGTGAGCAAGCAGCTGCATGGTTCTGAGCTACCGGCTGGGATTAAACTGTGACAGCATGCCAGACCAGACTCATAATCAATTATTCTATTGTATTACAAGTCTTTACCATGCAGCACAGTTAGAAAAGAACATCATCATCTCTCCATGGTAGCTCTTCTATTGATGTTATCACTGTCCTGGGTTCAGCTACATCTCCTTCTTAGTAGCTGGTGCAGTACTGTGTTTTCGACTTTAGCCTGAGAGCAATGCTGATAGCACACCGATGTTTTTAGTTGTTGCTTAGCAATATTTACCCCAATCAAGGACTTTTCAGTCTCATGCTCTACAAGTGAGGAGGGGCACAGGAAGCCAGGACGAAGCAGAGACAGGACACCTGACCCAAACTAGCCAAAGGGGTATTCCATCCCACAGCACGTCATACCCACTATATCAACTAGGGGAAGTTACCCGTAAGTCCAGATCACTGCTCGGGTTGGGCTGGGTATCAGTTGGAGGGTGGTGCACAATTGTATTCTCTCCCCTAGTTATTCCCCTTGTTAGTATTATTATTGGTGGTGTTAGTAATAGTTTTGCATTATACTTTAGTTAGTGGACTGTTCTTATCTCAGCCTGTGGGCGTTACATTCTTTCAGTTCTCCTCCACATCTCTCCAGGAGTGGGGGGAGAGGAAGAAGGGAGGGAGTGAGCAAGCAGCTGCATGATTTTCAGTTGCAGGCTCATGACACACATATTGTTATGATAAAAGCTGATTGAAGAAACTCTCTAAGACTCAATTGGGAGTTTTAGAAAGCAGTCAATCTTTATTGCAGCACTGGGTGCACATGCGAATCTTTTCGCAAAGGTGAGCACACCCAATACACACTGACAGTAGCTATATGTTTAGCATGCTTATGCATATTTATATGCTTTTCATAGAATCATAGAATCATAGAATAGTTAGGGTTGGAAAGGACCTTAAGATCATCAAGTTCCAATCCCCCCGCCATGGGCAGGGGCACCTCACATTAAACCTAATCACCCAAGGCCTCGTCCAACCTGGTTTTGAACACTGCCAGGGATTGAGCTTTCACAGCCTCCCTGGGCAACCTATTCCAGTGACTCACCACCCTAACAGGAAAGAATTTCCTCCTTATATCCAATATAAACTTCCCCTGTTTAAGTTTTAACCTGTTACCCCTTGTCCTATCACTATAGTCCCTAATGAAGAGTCCCTCCCCATCATCCCTATAGGCCCCCTTCAGATACTGGAAGGCTGCTATTCTAAGAACTAGCTATATATTTGCATTATAATTATGCATGCACTTTATTGATGAGTGGGGATCTTTGGTGGTCGATAGTAGTGTTCTTCACTGTTTTTTCTGAATGACCTCAGTGCTTGCTCACACTTGCAAGGTCCTAGTGCTGAGTTTTCAGCTGGTATGTCCTTGCTTCTGTTCCAGTCTCTCTCAACACTGGGCACTGCTCTGTTATCTTGAAGGCTATCATCCTTGGTCTTATTTACTGTGTTCCTAGTTGTTATCAGTCCCATGATGTTCCTTCTCCCATCAGCCAAACATTCCTTTCTCTCTATGTGTTAGCAAGTTAGAGCATTTTGGCCTATTCTACTAATTTAAAGGCACATACACTATTTTTAGTTTAAGATTTAAGGTTACAATATGATGCCAAGTTTTAAAGTTTTTTACTTTTATAACACTGGTTGTCAAAAGCTATTATTGTTAGTTTCTTTCATTTTTTTCTGTTATTGTCATGCTCACCAGGTTAGGGAAATGGCTTGCTGTTATGGTAACAAAAGTCCACAGAGATAGATATACTCCAAGGCAAATAACCAGTTTTCACCATGCTTAAAGAAAGCATGACTGGTCAAATATTTCTCAGTGAGTTTTGCAAAATAGTCATAGCCAAGGAGTATAATACTCTAGAAATCTGCTCTTTTGTTCTTTTATTGTTCACAGTACTTATTCAAAACTACTGTTTGGTGGCTTGTTGTTTTTTTCTTACACTAATTTAAAATTTAGATAGGTTTTGTTTATGTATATACACTTCTAACACAATACCTAAGGCCAAAATCGGCCTCATCCCTAAAATCCTTATTACCAACATTGTACTGGAAACTTCCACGAGATCTAGAGAAAGCAGGTTCTTTCCCCTGTTGCTACTTTGGAATGTTCTGCTCTTACTACTCTGCTGCTTTCTTTCATCCTGGAGAATATACTGTTTATCACTTCGACTCTCTCAAAGCCCTTTTTGCAGATCCAGGTTGAGTCAACATCTGTGGAAATCAAAACGAGAGTTTTCATTGACGTAACAGTCAGACTGACAGGTATTTTGTGAACATTCCAATAGTACACAAAAATATAGTAAGTTTCTTTCTTTCTTCATAGAGATGGTTATTTTTCCCTCAGAGTTCTGTCTTTTAGAACTCTGTTATTGACCCAAAACAGTATGAAGAGACATTTTGTTCCCTTTGCAACACAACAGTTAATCACTATTTTTTCTCATCCTGCTTTCCCCCCACATACTGTAACCCCACATTGTTTGCATAGTGTCTCTACAACCTTTGTCTGCATAACTGCATTACACAGCTATGACTTTCCTTCCCAGAAAATACCCTTTGAATTCTTTTCGGATGAAAAATTACACTGGTTCTCTTCAGGAGGCCATTCAACATTTTCAATATGCTAGATGCACATACTGTACTAACTCCAGTGGTGGTGGTCTCTCTACTGTATCTCTCTGCTCTGTATCTCAGGATAAAAAGTCTTATTAAAAAAAAAAAGTGAGAGAAAGCCAGCTCTATAGGATTGAAACACAGAAAACACAAGAAGTCTGGAAGAAATGCCACACAAATTTCATCCTTTACTAAAAAGTGTAGGGAGTAAATAAAAAAAAATCACGATATCTGAATGGTTTCAGCAACTATATGATACAGTTTAAAGCATGTTCCTAAGAGCAAGCCATGCTTAAAAATTTGGAAATGCAGTTATTGTGGCTACAGCCCAGGTATCTGGTGACAACATACATGATGAACTTGTTAGAATTCATAAACACAAAATGCAGCCAAAAGCTCTGAGTACACCAGGGATGCTTGACAAGGGACAGAAGTTTTCCTTCCCTTGCTGGCAAGGTTATGGAGGGAATTTAAACTGTGTTTTTGTACATGAATCATTATGATTCCTGAGTCAGGTGAAGTTCCCGACAACTGGGAAAAGGGAAATATAACCCCCATTTTCAAGAAGGGGAAAATGAATGACCCGGGGAATTACAGACCAGTCAGTCTCACCTCTGTGCCTGACAAAATCTTGGAGCAGATTCTCCTGGAAGGCATGCTAAGGCGCACGAAAAACAACAAGGTGGTTGGTAACAGCCAGCATGACTTCACTAAAGCTAAAACCTGCCTGACCAATTTGGTGGCCTTCTATGATGGGGCTACAGAACTGATGAACAGGGGTAGAGCAGTTGATGTCATCTACCTGGACTTCTGCAAAGTGTTCGACACAGTTCTGCATGCCATCCTTGTCTCTAAATTGGAAAGACATCAATTTGATAGGTAGACCACTCGGTGGATAAAGAAATGGCTGGATGGCCGCACGCAAAGAGTTGTGGTAAATGGCTCAATGTCTGGCTGGAGACCAGTAACGAGTGGTGTCCCTCAGGGATCGGTGTTGGGACCGATCTTGTTTAACATCTTCATTGCTGACATGGACAGTGGGATTGAGTGCACCCTCAGCAAGTTTGCCAATGACACCAGGCTGTGTGGTTCGGTTGATATGCTGGAGGGAAGGAATGCCATCCAGAGGGACCTTGACATGCTTGTGAGGTGGGCTGATGACAGCCTTATGAAGTTTAACCATGCCAAGTGCAAGGTCCTACACCTGAGTCAGAGCAATCCCTGGCACAGATGGGCAGAGAAGAGATTCAGAGCAGCCCTGTGGAGAAGGACTTGGGGGTGTTGGTGGATGAGAAAATGAACATGAGCAGGCAGTGTGAGCTTGCAGCCCAGAAAGCCAACTGTATCCTGGGCTGCATCAAAAGGAGCGTGACCAGCAAGTCAAAGGAGGTGATCCTGCCCCTCTACTCTGCTCTCGTGAGATTTCACTTGGAGTACTGTGTACAGTTCAGGTGTCCTCAACATAAAAAGGACTTGGAACTTTTGGAACAATTCCAGAGGATGACGAGGAGGTTGATCAGGGGGACTGGAGCACCTCCCGTATGAAGACAGGCTGTGAAAGTTGGGGCTGTTCAGCCTGGAGAAGAGAAGGCTGTGTGGAGACCTCATAGCAGCCTTCCAGTATCTGAAGGGGGACTATGAAGATGCTGGGGATGGACTCTTCATTAGGGACTGTAGTGACAGGACAAGGGGTAACAGGTTAAAACTTAAACAGGGGAAGTTTAGATTGGATATAAGGAAGAAGTTCTTTACTGTGAGGGTGGTGAGGCACTGTTATGGGTTGCCCAGGGAGCTTGTGAATGCTCCAAGCCTTGCAGTGTTCAAGGCCAGGTTGGATGAAACCTTGGGTGATATGGTTTAGTGGAAGGTGACCCTGCCCGTAGCAGGGGGGTCAGAACTAGATGATCTTAAGGTCCTTTCCAACCCTAACTCTGCTATGATTCTATGATTCTACCCAACCCGTTGGTGCAGCACAGCTTCCTAGACAGTATATCATAGGGATCTGAGGTGTCCCAGATATTTAAAAGAAGTTAGGTATATGCTGTACTATAAGGTCATTCATCAAGTCTACAATGTTGATTTAATCTGTGGGTGCTCCCTTGGCCCAGCTTCCAAGAGCTCCAGGTGTGAAACCCCTGGGGTAACCAGTGGTATTTCCTGCTAGCAATTTTTGCTTGAAGCTGACCAGCTGCAATGCTGCTGGCACCCAAGGGCACCCCTTACCTGCTGAAGTAGGAGAGGGATTTGCCAAATGCAAAGGAAGAAAGAAATTCAATGCAAATCTACCTCAAAGTTACCTTGTACATAGCTACTACCCCACTGTTTGCCTGTCAGTGTATACCAAGATATACATGAATGAAGATGATAAAGGATTAGATTCTGTTCTTAATTAAGCAACATATCTCTGGAGTAGCTCCTCTGAAGCAAATGCACTTGTACCCTATTTATTTCTGTTTAAATGAGATCAGAATCTGACTTCAGGAAATTGCCTGCCAACTTGCAATGAAACAAAGACTAAATCCAGTCTTCAGTAAGCATCAAGCCTCCTATAAGGATAATTATTTCAGTCAGTGACTGTCTGATCAGTGAATTACCTGGTCATATACTATTTTTCAATCATTAATGCAAAAAATAGCAAGGCTAGAAAAAGCAGCCTAAAGTAAAAATTTGTAGAAAAGATAACTATCTTCTTTATCTCAATCTTTTTTCCTCCACCGTGATTTGCTTTGTTGTTACTTTTATAAGAAACATTTTGTAAAATATCTATTATAAAGTGGGACAGATTAAAGGGTGTTTATATAAACTGTATTTTGTTTTCTATATAAATTTTAGATCTAACTCTGACCGCACCCAAACTACTGATAATTGTATTTTAAATGCACAGAGTTTAAACAGAGATGGCCAGGAATATTTTTAGAATGCATTTTCATCTGAAAATGCCAATTCATTAAAAATTCAAAAGCTAAAAAAAAAAAATCTGTTCAAACAAGGAGGAAAAATGGAAGAGGAATATTGAAATTAAAAGAAAATATCATCAAATGGGAATGTTCTCTTTTTCATTCAGATTTTCAAAGTAGTACATTAAATTGAGTTTATAACTGTAATGTATCAATAGGCTCAGTCCAATTTTCTAGGAGGTTTTACATTTGAATCCTATTTAGATTGGTTTTTCATCTCTAGCTCCAGGAAAAATATTAAATATTTTAATTTTTAGTTAGGGTAATGTCCTGGGTTCAGCAGTAGCAGTAATTTTTTCTCCTTCTTAGTAGCTGGTGCAGTGCTGTGTTTTTGACTCTCAGCCTGAGAACCATGCCGCTAACACCAGTATTTTTGGTTGTTGCTCAGTAATGTTTACTCTGACCAAGGACTTTCTGAGTCTCATGCTCTGCCAGGGGGGAGGGAAAGCCGGGAGGAAGCAGAGACAGGATGCCTGACCCAAGCTAACCAAAGAGGAATTCCATACCACAGCACATCATGCTCGGTATATAAACTGGGGGCAGTTACCCTTAAGGGTTAGATCACTGCTCAGGTCGGGCTGGGTATTGGTCAGTGGGTGGTGAGCCCTTGTATTCTCTTCCCTTTTTATTTCCCTTATCATTATTATTATTGGTGGTAGCAGTAGTGGTTTTGTTATACCTTAGTTACTGGACTGTTCTTATCTCAGCCTGTGGGAGTTACATTGATTCGATTCTCCTCCCCATCCCTCCAGGAGCAGGGGGAGGAAGAGGGGGGAGTGAGAAAGTGGCTGCGTGGTTCTGAGTTACCAGCTGGGCTTAAACCACGACAGGTAACCTTAGCGCGCCCAGCACTACTACTAATCTAACTGCTCAGAATAGCAGTGTCACCTTGCATTAAAGCACCATCAGTGGTCTGTGCCTGAAGTGTTTTCTCAACACTTGAGCAATAGTTGGAACATTTTGGTAGAATTTCTTTTTTAAAGGAAACAGCATGATTTACTTTTAAAGTGAGAAGATATTTTGATTTTTTCAAAATTTTTTACAAACTTAAACCTACATTTTAATTTAAAATATTTTAATTGAAAATGTCACTAATATGTAGTCCTAATCTAGAATTTTCATCCTGTTGCTATGCCTCACACACTTTATTAATGCAATAGTTAACAGTATGTACTGGATAGATTAACCTTAGCAAAGTGGTTTAAATTTTGGAGTGAGATTTACTTGAGTAACATTCAAAGCTAATACAAACATCAATAAGATGAAATATTTTTAAATTTACATGCTTCATTCCAAATGAGATTTTACTCTGAAATGTCAGAATTGCTATTTGATTGAATATACAAGATATGTCATATGGAGATTTCTGGAGGTAGAAGATATTTTTAAATTTTCCATTCTGAGAAATTTCTCATTACTGTAATCCCTGTTGAAAAACTCACTTTTTCCCATGGGATGTAAAAATTGGTCTAGTTTTCCCTCAGAAAGGATCTGTGGGATACCTATTCAGCTCTGTGGCTGCACTGGCTTGCCCCAGCACTGTAAAATTCTGGGGAGCAGACAGTGTGTCTCCTTGGGGAAGTCAATACTTAGGTTTTTTTCTAAGCCTTTACTTCCATCTCCCATGGAAAGATGTAAAGAAATAACAAATTCTGTATTTCTTTAGAAACCAATGCCTTAACTGCAACAGGCATTACCTGAAGGCATTGACTTCTAAAACTTTAACAGCTGCTCCATTTGATTTACATAATACTCAAGTAAAATTACAAAATTAGTATTGTTGCCTGCAGCCTTGCAGCTTGTGGAGACAGTGTTCTCACAGGAGAATGCATAATTGGTACATAAACTCTGAATAATCCTGAAAGATACAGCAAGGCCATGAGAGGCCCAAAGAAGCTTAAGCAAGCAAGATATAAAGAAGCTGGAATTCACTGAGGTAATGAGAACTGTGGACTGTTGGCAAGCTTTCGAGGTCAAGTTCTCACACCTGTGCTTAACCAATTATATGTTAGTCACTAAGGGTCTTCAAGACATGTATCCAATCATAATATGCCAAATCACTGTAAGTGCATGTAAGAAATAGTATATAAGGAGTTAAGGCTTTGTAATAAATTTGGCAATCGCTTGATCACATTGATCGTCTCTGTGTTGTCCGTGACTCCCGCGTCAACAAGTGGCACCCGAACAGGGACCCTTCGATCGGTAACTCGACAAAGACGAGTTTGAAGGTTCAACGAAAAGGAGGGGGCGGAGAGCCGGCCGAAATTCAGCGCTGTCCCGGTGCTGAGAAGTCAGATGTCTTCAAAGCTTCGGGAATCTCGCCCTGATCAGGTGAGCGGCTGGGGAGGAAATGGGGAACTTGCTATCCAAAGAGGAACAGGCGGTGGTGAAGCTCCTCCAACACATTCTCTCTAAGAGGGGACTGCAATATGATAGTGCCGCCTTACAGAGGCTGTTAAAGTGGTCCCATGATCGCGAGGTTAGTAAAGGGACCAAAGATGCACAGAAACACTACACTTTGGAAATTGGTGTTTGAGACTTTGAAATAGATGAAATTGGAAAGGGCTGCGGTAGCTTCTGTATTTGCCACCACAGCTCCAGAAGGGGCTGTCTCTCCTAACCCCCTTCATAGTGCTGCGGCTATGACTTTTGCACCTCCTGTGGTACCTGGAACTGCGCTGAAAAAATCAACGCCCCGAGCCAATGAAAGCAAGAGCCAGGTCCGCAGATGGCCACATACCGAATGAGAAACACCTGACAAGAAAGACATAGCTGCAAACAACGGAGACCCTGAGTTCGACCCAGGATCAGACCCCAAGTCCCCTGCATCCGAGCCAGATTTATATCCTCTGCTTCCAGACTCTGACTCTTCGTCTCCCAGGTCAGTCTGCTCAGCTCATCAGCAACTACTCACTGGCCTTGGAGATGCTCAGCTGCAACAATTGATGAAAAAGCTTGAAGCCCTTGAGACTCAGATTGAGACATCTCCATCAGTGCCTCCACCTTATCCTCCATAAAACCCCTTCCTTAAAGAAGGCAAACAGGGGGAGGGGGTGGGAGAGGTATCGGGGGGCACGAATCCTGCGCACTGTTGGCACGGGTTAATCAAAGATGCGATTCTTACTGGTGAATTTTCTGCAGTGGTCCTCTCTGCATATCCTGTGTTTACTACACAGCAGGGGGTTAAAGAGTGGGAAGCTTTTGAACTCAAAATACTTAGGGAGGATTGACAAGCAGTGACCACATATGGGTTAAAATCCTCTTATACTCAAGCTGTATATGTTATGATTTTTTTTTTGTGATTGACAGGAGACTTTAATGACTCCCCTGCTATAATACATGGTCAGGCATTAGGTTCAGGTTATATGACTAAAATTCTGGGTATTCTTGTCCAGTACAAGGATTTGGAAACTGGCATTTGGAAAGGTCCTGCAAAAGTAAAACTAACAGGTTGAGGTTATATGTGTGTAAATTACAGATACCAGTTTGCAGTGGGTGCCAGCTCGACGGGTGAAACCCTGGAAAGAGTCAGCATCACCCCAGGACACCCCCCTTTGTCAGTGATTGAATGAATTGAAATTTGAGCTCAGGACATCCGTTTTATGGATGTTTTCAGCCTTTCTTAAAGTGAAGCAAGCAACTTTTTTTTACATTAAAAAAAAAAAACCACAACAGAAAAAACCACCCACCACTGCCAACCCTCCCCCCTCCCCCCCCCCCCGAACCTCCAGGGAAATTACATAAGTGCGGGATACAGATGTATTGTGTGATTTTCGGTGGTGGGAAGGTCTCTCATATGCTCTTATCAGGGGTATTGGACAGACTGTGACGGACTGTGGACTTGGGACCCCATGTACAACTCATTTAATACAGTTTCTCTGTGATACTCATGTACTAGAAGTTGGTAAATATAAGTATGTCCAGGTTTCTATCAACCTTTGGAGACCTTTAAAGATATTGCTGGCCACTTCTTCCAACATAGGCTGGCCACCTGTGTCGGAATGAGTGTGCATTTTGGTCTGTATAAAAGCCCAAGCCTCATACGATGTGGGGTAGGCAGAGCCTCTGCAGGGACGCCCGCTAAGGATGAGCCTGCCACCTCGCACTGCAATGATGCTTCTCGGAGCTGGTTTGCTGTTAGTCTCCACAGGGTCCTTGTGCCACCTTCTGTACGTGGGACTGTAGTGGGAGTAATGATTGTCTGGATTTTGTGCTTCAAATACTGTAGTTGTGTGGAGGGTGCTTGTGGGATCCCATACGTGTGTGTGTGTGTGCGCTGAGGGCAGACGGTGTTCTGTGTTTTTTTTTGTTGTTGGGTTCATGTAAAAGTTTTTAACAGGTAGCAGTTTAACATTTTGGGCAAGAAAGGGTTAATGCAAAAGTGCGGTTGCCAGCAGGTACTTATGGTTGCGGCTGAAGCAGGCAGGCAGCTGTAGCTGCTGCTGAGCAGGCAGGCTTTTATAGCTGCTGCCGAGCAGGCCGGCGTTTGTAGCTGTGCAAAGCAGGGTGAGCAACTTTTGGGAAAAAAAAAAAAAAAGCTGACCTCCGATTCAGCTCCCGGTGCTCCACCAGTGGAACGGCCAGGATGGACGCCAGAGCAGAGGAGTGAAGGAAAAAAAAAACCCAAAACAAAAAAAAAAAAAACAAAACAAAACAAACAAGAAAAAACACCCAAACAAAACCCAACCTCTCAATCTATTGAGGTATTGAGGCAGTTTGTAGAGACACCACAGACAAAGCCTAAAGAGCACCTGCAACAGAGTGGGTGCATGGTAGAAGCCTTGCTTAGTATGTTTAAGGTAACCTGGGGGTGAATCCAAGACTTGCAGGAATAGATAGATCGGTTGAAATAAGAACTGCTAACTGAAAAAGCGAGAGGGTTAGTGCAACCACAAGCTTTATGAGCCGTCAACTAAGCAGCATGAGGGTGGCAGAAAAAAAAAAAAAAGAGGCAATGATGCAGCAAACTCCTCTGCTGTTAACAATGTGCAGTTTAACCTGTCTACTTCTCAAGAATTGATAACCTGGAAGAAGGGGTATATTTGTGTACTCCTGCCTACAGGTCCATGGCGACTGCCTGCAAAGTTTGTCAAGCCTTGCCATGAGCTGGACAGACGAATGGAAAAACCTGATGCCTCAGCTACAGGAGCTGACTGTGAATACCCCAAGCAGAATGAGATAGTGGAAGAGAAAAACTAATGATTGCAAAACAACACTTGGGGGCAGCTGAAAAGTAGCATCCTGAATATGGGTGCTTGTAAAGTAGCTATTATTAGAGGTTGTGATTTTGTGTATAAAACCACCTGTATTTACAAGCCAGTTGCTAATGAGAAACTACACCTTGTATTGTATAGATTTGTCACTTGTAAAAGAGATGTTAGAGTATGCAAATTTGCAGTAGCTGCTAGAAAATGCTAAGGCAAAAGCTGGAAAGATTCTAATACAATGGTAGTGTTATAAAGCAGGTGATGGAACAAATTAAGAGGGTGGGAGAATTCCACTGGTAAGAAATTTCTTTGGCTAGTCCCTCGCTGCCATCAACATCTTCAACATGCTGCTGCACCCTGTAATAGTTACTCTGATAATGTAAATGTGTGTGTGCCTTGCTGTAGTAGCGACTTGTTACTGGATGAAGCAGGTGAAATTCTGCATTGACAACAAGGTGCAAGGACTGAGGCTGACCAAATGCCTGCTACCACAGTCAAGGGCAAGACTGGGTTGGCCTCTGTGTTTGCCACCAAGAAGAACCTTTAGCTCCGCTGTTGGCTGCAACCCAGCAGGTGTGGAGCGGTGGGGACACATGCCATGCCAGACCTTGATATGAAGGATGGCCTCCCCTGTTACCAGAGAGCCATACAGGAGAAAAAAGGGCAGGCCCAACAGCCTGTAGTTGGCGTATGTTGGAGATATGATCTGGCCCAAATCCCCTGCTCAAGTAGGGTCACGCAAAACATATATAAAACAAAGAGGGGGAGATGTGGAGACAGTGTTTTCACAGGAGAATGCATAATTGGTACATAAACTCTGAATAATCCTGAAAGATACAGCAAGGCCATGAGAGGCCCAAGGAAGCTTAAGCAAGCAAGATAAGAAGAAGCTGGAATTCACTGAGTTAATGAGAACTGTGGACTGTTGGCAAGCTTTCGAGGTCAAGTTCCCACACCTGTGCTTAACCAATTATATGCTAGTTGCAAAGGGTCTTCAAGACATGTATCCAATCATAATATGCCAAATCACTGTAAGTGCATGTAAGAAATAGTATTTAAGGGGTTAAGGCTTTGTAATAAATTTGTGAATCGCTTGATCACATTGATCGTCTCTGCGTTTTCTGTGACTCCTGCGTCAACAGCAGCTGATGCTGTCCTGAGTCCTGTCCTCCAAGACCAAGCATGCCCAAGTGCCTGAGCACTTGCCACACCCAGGGCTGCAGGCCACAACTGCTTCTCCAAGAGTGTTGCTCCTGCCTGCCAAAGTGACTCCCACACTGGGCAGGACAGGCGCAGCCTGATCTGTGGCAGGCAGAACCACTCTGGTGTGATGGGGCAAACATGCTTCCAAGTTCCTGGATGAGGAGATATGTGTGTCTCAAACATTATTTTTTAGCCTAGGTCTCTAGGTAGGAAAATCTCCATGACTGCTTTTGCTCAGGTGTCACCAGGGACAGCAGCCACCTCTGTGAGTCTCTTGCAGAGACAAATAGCGCAGAGAAAGCCTGGGCTGCTTCAATTCCATTTGCAAATACGGTGTGCACTGTGTATATGCACACAGCAGCAAGAAACCTGTTCTGCAAGGACCCTGCTACCCCCTCTAACCATGGCCCCTGACACAAGTGATGCAGGGATCACTGCAGCTGCTCCCATGTGCAGCATGCTGCTTCCCGACTAGTAGGTGTCTCCCATGGGAAAACATCATTTGACACTAAAAAGATGTCATCTTGTCATCATAGAATCATATAATAGTTAGGGTTGGAAAAGACCTTACGATCATCTAGTTCCAACCCCCCTGCCATGAGCAGGAACACCTCACCCTAAGCCATGTCACCCAAGGCTTCCTCCAACCTGGCCTTGAACATCACCAGGGATGAAACATTGACAACTTCCTCGGGCAACCCATTCCAGAGTCTCACCACCCTCACAGTAAAGAACTTCTTCCTTATATCCAATCTAAACTTCCCCTGTTTAAGTTTTAACCTGTTGCCCCTTGTCCTGTCACTACAGTCCCTAATGAAGAGTCCATCCCCAGCATCTTCATAGTCCCCCTTCAGATACTGGAAGGCTGCTATGAGGTCTCCACACAGCCTTCTCTTCTCCAGGCTGAACAGCCCCAACTTTCACAGCCTGTCTTCATACGGGAGGTGCTCCGGTCCCCTGATCAACCTCGTCGTCATCCTCTGGAATTGTTCCAACAGTTCCAAGTCCTTTTTATGTTGAGGACACCTGAACTGTACACAGTACTCCAAGTGAAATCTCACGAGAGCAGAGTAGAGGGGCAGGATCACCTCCTTTGACCTGCTGGTCAGGCTCCTTTTGATGCAGCCCAGGATACGGTTGGCTTTCTGGGCTGCAAGCGCACACTGCCTGCTCATGTTCATTTTCTCATCCACCAACACCCCCAAGTCCTTCTCCACAGGGCTGCTCTGAATCTCTTCTCTGCCCATCTGTGCCAGGGATTGCTCTGACTCAGGTGTAGGACCTTGCACTTGGCATGGTTAAACTTCATAAGGTTGGCATCAGCCCACCTCACAAGCATGTCAAGGTCCCTCTGGATGGCTGTCCTGGGTTCAGCAGTAGCAGTCATGTTTGTTTTTTTTTTTCCTTTGTGCTAGCTGGTGCAGTGCTGTGTTTTGACTTCCAGCCTGAGAACAGTGTTGGTGAAGTCAATGTTTTCAGTTGTTGCTAAGTGATGTTTACCCTGACCAAGGACTTTGTGAGGCTCATGCTCTGCCAGGGAGGAGGGGAAGCTGTGAGGAAGCAGAGATGGGGCGCCTGACTCGGGCTAGCCAGGGAGGTATTCCATACCACAGCACGTCATGGCCGGGGTGGGGGGTGACTGGGAGTTACCCGGAAGGACACGGGGCTTCCGGGTGGAACTCGTCTTCTTGGCCGGTGGTATCGTATTCTCTTCCCTTGTTATTTTCCCTTATCATTGTTGTAGTTGATAGTTGCGGTGGTGATTTGTGTACATTGGTTGCTGGACTGTTCTTGTCTCAACCCGTGGGAGTTGCACTCTCTCGATCCTCCTCCCCGTTCCTCCGGGAGTGGGGGAGAACCCCGGTGGGGGGGGGGGACACGGAACTCGATTGTTGTCAGCTCGGCACCACTCACTGGGAGTGAGTGAACAAGTTACCTGACTGGGTTTAAACCACGACAGTTCTTTTTGGCGCCCAACGTGGGGCACGAGGGGTTGAGATAAGAACAGATCTGACTGGATTGGTAGTCACTCGTCACAATGCTGATTTATTGGCTCTCAAGGTAGTTCCTCTTGATCTCACAGTTTCAGTATATCGTATCTTACGTCCATCCGGTATTTGCTGTATTAGTGTTTTTCAAGTGTGGGGCTTGGGCTAAGGTTTTTGTCCCATTGTACTTTATGGTAATGACTTGTAATACAATAGAATCATTGATCATGAAACTGATCTGGCTTATGTTCCCAGTGTGGTCACCACCTTTATACTTTGGGAGGTATATGATGGAGGTGCTTAGCAATTACACATCCTTTTTCTCCTTCTCAGGTGCTCAACCTGTGAAGGAGACATTCTTTTACCCTCCCAGTTGTCCCCCCAGACCATTTACATTTGAGAGTTTTGAATTTTTTGAATGGCATTTTAATGCTGTTGAGACTTGTTTGCTGATGGTGATGGGAATCACCATGCTAACACGCATACAGAGTGTGTTTTGCCCACTAATGATTTCAAGAGTTAAGCAGATTCAGGTTTGGGTCTTGTCTGGGGTCAAACGACAATGTAGGAGGACCGAGACATTTTCCCTGAGGCTGGACAGCCATGAGTGGCAGGGTGTGTGGGATAGTATGGGCAAGTATCTAGGTCAGTGGGCCCCTCCAGTACTTTGGAATTTCACTACCGAACAACTGCAAAATCCAGAAGAATTAGTAAAACACTTAAATGAGGTGTGTGGTCATTCTGGCCATACCAGAGATGGACAAATCACGGCAACGTGCTGGGGCTTGGCCTATGCTTACAGGGCCTTGTTCAACACTATCCAGCACCTTCAAAAGGAAAAGAATGGCGGCGGATCTGAGGGCAAAGCAACAGTCACTACTCAAACTTTGGCTGCAATGAACTGCGCAGCTACCCCAGCAGCAAGTACAGCAGCTGCTCAAACTTCAACTGCAACAGACAGCGCGGTTACCCCAGCTCCAAGCACAGCAGCTGCACCACCCCCAGCAACAAGTACAGTCGCTACTCAAACTTTGGCCTCAATGAACAGAGCAGCTACTCCAGTGGCAAGTACAGCAGCTACACCACCCCCAGCAACAAGTACAGTCGCTACTCAAACCACAGTGATAATCACTGCAGCCAAACCAGAGGACCAATTCGTACCAATATCGGTTGCCCCTGTACGCAAGAGAACAAGCAAAAAGGAGGCAAAAAGGGTGAAGCGAGATGAAGAACCAATGAATTCACCACCCGGTCCAGAATCTGATCAGGAGTCATCATCACATGACGAAGAAGAAGAAGAAGAGGTAACTTCTCGACCTCGGACCTCAACCGAGCTGCGGAATATGCGAAAAGATTTTACCCGTCAACCAGGGGAGCACATCATCACCTGGTTACTCCGATGCTGGGACAATGGGGCCGATGGTCACGAACTAGAAGGTACAGAAGCCAAGCAGCTGGGATCACTTGCTAGAGAAGGGGGAATTGACAAAGCAATCGCAAGAGAGAAAACGTCCCTCAGCCTTTGGAGGCGGCTCTTGGCAGCTGTGAAAGAAAGGTTTCCGTACAAGGACGATGTTACGAGTCGTTCGGCCAAGTGGACTACTATAGACAAAGGCATCCAGTCTCTGAGGGAATCGGCCATCGTAGAGATGCTCTATCACATCAAGCCGAATAACGGGGATACACCTATAGATCCAGATGAAGTTGAATGTACACGACCCATGTGGCGAAAACTTACACGGAATGCACCGTCATCATATGCCCATTCATTGGCAACAGTGACCTGGAATGACATAGTACCACTAACAGTGGATGAAATGGTTCATAAACTCCGAGAGTTCGAAGACAACCTCACCCCTTCCATCATCTCAGCTGTGGAAAAACTGTCCCAGGACCTCAAACAATTGAGGGACGATCTATCTGATTTATCCAGCTCCGAACGTGTACCAACACACGTCTCAGCTATTAACAAAAGGCGTCCTATTGTTCAAGAGAGGAGATACAGAAGGTATACGCCACGGGGTACCCTATGGTTTTACCTGCTGGATCACAGAGAAGACATGACAAAGTGGGATGGAAAACCTACTTCAGCTTTGGAAGAACGGGTGAGTGAACTGAAGAGGGGAGCAAGGGCCAAGACTGATCGTCCCATGAGAGCTACGGCTTCAGTCTCTGGTGAGCAGTTTCCCAGATGGAATGGAAGAGCTGATTTTACTCCAGCTCCTGTGATAACGAAGAATAATCCCTTTCAACACGACTTAAGTGTCCAAAGCTGTGACGACCATTAGAGGGGCCCTGCCTCCAGCCAGGTGGAGGTAGGGGACAATCGGATTTACTGGACTGTGTGGATCAGATGGCCTGGCACATCAGTCCCACAGAAGTATAAGGCTCTAGTAGATACCGGTGCACAGTGTACCCTGATGCCATCAAGCTGTCAAGGGGTGGAACCCATCTATATTTCTGGAGTAACAGGAGGATCCCAAGAGTTGACTGTGCTGGAGGCTGAAATCAGCCTGACTGGGAGGGAGTGGCAAAAGCACCCTATTGTGACTGGTCCAGAGGCTCCATGCATCCTCGGCATAGACTACCTCAAGAGAGGGTACTTCAAAGACCCAAAAGGGTACCGGTGGGCTTTTGGTATTGCTGCTTTGGAGACTGAGGAAATTGAGCAGCTGTCCACCTTGCCTGGTCTCTCAGAAGATCCCTCTGCTGTGGGGTTGCTGAAAGTTGAAGAACAACAAGTGCCAATTGCGACCACAACAGTGCACCGGCGGCAATATCGCATCAACCGAGACTCCCTGATTCCCATCCATCACCTGATCCGTAGACTGGAGAGTCAGGGGGTGATCAGCAGGACCCGCTCACCCTTTAATAGCCCCATATGGCCAGTGCGAAAGTCTAATGGAGAATGGAGACTAACAGTAGACTATCGTGGCCTGAACGAAGTCACACCACCATTGAGTGCTGCCGTACCGGACATGCTAGAACTTCAGTATGAACTAGAGTCAAAGGCAGCCAAGTGGTATGCCACGATTGATATTGCCAATGCATTTTTCTCCATACCTTTGGCAGCAGAGTGCAGGCCACAGTTTGCTTTTATTTGGAGGGGTGTCCAGTTCACTTGGAACCGACTGCCCCAGGGGTGGAAACACAGCCCTACCATTTGCCACGGACTGATCCAGACTGCACTGGAACAGGGGCAAGCTCCAGAACACCTGCAATACATTGATGACATTATTGTGTGGGGCGATACAGCGGAAGAAGTCTTTGAGAAAGGGAGGAAAATAATCCAAATCCTGCTGAAAGCCGGTTTTGCCATAAAACGGAGTAAGGTCAAGGGACCTGCACAGGTGATTCAATTTTTGGGAATAAAATGGCAAGATGGACGTACACAGATCCCCACAGATGTGATCAACAAGATAACAGCAATGTCTCCACCAACTAATAAGAAAGAAACGTAAGCTTTCTTGGGTGCAGTGGGGTTCTGGAGAATGCACATCCCAAATTACAGTTTGATTGTAAGCCCTCTCTATCATGTGACCCGGAAGAAAAATGATTTTAAATGGGGCCCTGAGCAGCAACAAGCCTTTGAGCAAATTAAACGCGAGATAGTTCACGCAGTAGCCCTTGGACCAGTCCGGACCGGACCAGATGTAAAAAATGTACTGTACACTGCAGCTGGGGAGAACGGTCCTACCTGGAGCCTCTGGCAGAAAGCTCCAGGGGAGATTCGAGGTCGACCCCTCGGCTTTTGGAGTCGGGGATATAAAGGATCTGAGGCCAGCTATACCCCAACTGAGAAAGAGATACTGGCAGCCTATGAAGGGGTTCGAGCTGCTTCGGAAGTGATTGGCACTGAAGCACAGCTCCTCCTGGCACCCCGGTTGCCCGTGCTGGGCTGGATGTTCAAAGGCAGGGTCTCCTCTACACATCATGCAACTGATGCTACATGGAGTAAATGGGCTGCACTAATTACACAACGAACTCGAATAGGAAATCCCAGTCGTCCAGGCATTCGAGAAGTCATCATGGACTGGCCAGAGGGCAAAGATTTTGGAATGTCACCAGAGGAGGAGGTGATGCGCGCTGAAGAGGCCCCACCATATAATAAACTGTCAGAAAGTGAAAAGCAGTATGCCTTGTATACTGATGGCTCTTGCCGTATTGTGGGAAAGCATCGGAGATGGAAGGCAGCTGTATGGAGTCCTGGATGACAAGTTGCAGAAACTGCTGAAGGAGAGGGTGAATCGAGTCACTTTGCCGAGGTGAAAGCCATCCAGCTGGCCCTGGACATTGCTGAACGAGAAAAGTGGCCAGTACTTTATCTCTATACTGACTCATGGATGGTGGCAAATGCCCTGTGGGGGTGGTTGAAGCAATGGAAGCAGAGCAACTGGCAACGCAGAGGTAAACCCATCTGGGCTGCTGCACTGTGGAAAGATATTGCTGCCAGGGTGCAGAACATGGTGGTGAAGGTACGTCATGTAGATGCCCATGAACCCAAAAGTCGGGCCACTGAGGAACACCAGAACAACCAACAAGTGGATAAAGCGGCTAAGATTGAAGTGGCTCAGATGGACTTAGATTGGCAACATAAAGGTGAATTATTTTTGGCCCGGTGGGCCCATGACACTTCAGGCCATCAGGGCAGAGATGCAACATACAGGTGGGCCCGTGATCGAGGGGTGGACTTAACAATGGACACTATTGCCCAGGTTATTCATGAGTGTGAAACATGTGCTGCAATTAAACAAGCCAAGCGGTTAAAGCCTCTTTGGTATGGAGGACGATGGTTGAAGTATAAATATGGGGAGGCCTGGCAGATTGACTATATCACACTGCCACCAACCCGCCAAGGCAAGCGCCATGTGCTTACCATGGTGGAAGCAACCACCGGGTGGCTGGAAACATACGCTGTGCCCCATGCCACTGCCCGGAACACTATCCTGGGCCTTGAGAAACAGATTTTGTGGCGACACGGCACCCCAGAGAGAATTGAGTCAGACAATGGGACTCATTTCCGAAATAACCTTATAGATATTTGGGCCAAAGAGCATGACATTGAGTGGGTATATCACATCCCCTACCATGCACCAGCCTCTGGGAAAATCGAACGGTACAATGGGCTGTTAAAAACTACACTGAGAGCAATGGGTGGGGGAACTTTCAAGCATTGGGATACACACTTACCAAAGGCCACCTGGTTGGTCAACACCAGAGGATCTGCCAACAGGGCCGGCCCAGCCCAGTCAGAACTTTTACATATTGTAGAGGGGGACAAAGTTCCCGTGGTGCATATGAAGAATTTGCTGGGGAAGACAGTCTGGGTAATTCCTGCTTCAGGTAAAGGCAAACCCACTCGTGGGATTGCTTTTGCTCAGGGACCTGGATATACTTGGTGGGTAATGCAGGAAGATGGGGAAGTCCGATGTATACCTCAAGGGGATTTGATTTTAGGGGAAAACAGCCAGTGAACTCAATTGCATGCCGTTGCCTGCTGTGTAATGCTTTTATAGCCCATCAACTAGATGTCTCCAGGTCACCAGCGACTGGCCCTGACTTCCCTCCAGCCATCATCCCAACAGAGAATGAACTTTGAACATCATGGACCGAATGGACTCGGCAGCATTATAGGGACTGGTCCATGCACTAAGAAAATGATCTTTTCCTCTTGGTCTGTATGTATATGGATGTATATATATGGGAGAGCGATGGTGTATTGAAAATGTGGGATCTGAGCACGACGTGAATGGTATGGAATAAGGGGTGGATAATGTCCTGGGTTCAGCAGTAGCAGTCATGTTTGTTTGTTTTTTTCCTTTGTGCTAGCTGGTGCAGTGCTGTGTTTTGACTTCCAGCCTGAGAACAGTGTTGGTGAAGTCAATGTTTTCGGTTGTTGCTAAGTGATGTTTACCCTGACCAAGGACTTTGTGAGGCTCATGCTCTGCCAGGGAGGAGGGGAAGCCGGGAGGAAGCAGAGATGGGGCGCCTGACTCGGGCTAGCCAGGGAGGTATTCCATACCACAGCACGTCATGGCCGGGGTGGGGGGTGACTGGGAGTTACCCGGAAGGACACGGGGCTTCCGGGTGGAACTCGTCTTCTTGGCCGGTGGTATCGTATTCTCTTCCCTTGTTATTTTCCCTTATCATTGTTGTAGTTGATAGTTGCGGTGGTGATTTGTGTACATTGGTTGCTGGACTGTTCTTGTCTCAACCCGTGGGAGTTGCACTCTCTCGATCCTCCTCCCCGTTCCTCCGGGAGTGGGGGAGAACCCCGGTGGGGGGGGACGGACACGGACCTCGATTGTTGTCAGCTCGGCACCACTCACTGGGAGTGAGTGAACAAGTTACCTGACTGGGTTTAAACCACGACAATGGCATTCCTTCCCTCCAGCATATCAACTGTACCACACAGCCCGGTGTCATTGGCAAACTTGTTGAGGGTCCACTCAATCCCACTGTCCATGTCAGCAATGAAGATGTTGATCAAGACCGGTCCCAACACCGATCCCTGAGGGACACCATTCATTACTGGTCTCCAGCCGGACATTGAGCCATTGACCACAACTCTTTGTGTGCGGCCATCCAGCCATTTCTTTATCCACCGAGTGGTGCACCTATCAAATTGATCTCTCCAATTTAGAGACAAGGATGGCATGCAGAACCGTGTCGAACGTTTTGCAGAAGTCCAGGTAGATGACATCAACTGCTCTACCCCTGTCCATCAGTTCTGTAGCCCCATCATAGAAGGCCACCAAATTGGTCAGGCAGGTTTTAGCTTTAGTGAAGCCATGCTGGCTGTTACCAACCACCTTGTTGTTTTTCGTGTGCCTTAGCATGCCTTCCAGGAGAATCTGCTCCAAGATTTTGTCAGACACAGAGGTGAGACTGACTGGTCTGTAGTTTCCTGGGTCATCCATTTTCCCCTTCTTGAAAATGGGGGTTATATTTCCCTTTTTCTAGTCATCAGGAACTTCACCTGACAGCCATAATTTTTCATAACTTTCCTCCGGGAGTGGGGGAGAACCCTGGTGGGGGGGGGACATGGACCTCGATTGTTGTCACCTCGGCACCACTCACTGGGAGTGAGTGAACAAGTTACCTGACTGGGTTTAAACCACGACACCACCATTTTGAGGAACCTCCTGGACTGTGGCTGGGTTGCTGAGTGGTCCTTCCAGCAAACATCAGGGAAGTTAAAATCCCCCACTATGACCACTGCCTGTGACTGTGAGGCCACTCTCAGCTGCCTGTAGAAGGCCTGGTCAACTTCCTCACCCTGATCTGGTGGTCTGTAACAGACACCTACAACAGTATCCCCCCTGCCAGCCTGCCCCTTAATTCTCACCCACAGACTCTCAACTCGCTCGTCATCTGTCCCTGGACAGTACTCGGTGCATTGTAGTTGCTCCCGCACATAAAGAGCAACCCCACCACCCCTCCTGGCTGGCCTGTCTTTCCTGAAAAGGACATAGCCCTCCATGACTATATTCCAGTCATGTGAGCTGTCCCACCACGTCTCTGTAATTGCCACCAGATCATAGTCTCCTGACTTAACACAGGTTTCCAACTCCTCCTGCTTATTTCCCATGCTGCGCGCATTGGTGTACAGACATTCCAGGGAGCGAGCTGAGCACACCAATTTCACCCTAGGATTATAGGAGGCCTCCCAGTCTTCATTAATTCTGGAGCCCTGCCCCACTGGGGCAAGCCCAGCTACAACCCCATCCCCCTTCAAATCTAGTTTAAAGCTCTCCAAATGAGCCCTGCTAATTCGTGCCCCAGCATCCTTTTGCCTCTGTGAGACAAACCTTTCACACTTGTCATTGTCCAGACTGGTGCCCTATAAAACCAGCTGTTATCAAAGAAATCAAAGCCCTGCCTGTAGCACCAGTCTCGAAGCCAATCGTTTATGAACTGAATCTTCCCATTCCTTCCCACATCATCAGTGGAAGATGGAAGGAGTGAGGAGAAGATCACTTGAGCCCCAGACTCTTTCACCATCCGCCCCAAGGCCCTGTAGTCTTTCTTCATCCCCCTCAGACTGCAGGAAGCAGCTTCCTCCCCACCTGTCTGGAAGACCAGCAGCGGGTAGTAGTCTGTCGGGTGCACCAGGTTGGGGAGCGCCCTGGTGATATCCCTGATCCGGGCTCCAGGCAGACTACACACTTCCCTATGATGAGGGTCAACTCTGCATATCGGGCCCTCTGTTCCTCTCAGAAGGGAATCCCCTACTACAATGACCCTTCTTTCTTTCTTAACAGAGGCAGTCTTGAGGTGCAAAGTCGACCCCCTTTTCCTATGTGGCCTTGTGGGCTGGCCTTGCCCCACATTCTCACCTACCTCTCCTTCAAGATCCAGGGCCTCGAACCTATTACGGAGGGACACCTGGGGAAGCAGGGCAGGAAGGGGGGAGGGTTTCCCACGACCTCGAACAGGAACTCGCTTCCAACCCTCATCGTCTTTTTGGTCCCCTACCTCTGCGCAACAGCTACAGGGCAGGGGCTGTCTCTGGCCATCCCCCTCTGTGTGAGAAGGCAGGGGGTCTTTCCCCTTTTGGGGGGTATCTCCCTGGAACCGTTCCGACTGGCACGCCAGGGAGTTACTCCACCAGTCGATCTCCCTTTCACACTCCCTGATAGTCCTCAGTGTCTCAACCTCCTCCTTAAGTCTTGCCACCAGGCTAAGCAGATCTTCTACCTGCTCACACCTCACGCAGGTGGAATGCTGTCCTCCCTCCCCCAGCAGCAGCAGGCTCTGGCACTCCCTGCACCCAGAGACCTGAACAGCCACGGTTTGGGATGGGGTCTCTGTCTGAGTTGCTGCAGTCACCTTACTGCAAGCTCTCTTTCTGGAGGCAACCATATTGGTCCGCAGTCGGACACCAGCAACAGGGTCAGCAACACGACCTGCATGTTCCTCCCTGCGCCTGGTGGGCAGTGACATGCCGCTGCCCTCTCAGAGTCTCTTTCAAGGCAAGCGGCAGGGGAGTGGTCACCATCACCGTGGGAACGCCCCCCGCCACGTCAGCCTCTCTCTCGCAAAGGCTGCTGGGGCTTCGGGGTCGGGACATGTCGGGAATCGCGATGTCTCTGCACTATCCCCTCTGATTTTCCTAATCTCCGTTGACCCTCGCGGTCGCTGAAGCGTACCGGCTGTGGCTCTAGCTAGGCTATCTCCGATCAGCTGACTGAATGGATATTAGATTATTATGAAAATTAGGATATTATCAAGTAATTCTTATAAAACCTTATTGTCTTAGTCAGTTCTGTGTCATTGTGAGTATATTTTAAAGTTGCTCTCGACAAAAGTTCACCTACTACCAGTACTAGTGGGAATGTAAGTGCTAGAAGCAATCTGCTAATTGAAGAAGCAAGCACGGTACTCTCTTGTTTGTTCAGTCATATTACTATCTGAATCTGATAGTATGGCCAAGGTCAGCCAGGGGATAAATCTGTTCATACATTTTTTCCCTTGATCATATACCCTACCTCAGACACGGTTGCGAAGAAGAGGATGGAGAGAGAGGTAAGTCAGATTTGCCTCATGATCAGAGAGCAAAGGCAAGAGGCAGCTTCTTTGCACTGCCAGAAGTGTGTACAGCTCTCTCATTTCATGGCAAATACTCGGTTTCATAATTTTTGTGGCAACCATTAATATACTACAGCCTTAGCTCTGGGCCTATAGGTAAAGCTATTTGCTGTGACTGCTTTTCTCTTTGTCCCCTGAGAGCTGAGGATTCTCCAGCAAGTCCATGATGAGTGGAGTGATGTTCTGTCTGTGATACAGCAGCCAGAGCATACTCAGGCTCTTTATCTTGTAGATGCATTGGTAGATACTTCAAACTGATCTAGAAATACATGAAAGCAACTGTTACACACACACAGAGCAGGAATGCATGTAAGTCCAAAGACAGTATTTTAAAATTTACATGTGCTATTTCTAAATCATAGAGGATTTTTCTTTTGCTTTTTCTTAATATTAGAATCATTATAATGATTTCTACTGAACTGGCTAGATCTACGGAACTAGCTAAGCCGTGGTGCTGAAGTAGTATGAAATGAGAACAGCACCTCAATAGTATTCTAAATGCCATGATTTTTAAATAAGTTTTAATTTCTAAACTCCTTAAATGTTGCTTTGGGAGCTCATAATTTGCTTCTCAGAGTGGAGTATGGTTTTGTACAGTATGTCTATAATTGTGGTTAAAAATAAAATGAAATGGTATGGTGTCCTGGGTTCAGCAGTAGCAGTCATGTTTTTTCCTTTGTGTTAACTGGTGCAGTGCTGTGTTTTGACTTCTAGTTTTGAGAACAGCGTTGGTGAAGCCGATGTTTTCGGTTGTTGCTAAGTGATGTTTACCCTGACCAAGGACTCTGTGAGGCTCATGCTCTGCCAGGGAGGAGGGGAAGCTGTGAGGAAGCAGAGACGGGGCGCCTGACCCGGGCTAGCCGGGGAGGTATTCCATACCACAGCACGTCATGCCCGGGGTGGGGGGTAACTGGGAGTTGCCCGGAAGGACAGGGGCTTCCGGGTGGAACTCGTTTTCTTGGCCGGTGGTATCGTATTCTCTTCCCTTGTTATTTTCCCTTATCATTGTTTTAGCTGATAGTAGCGGTGGTGATTTGTTGCTGGACTGTTCTTGTCTCAACCCGTAGGAGTTGCACTCTCTCGATCCTCCTCCCCGTTCCTCCGGGAGCGGGGAAGGGGAGAGCCCCGGTGCAGGGAGGGGGGGGAGACGAACACGGACCTTGATTGTTGTCAGCTTGGCACCACTCACTGGGAGTGAGTGAACAAGTTACCTGACTGGGTTTAAACCACGACAGTTCTTTTTGGCGCCCAACGTGGGGCTCGAGGGGTTGAGATAAGAACAGATCTGACTGGATTGATAGTCACTCGTCACAATGCTGATTTATTGGCTCTCAAGGTTTTTCCTCTTGATCTCACAGTTTCAGTATACCATATCTTACGTCCATCCGGTATTGGCTGTATTAGTGTTTTTCAAGTGTGGGGCTTGGGCTAAGGTTTTTATCCCATTGTACTTTATGGTAATGACTTGTAATACAATAGAATCATTGATCATGAAACTGATCTGGTTTATGTTCCCAGTGTGGTCACCACCTTTATACTTTGGGAGGTATATGATGGAGGTGCTTAGCAATTACACATCTTTTTTCTCCTTCTCAGGTGCTCAACCTGTGAAGGAGACATCCTTTTACCCTCCTAGTCGTCCCCCCAGACCATTTACATTTGAGAGTTTTGAATTTTTTAAATGGCCTTTTAATGCTCTTGAGACTTGTTTGCTGATGGTGATGGGAATCACCATGCTAACACGCATACAGAGTGTGTTTTGCCCACTACTGATTTCAAGAGTTAAGCAGATTCAGGTTTGGGTCTTGTCTGGGGTCAAACGACGATGTAGGAGGACCGAGAGATTTTCCCAGAGGCTGGACAGCCATGAGTGGCAGGGTGTGTGGGATAGTATGGGCAAGTATCTAGGTCAGTGGGCCCCTCCAGTATTTTGGAATTTCACTACCGAACAACTGCAAAATCCAGAAGAATTAGTAAAACACTTAAATGAGGTGTGTGGTCATTCTGGCCATACCAGAGATGGACAAATCACGGCAACGTGCTGGGGCTTGGCCTATGCTTACAGGGCCTTGTTCAACACTATTCAGCACCTTCAAAAGGAAAAGAATGTCGGCGGATTTGAGGGCAAAGTGACAGTCGCTACTCAAACTTTGGCTGCAATGAACTGCGCAGCTACCCCAGTGGCAAGTACAGCAGCTGCTCAAACTTCAACTGCAACAGACAGCGCGGTTACCCCAGCTCCAAGCACGGTAGCTACACCACCCCCAGCAACAAGTACAGTCGCTACTCAAACCACAGTGATAATCACTGCAGCCAAACCAGAGGACCAATTCGTACCAATATCAGTTGCCCCTGTACGCAAGAGAACAAGCAAAAAGGAGGCAAAAAGGGTGAAGCGAGATGAAGAACCAATGAATTCACCACCCGGTCCAGAATCTGATCAGGAGTCATCCTCACATGACGAAGAAGAAGAAGAAGTAACTTCTCGACCTCGGACCTCAACCGAGCTGCGGAATATGCGAAAAGATTTTACCCGTCAACCAGGGGAGCACATCATCACCTGGTTACTCCGATGCTGGGACAATGGGGCCGATGGTCACGAACTAGAAGGTACAGAAGCCAAGCAGCTGGGATCACTTGCTAGAGAAGGGGGAATTGACAAAGCAATTGCAAGAGAGAAAAAGTCCCTCAGCCTTTGGAGGAGGCTCTTGGCAGCTGTGAAAGAAAGGTTTCCGTACAAGGACGATGTTACGAGTCGTTCGGCCAAGTGGACTACTATAGACAAAGGCATCCAGTCTCTGAGGGAATCGGCCATCGTAGAGATGATCTATCACATCAAGCCGAATAACGGGGATACACCTATAGATCCAGATGAAGTTGAATGTACACGACCCATGTGGCGAAAACTTACACGGAATGCACCGTCATCATATGCCCATTCATTGGCAACAGTGACCTGGAATGACATAGTACCACTAACAGTGGATGAAATGGTTCATAAACTCCGAGAGTTCGAAGACAATCTCACTCCTTCCATCATCTCAGCTGTGAAAAAACTGTCCCAGGACCTCGACAAATTGAGGGACGATGTATCTGATTTATCCAGCTCCTCACGTGTACCAACACGCGTCTCAGCTATTAACAAAAGACGTCCTATTGTTCAAGAGAGGAGATACAGAAGGTATACGCCACGGGGTACCCTATGGTTTTACCTGCTGGATCACGGAGAAGACATGACAAAGGGGGATGGAAAACCTACTTCAGCTTTGGAGGAACGGGTGAGTGAACTGAAGAGGGGAGCAAGGGCCAAGACTGATCGTCCCATGAGAGCTACGGCTTCAGTCTCTGGTGAGCAGTTTCCCAGATGGAGTGGAAGAGCTGATTTTACTCCAGCTCCTGTGATAACGAAGAATAATCCCTTTCAACACGACTTAAGTGTCCAATGCTGTGACGACCATTAGAGGGGCCCTGCCTCCAGCCAGGTGGAGGTAGGGGACAATCGGATTTACTGGACTGTGTGGATCAGATGGCCTGGCACATCAGTCCCACAGAAGTATAAGGCTCTAGTAGATACCGGTGCACAGTGTACCCTGATGCCATCAAGCTGTCAAGGGGTGGAACCCATCTATATTTCTGGAGTAACAGGAGGATCCCAAGAGTTGACTGTGCTGGAGGCTGAAATCAGCCTGACTGGGAGGGAGTGGCAAAAGCACCCTATTGTGACTGGTCCAGAGGCTCCATGCATCCTCGGCATAGACTACCTCAAGAGAGGGTACTTCAAAGACCCAAAAGGGTACCGGTGGGCTTTTGGTATTGCTGCTTTGGAGACTGAGGAAATTGAGCAGCTGTCCACCTTGCCTGGTCTCTCAGAAGATCCCTCTGCTGTGGGGTTGCTGAAAGTTGAAGAACAACAAGTGCCAATTGCGACCACAACAGTGCACCGGCGGCAATATCGCACCAACCGAGACTCCCTGATTCCCATCCATCAGCTGATCCGTAGACTGGAGAGTCAGGGGGTGATCAGCAGGACCCGCTCACCCTTCAATAGCCCCATATGGCCAGTGCGAAAGTCTAATGGAGAATGGAGACTAACAGTAGACTATCGTGGCCTGAATGAAGTCACACCACCATTGAGTGCTGCCGTACCGGACATGCTAGAACTTCAGTATGAACTAGAGTCAAAAGCAGCCAAGTGGTATGCCACGATTGATATTGCCAATGCATTTTTCTCCATTCCTTTGGCAGCAGAGTGCAGGCCCCAGTTTGCTTTTACTTGGAGGGGTGTCCAGTTCACTTGGAACCGACTGCCCCAGGGGTGGAAACACAGCCCTACCATTTGCCATGGACTGATCCAGACTGCACTGGAACAGGGGCAAGCTCCAGAACACCTGCAATACATTGATGGCATTATTGTGTGGGGCGATACAGCGGAAGAAGTCTTTGAGAAAGGGAGGAAAATAATCCAAATCCTGCTGAAAGCCGGTTTTGCCATAAAACGGAGTAAGGTCAAGGGACCTGCACAGGAGATTCAATTTTTGGGAATAAAATGGCAAGATGGACGTAGACAGATCCCCACAGATGTGATCAACAAGATAACAGCAATGTCTCCACCAACTAATAAGAAAGAAACGCAAGCTTTCTTGGGTGCAGTGGGGTTCTGGAGAATGCACATCCCAAATTACAGTTCGATTGTAAGCCCTCTCTATCATGTGACCCGGAAGAAGAATGATTTTAAATGGGGCCCTGAGCAGCAACAAGCCTTTGAGCAAATTAAACGCGAGATAGTTCATGCAGTAGCCCTTGGACCAGTCCGAACCGGACCAGATGTAAAAAATGTGCTGTACACTGCAGCTGGGGAGAACGGTCCTACCTGGAGCCTCTGGCAGAAAGCTCCAGGGGAGACTCGAGGTCGACCCCTCGTCTTTTGGAGTCGGGGATACAAAGGATCTGAGGCCAGCTATACCCCAACTGAGAAAGAGATACTGGCAGCCTATGAAGGGGTTCGAGCTGCTTCGGAAGTGATTGGCACTGAAGCACAGCTCCTCCTGGCACCCCGGCTGCCCGTGCTGGGCTGGATGTTCAAAGGCAGGGTCTCCTCTACACATCATGCAACTGATGCTACATGGAGTAAATGGGCTGCACTAATTACACAACGAACTCGAATAGGAAATCCCAGTCGTCCAGGCATTCTAGAAGTCATCATGGACTGGCCAGAGGGCAAAGATTTCGGAATGTCACCAGAGGAGGAGGTGGTGCGTGCTGAAGAGGCCCCACCATATAATAAACTGTCAGAAAGTGAAAAGCAGTATGCCTTGTTTACTGATGGCTCTTGCCGTATTGTGGGAAAGCATCGGAGATGGAAGGCAGCTGTATGGAGTCCTGGACGACAAGTTGCAGAAACTGCTGAAGGAGAGGGTGAATCGAGTCACTTTGCCGAGGTGAAAGCCATCCAGCTGGCCCTGGACATTGCTGAACGAGAAAAGTGGCCAGTACTTTATCTCTATACTGACTCATGGATGGTGGCAAATGCCCTGTGGGGGTGGTTGAAGCAATGGAAGCAGAGCAACTGGCAACGCAGAGGTAAACCCATCTGGGCTGCTGCACTGTGGAAAGATATTGCTGCCCGGGTGCAGAATCTGGTGGTGAAGGTACGTCATGTAGATGCCCACGTACCTAAGAGTCGGGCCACTGAGGAACACCAGAACAACCAACAAGTGGATAAAGCGGCTAAGATTGAAGTGGCTCAGATGGACTTAGATTGGCAACATAAAGGTGAATTATTTTTGGCCCGGTGGGCCCATGACACTTCAGGCCATCAGGGCAGGGATGCAACATATAGATGGGCCCGTGACCGAGGGGTGGACTTAACAATGGACACTATTGCCCAGGTTATTCATGAGTGTGAAACATGTGCTGCAATTAAACAAGCCAAGCGGTTAAAGCCTCTTTGGTATGGAGGACGATGGTTGAAGTATAAATATGGGGAGGCCTGGCAGATTGACTATATCACACTGCCACCAACCCGCCAAGGCAAGCGCCATGTGCTTACCATGGTGGAAGCAACCACCGGGTGGCTGGAAACATACGCTGTGCCCCATGCCACTGCCCGGAACACCATCCTGGGCCTTGAGAAACAGATTTTGTGGCGACACGGCACCCCAGAGAGAATTGAGTCAGACAATGGGACTCATTTCCGGAATAACCTTATAGATATTTGGGCCAAAGAGCATGGCATTGAGTGGGTATATCACATCCTCTACCATGCACCAGCCTCTGGGAAAATCGAACGGTACAATGGGCTGTTAAAAACTACACTGAGAGCGATGGGTGGGGGAACTTTCAAGCATTGGGATACACATTTACCAAAGGCCACCTGGTTGGTCAACACCAGAGGATCTGCCAACAGGGCTGGCCCAGCCCAGTCAGAACTTTTACATATTGTAGAGGGGGACAGAGTTCCCGTGGTGCATATGAAGAATTTGCTGGGGAAGACAGTCTGGGTTATTCCTGCTTCAGGTAAAGGCAAACCCACTCGTGGGATTGCTTTTGCTCAGGGACCTGGATATACTTGGTGGGTAATGCGGGAAGATGGGGAAGTCCGATGTATACCTCAAGGGGATTTGATATTAGGGGAAAACAGCCAGTGAACTCAATTGTATGCTGTTGCCTGCTGTGTAATGCTTTTATAGCCCATCAACTAGATGTCTCCAGGTCACCAGCGACTGGCCCTGACTTCCCTCCAGCCATCATCCCAACAGAGAATGAACTTGGAACATCATGGACCGAATGGACTCGGCAGCATTATAGGGATTGGTCCATGCACTAAGAAAATGATTTTTTTCCTCTTGGTCTGTATGTATATGGATGTATATATGTGGGAGAGCGATGGTGTATTGAAAATGTGGGATCTGAGCACGACGTGAATGGTATGGAATAAGGGGTGGATAATGTCCTGGGTTCAGCAGTAGCAGTCATGTTTTTTCCTTTGTGTTAACTGGTGCAGTGCTGTGTTTTGACTTCTAGTTTTGAGAACAGCGTTGGTGAAGCCGATGTTTTCGGTTGTTGCTAAGTGATGTTTACCCTGACCAAGGACTTTGTGAGGCTCATGCTCTGCCAGGGAGGAGGGGAAGCTGTGAGGAAGCAGAGACGGGGCGCCTGACCCGGGCTAGCCGGGGAGGTATTCCATACCACAGCACGTCATGCCCGGGGTGGGGGGTAACTGGGAGTTGCCCGGAAGGACCGGGGCTTCCGGGTGGAACTCGTTTTCTTGGCCGGTGGTATCGTATTCTCTTCCCTTGTTATTTTCCCTTATCATTGTTTTAGCTGATAGTAGCGGTGGTGATTTGTTGCTGGACTGTTCTTGTCTCAACCCGTAGGAGTTGCACTCTCTCGATCCTCCTCCCCGTTCCTCCGGGAGCGGGGAAGGGGAGAGCCCCGGTGCAGGGAGGGGGGGGAGACGAACACGGACCTTGATTGTTGTCAGCTTGGCACCACTCACTGGGAGTGAGTGAACAAGTTACCTGACTGGGTTTAAACCACGACATATGGTAAAAATATTCATAAAAGATTTAAAGTGTTAGTAATGGTGAGAAGAAAATAAATTTGTGTGCTCTTGGTGCAGGCTTATGCAACTATTTAACAGTGACTGTAAGCTGATTATAAACCTGTAATGTAATGTCAGCTTTTCAATCTAGCATTTATTTCTGAGAGTATACAGCACTCCAGTATAAACACTGCAGGAGCTGAAAAGACCTAGGGTAGGGAGTCAGACTGATCCTTCATCATGTTATGCTACCTTGGGCATCAAGTTTAAGTGTTCTGAACTGCCTTTCTGTGTATAACTCTGAGTAAGCAGCAAATTTATGCTTCTAATATTTGCCACTGTGACCAGCAACTGGACTTCATGCCTAAACCAGGCTTAAGTAGCTGATGTGAAGAAGAATGAAGACCTTAGGCCCACCATAGGAGAGGATCTGGTTCGAGACCATCTGTCCTGGGTTCAGCAGTAGCAGTCATGTTTCTCCTTCATGGTAGCTGGTGCAGCACTGTTTTGACTTCCAGCCTGGGAACAGTGTTGGTGAAACCGATGTTTTCGGTTGTTGCTAAGTGATGTTTAACCTGACCAAGGACTTTGTGAGGCTCATGCTCTGCCAGGGAGGAGGGGAAGCCGGGAGGAAGCAGAGATGGGGCGCCTGACTCGGGCTAGCCAGGGAGGTATTCCATACCACAGCACGTCATGCCCAGGGTGGGGGGGTAACAGGGAGTTACCCGGAAGGATACGGACTTCCAGGAGGGACTAGTTTCTGGGCCGGTGGTATTGTATTCTCTTCCCTTGTTATTTTCTCTTATCATTGCTGTTGTTGGTAGTAGTGGTGGCGATTTGTGTTGTATATTGTTTGTTGGACTGTTCTTGTCTCAACCCGTGGGAGTTGCACTCTTTCGATCCTCCTCCCTGTTCCTCCGGGAGCGGGGAAGGGGAGAACCCCGGGGGGAGAGGGGGGCCTCGATTGCTGTCAGCCCGGCACCACTCACTGGGAGTGAGTGAACAAGCTGTCTGACTAGGGTTTAAACCAGAACACCTTAAGAACTTGAAGGCACACAAGCCCGTGGGACCTGATGAAATCCAGCCGTGGGTCTGGAAGGACCTGGCGAAGGAATTTGCTAAGACACTGTCCATTATATTCGAAAAATTATGGCTGTCAGGTGAAGTTCCTGATGACTAGAAAAAGGGAAATATAACCCCCATTTTCAAGAAGGGGAAAATGGATGACCCAGGAAACTACAGACCAGTCAGTCTCACCTCTGTGTCTGACAAAATCTTGGAGCAGATTCTCCTGGAAGGCATGCTAAGGCACACGAAAAACAACAAGGTGGTTGGTAACAGCCAGCATGGCTTCACTAAAGCTAAAACCTGCCTGACCAATTTGGTGGCCTTCTATGATGGGGCTACAGAACTGATGGACAGGGGTAGAGCAGTTGATGTCATCTACCTGGACTTCTGCAAAACGTTCGACACGGTTCTGCATGCCATCCTTGTCTCTAAATTGGAGAGATCAATTTGATAGGTGCACCACTCGGTGGATAAAGAAATGGCTGGATGGCCGCACACAAAGAGTTGTGGTCAATGGCTCAATGTCCGGCTGGAGACCAGTAATGAATGGTGTCCCTCAGGGATCGGTGTTGGGACCGGTCTTGTTCAACATCTTCATTGCTGACATGGACAGTGGGATTGAGTGGACCCTCAACAAGTTTGCCAATGACACCGGGCTGTGTGGTACAGTTGATATGCTGGAGGGAAGGAATGCCATTGTCGTGGTTTAAACCCAGTCAGGTAACTTGTTCACTCACTCCCAGTGAGTGGTGCCGAGCTGACAACAATCGAGGTCCGTGTCCGTCCCCCCCCACCGGGGTTCTCCCCCACTCCCGGAGGAACGGGGAGGAGGATCGAGAGAGTGCAACTCCCACGGGTTGAGACAAGAACAGTCCAGCAACCAATGTACACAAATCACCACCGCAACTATCAACTACAACAATGATAAGGGAAAATAACAAGGGAAGAGAATACGATACCACCGGCCAAGAAGACGAGTTCCACCCGGAAGCCCCGTGTCCTTCCGGGTAACTCCCAGTCACCCCCCACCCCGGCCATGACGTGCTGTGGTATGGAATACCTCCCTGGCTAGCCCGAGTCAGGCGCCCCATCTCTGCTTCCTCCCGGCTTCCCCTCCTCCCTGGCAGAGCATGAGCCTCACAAAGTCCTTGGTCAGGGTAAACATCACTTAGCAACAACCGAAAACATTGACTTCACCAACACTGTTCTCAGGCTGGAAGTCAAAACACAGCACTGCACCAGCTAGCACAAAGGAAAAAAACAAACAAACATGACTGCTACTGCTGAACCCAGGACATTATCCACCCCTTATTCCATACCATTCACGTCGTGCTCAGATCCCACATTTTCAATACACCATCGCTCTCCCATATATATACATCCATATACATACAGACCAAGAGGAAAAGATCATTTTCTTAGTGCATGGACCAGTCCCTATAATGCTGCCGAGTCCATTCGGTCCATGATGTTCAAAGTTCATTCTCTGTTGGGATGATGGCTGGAGGGAAGTCAGGGCCAGTCGCTGGTGACCTGGAGACATCTAGTTGATGGGCTATAAAAGCATTACACAGCAGGCAACGGCATGCAATTGAGTTCACTGGCTGTTTTCCCCTAAAATCAAATCCCCTTGAGGTATACATCAGACTTCCCCATCTTCCTGCATTACCCACCAAGTATATCCAGGTCCCTGAGCAAAAGCAATCCCACGAGTGGGTTTGCCTTTACCTGAAGCAGGAATTACCCAGACTGTCTTCCCCAGCAAATTCTTCATATGCACCACGGGAACTCTGTCCCCCTCTACAATATGTAAAAGTTCTGACTGGGCTGGGCCGGCCCTGTTGGCAGATCCTCTGGTGTTGACCAACCAGGTGGCCTTTGGTAAGTGTGTATCCCAATGCTTGAAAGTTCCCCCACCCATTGCTCTCAGTGTAGTTTTTAACAGCCCATTGTACCGTTCGATTTTCCCAGAGGCTGGTGCATGGTAGGGGATGTGATATACCCACTCAATGTCATGCTCTTTGGCCCAAATATCTATAAGGTTATTTCGGAAATGAGTCCCATTGTCTGACTCAATTCTCTCTGGGGTGCCGTGTCGCCACAAAAGCTGTTTCTCAAGGCCCAGGATAGTGTTCCGGGCAGTGGCATGGGGCACAGCATATGTTTCCAGCCACCCGGTGGTTGCTTCCACCATGGTAAGCACATGGCGCTTGCCTTGGCGGGTTGGTGGCAGTGTGATATAGTCAATCTGCCAGGCCTCCCCATATTTATACTTCAACCATCGTCCTCCATACCAAAGAGGCTTTAACCGCTTGGCTTGTTTAATTGCAGCACATGTTTCACACTCATGAATAACCTGGGAAATAGTGTCCATTGTTAAGTCCACCCCTCGGTCACGGGCCCATCTATATGTTGCATCTCTGCCCTGATGGCCTGAAGTGTCATGGGCCCACCGGGCCAAAAATAATTCACCTTTATGTTGCCAATCTAAGTCCATCTGAGCCACTTCAGGGGCCCCTCTAATGGTCGTCACAGCTTTGGACACTTAAGTCGTGGTGAAAGGGATTATTCTTCGTTATCACAGGAGCTGGAGTAAAATCAGCTCTTCCATTCCATCTGGGAAACTGCTCACCAGAGACTGAAGCCGTAGCTCTCATGGGACGATCAGTCTTGGCCCTTGCTCCCCTCTTCAGTTCACTCACCCGTTCTTCCAAAGCTGAAGTAGGTTTTCCATCCCACTTTGTCATGTCTTCTCTGTGATCCAGCAGGTAAAACCATAGGGTACCCCGTGGCGTATACCTTCTGTATCTCCTCTCTTGAACAATAGGACGCCTTTTGTTAATAGCTGAGACGTGTGTTGGTACACGTTCGGAGCTGGATAAATCAGATAGATCGTCCCTCAATTGTTTGAGGTCCTGGGACAGTTTTTTCCACAGCTGAGATGATGGAAGGGGTGAGGTTGTCTTCGAACTCTCGGAGTTTATGAACCATTTCATCCACTGTTAGTGGTACTATGTCATTCCAGGTCACTGTTGCCAATGAATGGGCATATGATGACGGTGCATTCCGTGTAAGTTTTCGCCACATGGGTCGTGTACATTCAACTTCATCTGGATCTATAGGTGTATCCCCGTTATTCGGCTTGATGTGATAGAGCATCTCTACGATGGCCGATTCCCTCAGAGACTGGATGCCTTTGTCTATAGTAGTCTACTTGGCCGAACGACTCGTAACATCGTCCTTGTACGGAAACCTTTCTTTCACAGCTGCCAAGAGCCGCCTCCAAAGGCTGAGGGACGTTTTCTCTCTTGCGATTGCTTTGTCAATTCCCCCTTCTCTAGCAAGTGATCCCAGCTGCTTGGCTTCTGTACCTTCTAGTTCGTGACCATCGGCCCCATTGTCCCAGCATCGGAGTAACCAGGTGATGATGTGCTCCCCTGGTTGACGGGTAAAATCTTTTCGCATATTCCGCAGCTCGGTTGAGGTCCGAGGTCGAGAAGTTACCTCTTCTTCTTCTTCTTCGTCATGTGATGATGACTCCTGATCAGATTCTGGACCGGGTGGTGAATTCATTGGTTCTTCATCTCGCTTCACCCTTTTTGCCTCCTTTTTGCTTGTTCTCTTGCGTACAGGGGCAACCGATATTGGTACGAATTGGTCCTCTGGTTTGGCTGCAGTGATTATCACTGTGGTTTGAGTAGCGACTGTACTTGTTGCTGGGGGTGGTGTAGCTGCTGTACTTGCCACTGGGGTAGCTGCTCTGTTCATTGAGGCCAAAGTTTGAGTAGCGACTGTACTTGTTGCTGGGGGTGGTGCAGCTGCTGTGCTTGGAGCTGGGGTAACCGCGCTGTCTGTTGCAGTTGAAGTTTGAGCAGCTGCTGTACTTGCTGCTGGGGTAGCTGCGCAGTTCATTGCAGCCAAAGTTTGAGTAGTGACTGTTGCTTTGCCCTCAGATCCGCCGCCATTCTTTTCCTTTTGAAGGTGCTGGATAGTGTTGAACAAGGCCCTGTAAGCATAGGCCAAGCCCCAGCACGTTGCCGTGATTTGTCCATCTCTGGTATGGCCAGAATGACCACACACCTCATTTAAGTGTTTTACTAATTCTTCTGGATTTTGCAGTTGTTCGGTAGTGAAATTCCAAAGTACTGGAGGGGCCCACTGACCTAGATACTTGCCCATACTATCCCACACACCCTGCCACTCATGGCTGTCCAGCCTCAGGGAAAATGTCTCGGTCCTCCTACATTGTCGTTTGACCCCAGACAAGACCCAAACCTGACTCTGCTTAACTCTTGAAATCAGTAGTGGGCAAAACACACTCTGTATGCGTGTTAGCATGGTGATTCCCATCACCATCAGCAAACAAGTCTCAACAGCATTAAAATGCCATTCAAAAAATTCAAAACTCTCAAATGTAAATGGTCTGGGGGGACAACTGGGAGGGTAAAAGAATGTCTCCTTCACAGGTTGAGCACCTGAGAAGGAGAAAAAGGATGTGTAATTGCTAAGCACCTCCATCATATACCTCCCAAAGTATAAAGGTGGTGACCACACTGGGAACATAAGCCAGATCAGTTTCATGATCAATGATTGTATTGTATTACAAGTCATTACCATAAAGTACAATGGGACAAAAACCTTAGCCCAAGCCCCACACTTGAAAAACACTAATACAGCAAATACCGGATGGACGTAAGATACGATATACTGAAACTGTGAGATCAAGAGGAACAACCTTGAGAGCCAATAAATCAGCATTGTGACGAGTGACTACCAATCCAGTCAGATCTGTTCTTATCTCAACCCCTCGTGCCCCACGTTGGGCGCCAAAAAGAACTGTCGTGGTTTAAACCCAGTCAGGTAACTTGTTCACTCACTCCCAGTGAGTGGTGCCGAGCTGACAACAATCGAGTTCCGTGTCCCCCCCCCCCACCGGGGTTCTCCCCCACTCCCGGAGGAACGGGGAGGAGGATCGAGAGAGTGCAACTCCCACGGGTTGAGACAAGAACAGTCCAGCAACCAATGTACACAAATCACCACCGCAACTATCAACTACAACAATGATAAGGGAAAATAACAAGGGAAGAGAATACGATACCACCGGCCAAGAAGACGAGTTCCACCCGGAAGCCCCGTGTCCTTCCGGGTAACTCCCAGTCACCCCCCACCCCGGCCATGACGTGCTGTGGTATGGAATACCTCCCTGGCTAGCCCGAGTCAGGCGCCCCATCTCTGCTTCCTCCCGGCTTCCCCTCCTCCCTGGCAGAGCATGAGCCTCACAAAGTCCTTGGTCAGGGTAAACATCACTTAGCAACAACTGAAAACATTGACTTCACCAACACTGTTCTCAGGCTGGAAGTCAAAACACAGCACTGCACCAGCTAGCACAAAGGAAAAAAAAAAACAAACATGACTGCTACTGCTGAACCCAGGACAGCCATCCAGAGGGACCTTGACATGCTTGTGAGGTGGGCTGATGCCAACCTTATGAAGTTTAACCATGCCAAGTGCAAGGTCCTACACCTGAGTCAGAGCAATCCCTGGCACAGATGGGCAGAGAAGAGATTCAGAGCAGCCCTGTGGAGAAGGACTTGGGGGTGTTGGTGGATGAGAAAATGAACATGAGCAGGCAGTGTGCGCTTGCAGCCCAGAAAGCCAACCGTATCCTGGGCTGCATCAAAAGGAGCCTGACCAGCAGGTCAAAGGAGGTGATCCTGCCCCTCTACTCTGCTCTCGTGAGATTTCACTTGGAGTACTGTGTACAGTTCAGGTGTCCTCAACATAAAAAGGACTTGGAACTGTTGGAACAATTCCAGAGGATGACGACGAGGTTGATCAGGGGACCGGAGCACCTCCCGTATGAAGACAGGCTGTGAAAGTTGGGGCTGTTCAGCCTGGAGAAGAGAAGGCTGTGTGGAGACCTCATAGCAGCCTTCCAGTATCTGAAGGGGGACTACGAAGATGCTGGGGATGGACTCTTCATTAGGGACTGTAGTGACAGGACAAGGGGCAACAGGTTAAAACTTAAACAGGGGAAGTTTAGATTGGATATAAGGAAGAAGTTCTTTACTGTGAGGGTGGTGAGACTCTGGAATGGGTTGCCCGAGGAAGTTGTCAATGTTCCATCCCTGGTGATGTTCAAGGCCAGGTTGGAGGAAGCCTTGGGTGACATGGCTTAGTGTGAGGTGTTCCTGCTCGTGGCAGGGGGGTTGGAACTAGATGATCTTAAGGTCTTTTCCAACCCTAACTATTATATGATTCTATGATGACAAGATGACATATTTTTAGTGTCAAATGATGTTTTCCCATGGGAGACACCTACTAGTCGGGAAGCAGCATGCTGCACATGGGAGCAGCTGCAGTGATCCCTGCATCACTTGTGTCAGGGGCAACCGATATTGGTACGAATTGGTCCTCTGGTTTGGCTGCAGTGATTATCACTGTGGTTTGAGTAGCAACTGTACTTGTTGCTGGGGGTGGTGTAGCTGCTGTACTTGGAGCTGGGGTAACCGCGCTGTCTGTTGCAGTTGAAGTTTGAGCAGCTGCTGTACTTGCCACTGGGGTAGCTGCTCTGTTCATTGAGGCCAAAGTTTGAGTAGCGACTGTACTTGTTGCTGGGGGTGGTGCAGCTGCTGTGCTTGGAGCTGGGGTAACCGCGCTGTCTGTTGCAGTTGAAGTTTGAGCAGCTGCTGTACTTGCTGCTGGGGTAGCTGCGCAGTTCATTGCAGCCAAAGTTTGAGTAGCGACTGTTGCTTTGCCCTCAGATCCACCGCCATTCTTTTCCTTTTGAAGGTGCTGGATAGTGTTGAGCAAGGCCCTGTAAGCATAGGCCAAGCCCCAGCACGTTGCCGTGATTTGTCCATCTCTGGTATGGCCAGAATGACCACACACCTCATTTAAGTGTTTTACTAATTCTTCTGGATTTTGCAGTTTTTCAGTAGTGAAATTCCAAAGTACTGGAGGGGCCCACTGACCTAGATACTTGCCCATACTATCCCACACACCCTGCCACTCATGGCTGTCCAGCCTCAGGGAAAATGTCTCGGTCCTCCTACATTGTCATTTGACCCCAGACAAGACCCAAACCTGACTCTGCTTAACTCTTGAAATCATTAGTGGGCAAAACACACTCTGTATGCGTGTTAGCATGGTGATTCCCATCACCATCAGCAAACAAGTCTCAACAGCATTAAAATGCCATTCAAAAAATTCAAAACTCTCAAATGTAAATGGTCTGGGGGGACGACTGGGAGGGTAAAAGAATGTCTCCTTCACAGGTTGAGCACCTGAGAAGGAGAAAAAAGATGTGTAATTGCTAAGCACCTCCATCATATACCTCCCAAAGTATAAAGGTGGTGACCACACTGGGAACATAAGCCAGATCAGTTTCATGATCAATGATTCTATTGTATTACAAGTCATTACCATAAAGTACAATGGGACAAAAACCTTAGCCCAAGCCCCACACTTGAAAAACACTAATACAGCAAATACCGGATGGACGTAAGATACGATATACTGAAACTGTGAGATCAAGAGGAACAACCTTGAGAGCCAATAAATCAGCATTGTGACGAGTGACTACCAATCCAGTCAGATCTGTTCTTATCTCAACCCCTCGTGCCCCACGTTGGGCGCCAAAAAGAACTGTCGTGGTTTAAACCCAGTCAGGTAACTTGTTCACTCACTCCCAGTGAGTGGTGCCGAGTTGACAACAATCGAGGTCCGTGTCCCCCCCCCACCGGGGGTTCTCCCCCACTCCCGGAGGAACGGGGAGGAGGATCGAGAGAGTGCAACTCCTACAGGTTGAGACAAGAACAGTCCAGCAACCAATGTACACAAATCACCACCGCTACTATCAACTACAACAATGATAAGGGAAAATAACAAGGGAAGAGAATACTATACCACCCGCAGGGAAGATGAGTTCCACCCGGAAGCCCGTGTCCTTCCGGGTAGCTCCCAGTCACCCCCCACCCTGGCCATGACGTGCTGTGGTATGGAATACCTCCCTGGTTAGCCCGAGTCAGGCGCCCCATCTCTGCTTCCTCCCGGCTTCCCCTCCTCCCTGGCAGAGCATGAGCCTCACAAAGTCCTTGGTCAGGGTAAACATCACTTAGCAACAACTGAAAACATTGACTTCACCAACACTGTTCTCAGGCTGGAAGTCAAAACACAGCACTGCACCAGCTAGCACAAAGGAAAAAAAAAAAACATGACTGCTACTGCTGAACCCAGGACAGGTGGAGGAGCCAACCAGGAGAGGAGCGCTGCTGGATCTCATCCTCACTAACAAGGAGGATGTGGTTCTAGCAGTAAGGGTTGAGGGCTGCCTTGGTTGCAGCGACCACGAGATGGTGGAATTCAGGGTCTTGTGTGGTAGGACTAGTAGAATACCGAGTAGAATTGCAACCCTGGACTTTAGCAGGGCAAACTTTGGCCATTTCAAGCAATTGCTAGGGGGAATCCCATGGGCAAGGCTGCTTGAAGGTAAAGGGGCCCAAGATAGTTGGTTGACATTCAAGGATTGCTTTTTCCGAGCTCAAGATCGGAGCATCTCGATACGTAGGAAGTCAAGGAAGAGGGCCAAGAGACCTGCGTGGCTAAAGAGGGAATTGCTGGGTATGCTCAAGTGGAAGAGGAGAGTTTACAGGTCATGGAAGGAGGGGCTGGCCACTTGGGAGAAATATAAGGCTGCTGCAAGAGGATGTAGGAAGACAGCTAGGAGGACTAAGGCATCCTTAGAATTAAACCTGGCGAGAAGGGTCAAGGACAGCAAAAAGAGCTTTTTCAAATACATGGCAGAGAAAAAAAAAACCAGAGGCAATGTAGGCCCACTGATGAACGGGATGGGTGCCCTGGTGACAGAAGATACAGAGATGGCAGAGTTACTGAATGCCTTCTTTGTCTCTGTCTACTCTGCTGCAGGCAGTCCTGAAGAGCCCTGTACCCCTGAGACCTTAGACGAAGTCAGGTCGACAGAGCGGTTTGCCTTAGTCGATGAGGAATGGGTTAGAGACTGGTTGAGCAATCTGGACATCCATAAATCCATGGGTCCAGATGGGATGCACCCGCGGGTGCTGAGGGAACTGGTGGAAGTCATTGCTAGACCACTCTCCATCATCTTTACCAAGTCTTGGGAAACGGGAGAGGTGCCTGAGGATTGGAGGAAAGCAAATGTCACTCCAGTCTTCAAAAAGGGCAAGAAGGAGGACCCGGGTAACTATAGACCGGTCAGCCTCACCTCCATCCCTGGGAAAGTGATGGAACACCTTATCCTTGGTGCCATCTTAAGGCATATCAAGGATAAGAGGGTTATGAGGGGCAGTCATCATGGCTTCACCAGGGGGTAATCATGTTTGACCAATCTCTTAGCCTTTTATGAGGAAATAACACGATGGATGGATGATGGCAGAGCGGTGGATGTGGTCTCCTTTGACTTCAGCAAAGCATTTGACACAGTCTCCCACAGCATCCTCACAGCTAAATTGAGGAAGTGTGGACTGGATGATCAGGTAGTGAGGTGGACTGCGAACTGGCTGAAGGAGAGAAGCCAGAGAGTTGTAGTCTATGGGTCTGAGTCTAGTTGGAGGCCTGTAACTAGTGGAGTACCTCAAGGGTCAGTACTGGGACCAGTATTATTTAATATATTCATCAACGATTTAGATGAGGGAATTGAGTGTACTATCAGCAAGTTTGCTGATGACACTAAGCTGGGAGGAGTGGCTGACACGCCAGAAGGCTGTGCTGCCATCCAGCGAGACCTGGACAGGCTGGAGAGTTGGGCAGGGACTAACTTGATGAAATATAACAAGGGAAAGTGTAGAGTCCTGCATCTGGGCAGGAACAACCCCAGGTTCCAGTATAGGTTGGGGAACGACCTGTTAGAGAGCAGTGTAGCGGGGAGGGACCTGGGGGTCCTAGTGGACGACACGATGACCATGAGCCGACACTGTGCCCTTGTGGCCAAGAAGGCCAATGGCATCCTGGGTTGTATTAGAAGGGCTGTGGTTAGTAGGTCGAGAGAGGTCCTCCTTCCCCTCTACTCTGCCCTGGTGAGACCGCATCTGGAATATTGTGTCCAGTTCTGGGCCCCTCAGTTCAAGAAGGACAGGGAGCTGCTGGAGAGAGTCCAGCGCAGGGCAACAAAGATGATTAAGGTAGTGGAGCATCTCCCTTATGAGGAAAGACTGAGGGAGCTGGGTCTCTATAGTTCGGAGGAGACTGATGGGTGACCTTATAAGTGTCTATAAATATATAAAGGGGGAGTGTCACGAGGATGGAGCCAGGCTCTACTCAGTGGCAAACAATGATAGGACAAGGGGTAATGGGTACAAACTGGAACACAAGAGGTTCCACTTAAACTTGAGAAGAAACTTCTTCTCAGTGAGGGTGACGGAACACTGGAACAGGCTGCCCAGGGAGGTTGTGGAGTCTCCTTCCCTGGAGACATTCAAAACCCGCCTGGACACATTCCTGTGTAACATTATCCAGGTGTTCCTGCTCTGGCAGGGGGATTGGACTAGATGATCTTTCGAGGTCCCTTCCAATCTCTAGCATACTGTGATACTGTAATTTTAGTTGCTGCAATGGGAAATGTCCACTTCTTGGAACTATCCTCTTGCATTATACAATAGGAATACAAGGTTTTTTTTTAAATTCCCCCCAGCTTTTCCATAGGATTTGGAATACTGTAACGGAGTCAAAAACGTTGCCATCCATGTCAAACTTAACACTGTACCACACCATTTCTCACTTGGTAGTACTTTTAATGAATATGAGCCCAGGACAATATGCTTGTCAGTATCTATCTGACATTTGGTCCAGTGTATACAGCACCACTGAGATTCTGACACATGTTGCAAATTAAAGATGCCATACAAATGCACAAGTAGCTTGTGATGACAAAACAGGCACAAGGGGGAAAAAAATATGTGCTACATGCAGCTTTTAAAAACTTTCGTACCTACTTTCAAAAGTATTGCCTGAACAACCTTCTTTCTACCCTCTTCTCCGAATTGCATGTTAACAAAGGGACTCAGATCATCTGCAGTTTTTAAGCATAAGTTTGGAAATGCAGAAAGCATAGCAAAAAACAGCTATATGTCCTGCCTTGTTATGAGGAATGAGGAGTTGGAACTAGATGATCTTAAGGTCCTTTCCAACCCTAACCATTCTATGATTCTACAATTCTATACAGACAACTTTCATTAGGCATAACACTTGGAGTTTATCAGAGACAAGTAATATCAAAGAGTCAAACATTAGACTCTGGTTGGTTTGTTTGTAAGTGTTCATAAAGGGCAAAGGAAGAAAAAATAGCAGTTTAATATAATTCTGCCATTGGTTATATGGATGCAAAACTGAAGTAGCTCAAGTGAAGACAGCAGAGATCTCCAGATACTGCTATGGCTGACAACAGCATTTGTCTCAGCTGCTTACAAAGCTCAGCAGCAGCTATCATCCTTACTTAGTCACACCAGCACATCAAGTAGTACTTTGGAAAGAGGATAACTCCTTAGTGGCACATCTGTTGGGTATAGATGGCATTCGCTGGAATAGCTTTGACAATGGATGACATGCCAAGTCCTTTATACTAAAAGGCTTGTGCTTCATTCACTCTCTGCCAGTTAACATGTTTATCCTTCTAGGCAATACTTTGATCTATACTGTCACTGGAAATATCGTAATCATTGTTACTAGACTGGAAATGAACAAACAAGAACCTGTGCGAATTGATAAATGGCACAGCAAAATGCAGGATACATGTTACAAAGTGTTGCTTAGCAACTAGAAAAGGCTATGCACTCCATTTGACTATTTTGGTTTGAAATCTGCATGGAGAACTCATAGCAGTCTTCCAGTATCTGAAGGGGGGCTATAGGGATGCTGGGGATGGATTATTCATTAGGGACTGTAGTGATAGGACAAGGGGTAATGGGTTAAAACTTAAACAGGGGAAGTTTAGATTGGATATAAGGAAGAAATAATTTCCTGTTAGGGTGGTGAGGCACTGGAATGGGTTGCCCAGGAAAGTTGTGAATGCTCCATCCCTGGTGGTGTTCAAAGCCAGGTTGGACAGAGCCTTGGGTGACATGGTTTAGTGTGAGGTGTCCCTGCCCATGGCAAGGGGGTTGAAACTAGATGATCTTAAGGTCCTTTCCAACCCTAACTATTCGATGATTCTATGAAATAGAAAATAAATGGCCTTGTAGTTATTTGAAATACATGGAGAGCTAGAACATAGTATTTCTCTGGAGACAGCTATTTGAGGAGTGCGTGTCATGTGATTCAGTGAGAGTCTGAACTCAACATTCAATAGGTATGTGAAGGAGAAACTGACTTTCAGATATTTTACCTTAAAATGTAGATGTAACAGTAGTTTAAGTTCAGTGCACATATTCTATTCAACCAGGATTTAAAACAACTGTTTATTTTTTACCTTTCATCTTCAAATGTTAAGAGATTTAGGTTTTTTTGCAAAGAAGACTATTATCTTATCCTCCATTTGCATGCAAGGAAATGGAAGTTTAGAGCAGTTGGTAATTAACCCATGCAAGTTGCCGAACTGTGAATAGATCACAGGAATCCTGAAACTAAGCAATCTAAAAAAACCTTCTGCACAACATGGCCTCCTTCCTCCCTCTTCCACAGCTGGCAGCTGGTCTTTAATACACAGATATAAATAATTGCCTAGCAATACTTCATGTTCAAACAGGCAAAATAAAACTCTGAAAAGTCTAATTAAGTCTCCCATACCTCAAAGAAGTTACTGTCTTTATTTTCAAATATGAGAAACTGAGGCAGGGATTACAATTATTCTTGAAAAATCACATGGGAAGTCTACTGAAGCTTGAGAGCGGAATAAGGACATCTGACACCAGTATTCCTAGTATACAGGCATCTAAAACAGTCCAAGTACCCCCCAGCTATCTCTTGGCCAATAAAATTTGCTTGCAAACACCACCTCAGTTTTTGCTCTCACCCCAATCACAGCACTGAAACCTATACACCAGCTCTCAGTATATGTGCAGGATTCCTGCCTAACACACTGGGAGTTGAGTGAGAAGAACTCAGGCCCCAGTAGGGCTCAGACCTTTGCAGCAGCATGGTACAGCAGGGTGAGCTGAGCACTGTCGTGGTTTAAACCCAGCCAGACAGCTTCCCCCCCCTTCTTGCCCTCCCCCTACTTCCAGAGGGATGGAGAGGAGAATCGAAAAGAATGCAACTCCCATGGGTTGAGATAAGAACAGTTTAGTAACTAAGGTATAACACAAATCTCTACTGCTACCACCAATAATAACAATGATCAAGGAAATAACAAGGGAAGAGAAAACAACATCTCATCACCAGCCGACCGATAACTCGCCCCCCCAGCCCGACCAAGCTCTGACCGATACCTCCTCCAACCCTGCAGTCTCCCAGCCCTTCCGGCTAACTCCCAGTTACATCCTGGGCATGACGTGCTGTGGTATGGAATACCTCTTTGGCTAGCTTGGGTCAGGTGTCCTGTCTCTGCTTCCTCCTGGCTTCCCCTGCTCCCTGGCAGAGCATGAGGCTCACAAAATCCTTGGCTAAGCCAAAACATCCTTGTTATCAACTCTGTTCCCAAGCTGAAAGTCAAAACACTGCACTGCACCAGCTCCCAAGAAGGAGAAAAATGACTGCTACTGCTGAACCCAGGACATTATCCACCTCTTATTCTATACCATTCACGTCATGCTCAGATCCCACATTTTCAATATACCATCACTCTTACCTAAGTGCATGGACCAGTAGCTATAAAGCTGCTGCGTCCATCTGGTCCAAGATGCCAGGCTCCATCTCTTGTAACTGTCTTTCAGAGCAGGAGAGAATGTGAGCAGTGTTCACACTCTTGAATAACCTGGGCAATAGTGTCCATTGCTAAGTCCACCCCTCGATCACAGGCCCATCTCTATGTTGCATCTCTGCTCTGATGGCCTGAAATGCCATGGGCCCACCAAGCTCAAAATAATTCACTGTCCCCTTCAGCAATTTCTGCAGCTTGTTGCTGGGGACTCGATACAGCTGCCTTCCATCTCTGACGCTTCCAGAGCAGTGGAGGGGCCCAGTGGACTAGATACTTGCCCATACTGTCCCACACACCCTGCCACTCATGACTGTCCAGCCTTGGGGCAAATCTCCTGGTCCTCCTATATAGTCGTCTAACCCCAGACAAGACCCAAACCTGACTCTGCTTAACTTTTGAGATCAGACAAAATGGTTTGATACAGAGGGTTGACCAATGTACAGGGGGGTAGTACAGGGGGGGTAGTGCAGGGGGGTAGTACAGGGGGTTGTAGTACAGGGGGGTTGAACGGGAATTAGAGGAATTTGTTTGTTAAAGGAATTTGTTTAAACAAAAGACTATCTGTTGTAAATGCCTGCTAAGCAGAACAGAGACCTCCGGTCCTGTTAATAAGCAGACGCCTGAAACCTCCGGTCCTGTTAATGAGCAGACGCCTGAATCTACTGATAAAGGGGAAAAGCAGAGAATTTACGGCTGGGACACTGATCAAACTCTACTGATAAAGGGGAGAAGCAGAGGATTTACGGCTGGGACACTGATCAGACTCTACTGATAAGGGGGAGAAGCAGAGAATTTACGGCTGGGATACTGACCAAACTCTACTGATAAAGGGGAGAAGCAGAGAATTTACGGCTGGGATACTGACCAAACTCTAAGGCCATAAGTAAAGACTAGAAAAGGTGAAAAGTGCAAGAAGAGGAAGATTCATTTACTTCATCTTGAAGACCCCTACCCAGAGGAGGAAGACTCATTTACTTCATCTTGAGACCCCTGCCCATGACCAGAGGGGGCACTGCGCAGGTGCAGAGGACCTTCTGGCTCATTATAATACAAAGCGGGGATAGGACATGAATATGTATAGGCGTATTGTGTAACCTCCTGAATATATATGACTTTAGAGAATAAATGTAGAGGGAAACAACACTGAGGCACGCATATCTTTGAGGAATTATCCCTATGCGTCTCAGCGCTGAATAAAAGCATACCTACTTTACAACTTTTAACGAGTTGTGGAGTTTATCCGCGCATCAGGTTGTGGGTAAAACACAGTCTGTGTGTGTGCCAACATGCTGATCCCCATCACAATCAGCAGGCAGGTCCCAAGGATACCCAAAAGCCATTCAAAACCTTCAGAACTCTCAAATGATGCTGCTGTACTTGTCACTGGGGCTGGTGCAACTGCTGTGCTTGCCGGCTCTCCCACCACCAGCTTCTCTTTCTGAGTCCAGCTCTTCCTCTTCTACCTTGCTGGGAAATGCTGCGTGGTCTCCTGCATCCTCCTGGGGCTCGGCGGGCGGCTTCCGGGGGATGCTCTCGGCCGTCGCGGGGCTGGGCTCTGCCGCGAGGCTCAGCTCCTCCGCGGGACTCGGCTCCTCCGCCGCCTTCTTCCGCTCCTCGACCGCCCCGACCTTCTCCACCGGCAGCTGTCCCCTCGCGGCCTTCGGGCCTTATCCCGCCGCCGTTTGGTCCCCGGGGCCGCTCTCCTGGGCCGCTTCAGCAGCCGCCGGATCCCGGGGCCTCTCCCTTTCGGCTCCCCGCAGCCTCACAAAGACGGAGGCGAGGGCGAGGGCCAGGACGGTGAAGAGCAGCCGGACGGCCAGGTACAAGTCCACGGCCACGTCCATCCCGCCCTGCTGCTGGAGCCCCCCCGTATTACAAGTCATTGCCATAAAGTACAGTGAGGCGAGAACCTTTGCCCAAGCCCCTCACTTGATAAACACTAATACAGCAAATACCGGGTCTAAGTAAGGCACTACATTCTGAAACTGTGAGATCAAGAGGAACAACCTTGAGAGCCAATAAATCAGCATTGTGACGAGTGGCTATCAATCTGGGCAGATCTGTCCTTGTCTCAACCTCTCGTGCCCCACGTTGGGCGCCAAAAAGAACTGTCGTGGTTTAAACCCAGCCAGACAGCTTGTTCACTCACTTCCCCCTGTTCTTGCCCTCCCCCTACTCCCAGAGGGACAGAGAGGAGAATCAAAAAGAATGCAACTCCCACCGGTTGAGATAAGATCAGTTTAGTAATTAAGGTATAACACAAATCACTACTGCTACCACCAATGATAATAATGATAAAGGAAATAACAAGGTAAGAGAATACGACATCTCACCACCAGCCAACCGATAACTCGCCCCCCCCCCAGCCCGACCAAGCTCTGACTGATACCTCCTCCAACCCCGCAGTCTACCACCCCCTTCCGGCTAACTCCCAGTTACATCCTGGGCATGACGTGCTGTGGTATGGAATACCTCTTTGGCTAGCTTGGGTCAGGTGTCCTGTCTCTGCTTCCTCCCGGCTTCCCCTCCTCCCTGGCAGAGCATGAGGCTCACAAAGTCCTTGGCCAAGCCAAAACATCCTTGTTATCAGCTCTGTTCCTGAGCTGAAAGTCAAAACACAGCACTGCACCAGCTCCCAAGAAGGAGAAAAATGACTGCTACTGCTGAATCCAGGACAAGCACAAAGGGGAAACTGCTGTCAGGAGGTTTCAGGTCCTTAATGTATGTCACATTTTGTAAGGCTTCAGCCAACTGCCTTCAGCCAACAGCCTTCTTCTACACAATACCGCATGTGTCTGCTGAAAAGGGTGTTTCCCATAATTGCATTGTTTGCTTAGAAGGGACCTAAGATCTGGATCAAGTTCAATAAGATCTGTGTCATTCTAGTTTAATGCTGGTTTTCAAACACACCAATGAACAGAAAGCCCTCTGTATCCATAACTAGACTTTCAGGGGCAGATAATTGACTGTTTCGGTTTCTTTCAAGTTGTATCACATTAGACACACACGGTATCCTGGATACAGGACAGATTTAAAAGTGGGAAGAAAAGGTTCCAGCACACTGGCTTTAAAGGAGAGAACGAAGTAAGTGAGGATCAGAGGGAGTGTCGTGGTTTAAACCCAGTCAGGTAACTCGTTTGCTCACTTCCCCCCCTTTCTTGCCCTCCCCCTGCTCTCGGAGGGACGGAGAGGAGAATCAAAAGAATGCAACTCCCACGGGTTGAGATAAGAACAGTTTAGTAACTAAGGTATAACACAAATCACTACTGCTACCACCAGTGATAATAATGATAAAGGAAATAACAAGGGAAGAGAATACAACACCTCACCACCAGCTGACCGATAACTCGCCCCCCCAAGCCCGACCAAGCTCCGACCGATACCTCCTCCAACCCTGCAGTCTCCCCGCCCTTCCGGCTAACTCCCAGTTACATCCTGGGCATGACGTGCTGTGGTATGGAATACCTCTTTGGTCAGTTTGGGTCAGGTGTCCTGTCTCTGCTTCCTCCTGGCTTCCCCTCCTCCCTGGCAGAGCATGAGGCTCACAAAGTCCTTGGCCAAACCAAAACATCGTTATCAGCTCTGTACCCGAGCTGAAAGTCAAAACACTGCACTGCACCAGCTACCAAGGAGGAGAAACATGACTGCTACTGCTGAACCCAGGACATTATCCACCCCTTATTCCATACCATTCACGTCATGCTCAGATCCCACATTTTCAATATACCATCACTCTTATCTCAGTGCACTCTTATCTTAGTGCATGGACCAGTCCCTATAAAGCTGCTGAGTCAATCTGGTCCGTGTCAGGCTCCATCTCTTGTAACAGTCTTCCAGAGCAGGAGAGACTGTGTGCAGTGTTCACACTCGTGAATAACCTGGGCAATAGTGTCCATTGCTAAGTCCACCCCTCGATCATGAGTCCATCTCTTTGTTGCATCTCTGCTCTGATGGCCTGAAGTGCCATGGACCCACCAGGCTTAAAATAATTCACTGTCCCCTTAAGCAGTTTCTGCAGCTTGTTGCTGGGGACTCCATACAGCTGCCTTCCATCTCCGATGCTTCCAAAGCACTGGAGGGGCCCAGTGGACTAGATACTTGCCCATACTGTCCCACACACCCTGCCACTCATGACTGTCCAGCCTTGGGGAAAATCTCTTGATCCCCCTATATTGTCGTCTAACCCCAGACAAGACCCAAACCTGACTCTGCTTAACTTTTGAGATCAGACAAAATGGTTGTGAGTAAAACACAGTCTGTGTGTGTGCCAACATGCTGATCCCCATCACAATCAGCAGGCAGGTCCCAAGGATACCCAAAGGCCATTCAAAACCTTCAGAACTCTCAAACGATGCTGCTGTACTTGTCACTGGGGCTGGTGAAGCTGCTGTGCTTGCCGGCTCTCCCACCACCAGCTTCTCTTTTCCTGAGTCCAGCTCTTCCTCCTCTGCCTTGCTGGGAAATGCTGCGTGGTCTCCTGCATCCTCCTGGGGCTCGGCAGGCGGCTTCCGGGGGATGCTCTCGGCCGCCGCGGGGCTCGGCTCGGCCGCGGGGCTCAGCTCCTCCGCGGGGCTCGGCTCCTCCGCCGCCTTATCCCGCTGCTCGGCAGCCGCCTCCTTCTGCTCCTCGACTGCCCCGGCCTCCTCCACCGGCAGCCGTCCCCTCGCGGCCTCCGGCCCCGCTCCCGCCGCCGCTTGGTGCCCGGGGCCGCTCTCCCGGGCCGCTTCAGCAGCCGCCGGCTCCCGGGGCCGCTCCCCCTCAGTTCCCCGCAGCCTCACGAAGATGGAGAGTAGGGTGAGGGCCAGGGCGGTGAAGAGCAGCCGGACGGCCAGGTACAAGTCCACGGCCACGTCCGTCCCGCCCTGCTGCTGGAGCCCGCCCGTATTACAAGCCATTGCCATAAAGCACAGTGAGACAAGAACCTTAGCCCAGGCCCCACACTTGATAAACACTATCACAGCAAATACCGTCTCTACGTAAGTTACAACATTCTGAAGCTGTGAGATCAAGAGAAACAACTCTGAGAGCCAATAAATCGTCATTGTGATGAGTGACTATTAATCTGGTCAGATCTGTCGTTATCTCAACCCTTCGTGCCCCACGTTGGGCGCCAAAAAGAACTGTCGTGGTTTAAACCCAGTCAGGTAATTCGTTTGCTCACTTCCCCCCCTTTCTTGCCCTCCCCCTGCTCTCGGAGGGACGGAGAGAAGAATCGAAAAGAATGCAACTCCCACGGGTTGAGATAAGAACAGTTTAGTAACTAAGGTATAACACAAATCACTACTGCTACCACCAGTGATAATAATGATAAAGGAAATAACAAGGGAGAGAATACAACACCTCAGCACCAGCTGACCGATAACTCGCCCCCCCAAGCCCGACCAAGCTCCGACCGATACCTCCTCCAACCCTGCAGTCTCCCCGCCCCCTTCCGGCTAACTCCCAGTTACATCCTGGGCATGACGTGCTGTGGTATGGAATACCTCTTTGGTCAGTTTGGGTCAGGTGTCCTGTCTCTGCTTCCTCCCGGCTTCCCCTCCCCCCTGGCAGAGCATGAGGCTCACAAAGTCCTTGGCCAAACCAAAACATCCTTGTTATCAGCTCTGTTCCCGAGCTGAAAGTCAAAACACTGCACTGCACCAGCTACCAAGGAGGAGAAAAATGACTGCTACTGCTGAACCCAGGACAGGGAGGAAGGCAATCGCTATGACAGTAAGATGATCACTGCTAGATGTTAAGGGTCACACAGCCCTGCATGCTGGGAAGATAAGCAGGAGTTCTTGAACAGGGAATAGAGGGAAAAAAATAACCTGTCATTTAAGTGAACTAGTCAGGTGTTTAGGGTTCCTGTCTCTTAACTATTAGTGTGCTCTTAATAAAAAAATGACAATGCATTGCAGAAGAAGGGGAGGAAGATAGGGGAGTCAGCAGAAAAGAGGGGTTGACAGCTTAATAACCCCTGTCTGTTAAATGCCCTAAAAATACGATCCCAAATTCAATGTTCTTACTTCTGTAATGAACGTGCCAGGGTTCCTGCTTGATTAAGAGACTTCCTGACTGACAAATGTATGCATGAACTGAACACAGCTCTGTGCATAAATAATTTAAATTGTACTGTAGCCAGAGCTCAGCTTGCACTGGGGCTCTATGATAAACCCCTGTGTTTCAGCAGTTCATAACTTGGCCTGAAAAGAAAAGATCAGAAGTCTTGAGCCTCAAGTTAGATGGAGAAGGCCGGTTGGTTTCTTTGAAGTTTTAAAAAGGAATCAATACCCTTTGGAAGTCACAGACCTTTGTGAGGGTAGTGATGGTAGTGTCTTTATTTGCTCTAGTTGTATGCCTCTCGCATTAGAGCAAAAAGCAGGTAGCTTTATGCTGAATAATGCAAACAAATTCCTATTCAAGGTTCTTCCCGCTCCTCCCCATTAGCAGTAACACTAATGACAGCAAGATGCACTCACTCCAAAAATTGGGGACCTCCTTTGAACTTTAGAAATCATTTTCAAAGGGAAGAGTTCACAACATTTTGCAAATAGACTTAGTTGTGAATATTTCCTGCATTCCTTTGGAAGATGATTTTAGTTTAGTTAAGCTGTTATATCTTCAAAATAAACCCTTTCCACAGGAAAAAGTCTTTTAACTCAATAAGAAACATTTTCACTGAAACAGACATTGCTTTCAGAACAAAAAGATGAGTCAAAGTGCTCAAATATTTATCACTTAACTATCTCATGACCCTGGGGCCCACACTCTAACCTAATGGAAGAAACAATTAGGACATTTGTAGACATGCTGAGTGTCTCAGATAAGAAGACCTACTTTCAAAATTTCAGTCAATCCTGTACAGGTAGGATATGCGTGAATTCAATCATATCAGTCAGAATTTACTTTTCTGAATATTTTACCCACTCGATGTGAACACGCAAACACTTGAGGCAATGTGTAAAGTGGTATCTGTTTCAGTGTTTTTTTTCTGCCACATCAGAATACTTCTTTAAATCACTACCCAGGGTGTAAAATAGCTATGCTAGTTTAAACATTTCATCACAATATGGCCAGAATGGAACAATAGCCAAACTGAATATATCATCAGATTAAGACCTATAGCAGAATTTCCCCTGTCGACATACTTTCTGTAAGATCTGCTTTTTCCTTTCAATTTGTTGGGTCTTGTAATCTATCAGATGATTTTTGGTGGCCTAAATTCCAATCCAGAGAAGTACTGCTGAGCACATTCAACTTCACCACAAAAGCTGAGATTCCTTGGTACCTTGTTTAAACCCAGTCAGGCAATTCGTTCACTCACTCCCCCCCTTCTTTCCCTCCCCCTACTCCCGGAGGGACGGAGAGGAGAATCGAAAAGAATGCAACTCCCACAGGTTGAGATAAGAACAGTTTAGTAACTAATGCATAACACAAATCACTACTGCTACCACCAATAACAATAATGATAAAGGAAATAACAAGGGAAGAGAATACAACACCTCAGCACCAGCTGACCGATAACTCGCCCCCCAAGCCCGACCTAGCACCGACCCATACCTCCTCCAACCCTGCAGTCTCCCAGCCCTTCCAGCTAACTCCCAGTTACATCCTGGGCATGACGTGCTGTGGTATGGAATACCTCTTTGGTCAGTTTGGGTCAGGTGTCCTGTCTCTGCTTCCTCCCGGCTTCCCCTCCTCCCTGGCAGAGCATGAGGCTCACAAAGTCCTTTGCCAAACCAAACCATCATTGTTATCAGCTCTGTTCCCGAGCTGAAAGTCAAAACACTGCACTGAACCAGCTACCAAGAAGGAGAAAAATGACTGCTACTGCTGAACCCAGGACATACCTCTAAGAAGGGCTTGGCTTTGCAGAATCAAGGCTTAAACAGATAAGCATTAGTTTGTTGAATTGTTCTAAGTATTTATTTTCCAGATTATTTTTCTTGTTGGTTGATTTTTTTTACAATTGATAACATATGAATTACATGAATAGCAAATCTATATACATTGCATTCTATAAATATATAGATCTGCTTCTTTGCCCTCTTCTTTATTAGATAATATTAAGAACTGACTTAGAGGCATTCAGTCATAAGCCCGCAGATGGTAGCCTTGCACCAGTGGCTCCTCAGCCAAGCGCAAGCACCAGGGGTCTGAACCTGCGGTTCCTCTCGTACTGAGCAGGATTACTATTGCAACAACACATCATCAGTAGGGTAAAACTAACCTGTCTCACGATGGTCTAATGACAGTCCTGGTCGGACACTTCCTGATTGCCTAAGCACCCTTTTTTCCAACCAGATTTGCATATCCCACATGCCCTTGGTCATCGCGCTTGTAGTAAGCATGGTTAAAGCCCTTCCCAAATCTTTGCTCGCTCGCCAAGCCAAGCCAAAGCCAATATTAAGAACTAGATAGGTAGACCTCAAATGTGAGTAACCATTTTCAACTGTATCATGTCTCCTTCAGTCTTTGTAAGAAGCTCTTGTTTAGTCATTTCCTTGACTCACTAATTGGAGTCTCAAATTGTTCTTGCAAATCTCCATAGATCAGGCAAGTCATTGTAGCAACCTCTATTTTGCAGTTGTATAAGGAAAAGGGATGCACAGGAGCAACTCTTGCAATTTATTAAAATAAACACAGTCAAGACACGTCATTCCTCTTCTTAGCATTGCCACTAAACTACTTGTGGAGACAGTGTTCTCACAGGAGAATGGATAATTGGTACATAAACTCTGAATAATCCTTAAAGATACAGCCATGAGAGGCCCAAGGAAGCTTAAGCAAGCAAGATAAGAAGAAGCTGGAATTCACTGAGGTAATGAGAACTGTGGACTGTAGGCAAGCTTTCGAGGTCAAGTTCTCACACCTGTGCTTAACCAATTATATGCTAGTTGCAAAGGGTCTTCAAGACATGTATCCAATCATAATATGCCAAATCACTGTAAGTGCATGTAAGAAATAGTATTTAAGGGGTTAAGGCTTTGTAATAAACGGCTTTTTGTGTGATCATATTGATCTCTGAGTCCATATATTTTCTGCGGCAAATGGCGCCCAAACAGGGACCCCACATATTTTTCATATTGAAACTGAAGGAATTAAAGCGCGTGGCACCGAAGAAAGTGGAAAACAGGGAGCCGCAGGGACGTCGGCTGGGTTCGATCCGGCAGGACCAGGATTGGGAGGTAGTCACCTTGGAACGGAGCCTTGTGAGTCCGGAAGACACTGTGCAGTGCAAATAAGATAACAGCCAACGGGATCTGGAAGAGGGTTAGGATGGGGAATCAATTAAGTAAAGAAAAAATGGTCATCCTTAAGCTCTTCCAGCATATCCTCTCAGTACAGTCTAACTCCAAATGATTGTCTCAGAGTGGCTGCAATTTTATTAACTCCTTCACAGCTCCTACATTTTAAAAGTGGGTTTGAGGAGCTTGCTGCAAGAACTGCAGATGAGAATTCAGAGTGTAATCCTCATCACCCTTTGCACGGTGTTTCATCTGAAATGTTATGGGGAAAGGGACAATTTCACCCTGATGGAGTACAAGCTAGTATGAAAAGTGAAGTTTTACAGCAAGCACAGCAATTGGCTTTAGCTGCTCTGAAAGCTGTGCTGGAAGTGGGAAAACCTAATCCTTCATATACATCAGTAAAGCAGGGACCTACTGAGCCATATATGCAATTTATTGACAGATTGACAGAGGCTATCGAAAAGAATATTGATCTGGCATCTAATGCTAAAGAATCCATGCTTATGTCTCTGGCTATGGAAAATGCTAACCCAGCTTGTAAGTGTATTTTGCAGGTTTTGCCAAAATCTGCTGGCCTTCAAGAAATGATGGATGCATGTTCTAAAGTGGGCACAGCAGAGGAAAAGGCTGGATACATGGCTACTGCCTTCGCCTCTGCTGTTAAACCCCTTCTACAACAAGGTCAGGGTGATCGTGGGGGTACTAAAGGACAAGCTATTATCGAACGAACACGTCAAACTATGAAACAACTGTTGGAAAAACAAAAAATGGGGGAAGAAGGACGTAAAACGGTAGTAAGGATACAGACAGCTGTGTATGTTATGAATTTTGTGCAATTGACAGGAGACTTTAATGACACCCCTGCTATTATTATAGCATGGTCCGGCGTTAGGTTCAGGTTATATGACTAAAACTCTGAGTATTTTGGTCCAGTACAAGGATTTGGAAACCAGCATTTGGAAAGGTCCTGTGAAAGTAAAAGTAACTGGTCGAGGTTATATATGTGTAATTACAGATTCCGGTCTGCGGTGGGTGCCAGCTCCATGGGTGAAACCCTGGAAAGAGCCAGCACCACCCCAGGACAACCCCCTTCTCAGTCATTGAATTACTTGAAATTTCAGCTTAGGACTTCCATTTTATGGATGTTTTCAGTCCTTAAAGTGAAGAGAGCAATCTTTTTTACGTTAAAGTTAAAAAAAAAACAAAACAAAAAAAAACCACAAAAAACCAAACCAAAACAAAACAAAACAACCCCCCCCAAAAAAAACACACCACCCCCCACCCACCCCCCTGAACTTACAGCGAGACAAACACGGGATACAGGCATATTGTGTGCATTTTCAGTGGTGGGAAGGTCTTTTGTATGCTCTTATCAGGGGTATTGAGCATACTGTGTCTCATTTAATACAGTCTCACTGTGATACTTATGAACTAGAAGTTGGTAAAAATAAGTATGTCCAGGTTTCTATCAACCTTTGGAGACCTTTGTGGATATTGCTGGCCACTTCTTCCAGCACAGGCTGGCCACCTGTGTCGGAATGAGTGTGCATTTTGGTCAGTATAAAAGCTCAAGCCTCATAGGATGTGGGGGAGGCAGAGCCTCTGTGGGGACGCCCACTAAGGTTGAGCCTGCCACCTCACACTGCAATGATGCTTCTCGGAGCTGTTTCTCTGTTAGTCTCCACAGGGTCCTTATGCCACGTTCTGTACGTGGGACTGTGTAGTGGGAGTAATAATTGTCTTTTTGTGTTTCAAATATTGTTCTTGTGTGGAGTGTGCTTGTGGGATCCCACACGTGTGTGTGTGTGTTGAGGGCAATTGATGTTTTGTGTACTGTTGGGTTCATGTCAAAATTTAACGGGTAGCTGTTTAACATTTTGGGCATGAAACAGTTAATGTAAAAGTGCGGCTGCCGGCAGGTATTTATAGTTTTTATAGTTGCTGCTGAAGCAGGCAGGCGGCTGTAGCTGCTGCCCAGCAGGCTGGCTTTTGCAGGGGAAAAAAAAGAAAAAAAAGGGGGGAGGAAGGGGGGGGGACAGCAATGATGCTGCACATATGCAGTTTAACCTGTCTACTTCTCAAGAAATGATAACCTGGACTGCCTGCAAAGTTTGTCAAGCCTTGCCATGAGCTGGACAGACGAATGGAAAAACCTGATGCCTCAGCTACAGGAGCTGACCGTGAATACCCCAAGCAGAATGAGATAGAGGAAGAGAAAAACCGAATAACTGCAAAACATCACTTGGGGACAACTAAAAAGTAACATCCTGAATATGTGTGCTTGTAAAGTAGCTGTTATTAGAGGCTGTGATTTTGTGTCTTCACACAATCTTCTTTGTGTCTTCACATACAAGGGTCTTCAAGACATGTATCCAATCATAATATGCCAAATCACTGTAAGTGCATGTAAGAAATAGTATTTAAGGGGTTAAGGCTTTGTAATAAATGGCTTTTTGTCTGATCATATTGATCTCTGACCGAGTCCATATATTTTCTGCGGCAACTACTTCAGGCAAGATTTGGCCTGTGCTTCAGCTGCCTCCTCTGTAAAAACAGAAGTAAGTCTTCCCCAGTGGTTTTGATCACAGATTTGCCAGTATTAATAGCCATTACAGTATTGCGCAGAACTATTATGGAATGTTTCAGGAGAAAGGAGTCAACAGAGAACTTATATGTAACCAGCAACTAACATCACATGACACCAGCAAACAAATCCCTCCTTAAAATAGTTGCCAAGGTAACACTCTACAGAAGGCAGACATTGTTTTACATGTCCATCTTTACAGAAATAATATCTAGTTATCTAACCTCCACTGAAGTTAACGTAATATTTTGCGCGATGCAACATATTAAGAGTTAACTTATCAACACTACTTCATAGCATTATTGTCACCTTTATATTTATGCTAATATATCAGATATCAAATGCATCTGCTGCAATCTCAATTTACATAGCACAGAAACAAGTCTGGGAACTCACTGCTTAGCTCTCTATCCCACAGTTTAGTTTCCCCTTTTCTTGTTGCAGTTCACTGATGTCAGAAACATAACAGATGTTTGCTGATGCTTTGCAATGCTTCTGTTTCCAGGTGGCCCAGGATGCCATGTATCACCATGCTCTAAGGGTGCTTTAAGGTGCACTGAGGTTTGAGGTACCTTGAGGCATGAACAAACAGTCTGAAGTACTGATGCACTGTCTGAAAAAAATAAACAAACAGAACTGGTTACACAAGTACAAGGCACATTCTTGCAGCATCTTCAACAAGTTGTTTTACCTTGTGGGACTGTTTGATGAAGTTACATTAAAAGGTATGAAAAGTAAAATAAAATAAATGCTATATGTATGCCAAACACCTTTTGGGTATTTAATTTATCCCAAGAATTTCCAGTTTATAATGAAAGTGAGAATAACTGAAGGCCACTACACACACAATATATCACATTGCTACAGCCCTATGTGATCCAGTTGTGATGTTCCATCTTCTTGGACTACATCATTAGTCTCTTCATCACCTTAAGATATCCAGAAAATGACCAATATATTTTTTGTCTGTATATTCTCATGGACATAGTAGATTGGACTAGATTAAAAGTAAAATGTGAGCATTATAAAGATGCATGCAATAGTCTGCATAATTATCCATGGGCCATGTTAGAAGGGAATTTTTATACATAAAGCTGCTTCTGCTCCACAGAACTTTCACACATACTTGAGTTTGTTTCATACTTCAGATTGTTCCCCCAAATGGCACACCATGATATACAGCTAAACAATCTGCTGGATCGGTCATAGAATTACATTTGTTCCATATGTGCCTACCAAAAATATATGAGCTTCCATGTAACTTTCTTCTTTAAAGCAAATAGCAAGGAAAAGACTGTTTTATTCCTCTCCAAAACTTCAGTTCCAGTAGGCAAAAACCAGTCTTATGTGAAAAGTATGGGCAACAAGAAAGCACAAAACATGTCACTTAAGCTATTAAACAAACAAAACCAGATTGGCTAGCATCCAATTTGAATTGTAGTTAAATAAATTTGTATTATATTTATTAGCTTTGGACAATGCACAGTAATATATCAAAAGCAAAAAGCTCCCAGAATGTATTTTAAAGTTAAAGCTTATCTTTGGATATATGTTAACAATCAGATGCTAATGTAAGCAGAACAAGTTATTATTTTAATTTGTGATGAATAAGGTGAAACTGTATTCATTTTAAGAACTTCCTTCTTGTTGCTAAAGGAAAACTGACTTGTAATATGACATAGGTCTTTTCCAACCTAAATGATTCTATGATTCGATATTCCATATTAAAAATAAACCTTTTTTCTAATGGTGGGAAAGGTTTCCAAATTGCTGCTAACAAAACACATCTTTTCTCTTTCAAATGCATTAAAAAGCATTTTAATTAATTTAATTAATTACGTAAATAGGCAGATATCATTTTACCTACAGAAGTATTAATTGTCAACTCTGCCCACTTATTTGAAGAATATATTCTCAAAACAATATCATTATGTTGATTACTCAACTAGCAAATACACTGGTGAGCTGTTAATTTTAAGAACATTTCATTGACCTAATGGGGTCACAGACTGAATAAAATGGCTTAGTTTTTCTTTGTGCATTGTAGTAGAATATGCACTTCAAATATCAATGGAATTTAACCTCCAGCATTAACTAGAGTAACATGGCTGACAGGATCAGAGGTAACTTTTAAGCCCAGCCAGATAGACTGTTTTCTGGGAGAGTTTCAACTGAACAAGACACATGTAGACAATTAGCCTTGTTTTAGAAGTCAGCCAAACCCAGAGAAGAGCTGGAAACATGTTCCTTAGTGTTTCTCATTAGATTGACTGAAAGGATTTGATGGGAGAATGGCTAGTTCATGGCTAGCCTTTCATCTCAGAGACCTGTGCATAATGTGCCCTAGATTCTGCGAGTATGAGTTTGGTGTTGTAAGCGCAGTCTTAACTGGAAGTTGATTCTCCTAGTGCATATACAGCACATAAGTCAAGGGGCAGGGCAGCTGGCAGCCCACATACCGGCATTGAGCAGGGCCAGGCTCGGCAGAGGCTGTCAGCAAGAGCACAGGCACTGGTGCTGCTCTTCCACACAGCTTTGCCCGCCGCTTCCCACAGTTCCTGCAGTGCCTCCTTGTCCCTTCTGCACACTTTGCATACAAAGGAGGTTACAGCACTTGGGAATCTGAGACAGGCTTCTTGGGGCAGCTCCTAAGCTGCATGAAAATAAATGTAGATTTGCTCTTCTCACAAATAAAAAAAGAAAAAAATCTAAGCCCCAGGCAATCTGATAACGCTGTTTTCATTCACTACAATTCTGTTGTTTCTCATATTTTAACCTCTTCAAGTACAGCTACACCTGCAGAGAAGTGAACACAACTGTCATACTCAGAACTGGGAGAGATTTGCATTTGAATTTACTTCAGGAGTTTGCATGGAATTAGTTGATAACATGCTATTTTTCAAAATGGTTTAACAAGAGTTCAATATATGTTACTCTGTGAATGTACTTGAGCATCGGTGAAGTAATCAGATAAAACCTATCTATATTGATAAGATAGTCCAAAAGGAAGCATTAAATGCATAACTACAGTGTGTCTACTGTGACCTGATATGTTGCTTTCCTTATACTTTTCACATACTGTCTTGAATTTTGCTATAAAGCCAGGATTTCTCACAGTCAAGGAAGCAAACCCAGTTCTAATATCCAATTTCCCTGCTATTCTTCTAAACCACAAAGTAGCACAATTTATAAAGAAGAATATACACTAGGACATATTTTCTCAAAGTGAACTTTTGCTGTAGAATCCATCACTCTAATGACATTTTTTTTAACCTCTATGCTTTAAATATTTTGCTACAAGTATGTCTATTCATATGCATTACCAGAGCCTGCATTAGTCAGTGCAAGACCAGCAATATGTGGCTTCGTACAGATAAAACACCTCAGATCTCACGTAAAGAGAATGAAAAGTTTTAATCTGTTTTATGCAGGTGTAAATTATTCTGGAGACAATTTTCTGCTTTTTGCAGTAAACTTTGGCTTCCCAAAGATGCATTCTGTAAAGGCTCCCTTAAAGCACCTCTGTACACAGGGCTGAAGAAGAAAATAAGTGAGATACCTATTTTCCTTTTACTTTCATTTAATCTGATGACCCTCCTGTAGTTTGTGGTCTCAGAGAAAACCAAAACTATCTTTCATTATTCTCCATGGCCATATCTTATTTCTCAAATGTTTATCTGCTCAGCTACACCTAATTGCCTTCCATGTTGCCTCTTGGAGGAATGACTATCAGCCTCTTCATCTTGCTCTTCCCAATATTGCTACATGAATGACATAGTTACAACTCTCCCAGTATTTATTTTCTTACAGTTACAACATCTGGAGCCAGTTAACAACATAAAAATCACAAAAGAAGAAAAGTTTCTAGACTTTGCGGTTTCTGAGAACAGTCACTCAAATACAAGTCCACAAATCAGAAAATAAAAAGTTCTACTTCTATTTATTTAAAACATCATTAATTTTCAGTACTTAGGGATGACAATACTGCACGGCTAATCCTCTCATCTCAGTGTGACCCTGATGCATGCAATCACATAATGGACAGACAGTGGAGTGTTTGGGAGGAGCATTTCCCTGTGCTAGGAAGGATGTTCAGGGAAGGCCATCACTGATGAGCATGTGGCCCGTGACAGCATGGCTTTGCTGCTGCTCTCCTCGTCTGCACTGCTGTGTGTCAATCTGCTGTGCCCCAAATGTGCCATGCTGGAGCAGGAAAGAGCAGGGCAATGCTGCACATTTTGATTTATGTACAGGAATGTAACTGGTAGAAGAGGAACTGCTGCAAAGCATCAGAAACCTTTAATGTGCATCCCTTCATTATTTTTCCCATTTTCAAAATCTTACTCACTTGAGTAAAATAGCTGTCAATTGTTTCTATCAATTTGACAGGCTGTAACTTTCTGAGCCTTCCTTGGTTACAGAGGGTTTGGAAAAATTGCCTTACATTGTCCTTCCCCTCTTGTTTCTCTGTTTCTCTCCTTTTTCATCTTTCTTTTGAATTCTAAACTCTCAAGCTTTCGAAGAGTAACACATGAGTTGTTTAACATATGTTCTTAGCTTAATATCTCACAGAAAAGACTTTCTTTTGGAAATATTCTAGGTCAGCTTTACCACTACTGCAAGAATTAATTTTTCTGAGATCTTGATTCATTTAAGCACCAAGTATCCTCAAATCCTGATATCAGAATTAGGTCCTTAATGGTTTCCCACTGGAAAAAGAAAAGGAAAATTTTGGTCCACCACCATCAATAGGAATGCTGCCAGAAGCTTCCCCTGTGTCCAATGGATACAATGCTGGTAGGCCCAAAGGAGGAGCTCAAAGGAGACTGTGACCTTCCTCCTGTGGGAAGCTGGCCCTGGAACAGGCTCCTGGCAGGACTGGTGGCCCTGTGGATAGAGGAGCCCATGATGGAGCAGGTTTGCTGGCAGGATTTGTGACCCCATGGGGGACCCATGCTGGAGCAGTCTGTTCCTGAAGGACTGCACCCTGTGGAAAGGACCCACACTGGAGCAATTCATGAGGAACTGCAGCCTGTAGTAATGACTCACATTGGAGAAGTTCATGGAAGACCATCTCCTGTAGTAGGGAATCCATGCTGGAGCAGAGGAAGAGTGTGAAGAATCCTCCCCTTGAGGAGAAAGGAGCAGCAGAGATGATGTGTGATGAGCTGACCACAACCCCCATTCCCCATTTGTATTATTTTTACACTTGCATGTTATGAAGACAGAATAACTCATACCAGCTGGAGAGAAAGCCAGAAATTTCAAACCTAGAGCAATCTGAAGATGTTCAGAATAGAATTTTAAAATAAACAAAAGAGAAAAATCAAGTTTTCCAGAAGGTTGCTTCCTCCCCCCCTTCCCTATCCCTCCACTCCTCTGTCTCCAACAGAGCCAGCACCAGATGTTTCAGAAGCCACGCACTGGACAGATACACACGATCATCTGTCCCTCCTTCCATAAAGGTCTCATCCAAAGGGAAAAATCTAGACAACCTAATTCAAAGAGCACTCTGGTAGCAGCAAGTAGAAAACTTGTATGCTATATATTACCATGCTTGAGTGAATAAAGTAGAACTAGTTGTGAAAGCAGTGTGTGTGTGTGTGTGTGTGTTTAGCTTCTTTCTTTACAGATATTGCACCACTCCACTGATAAGCCACTACAAACCACATCTATTCAAAAAGTACAACATATGGAAACTAGGAGTGTTTTCAGTGATTTGGTTGAATGGCTTATAGTTTTGGTCTGCAAAGTTTGAAAACTTTTTTCTTTTAATAGGTTGTTTCTTTTGTTTCTTTTTTTCTTTTCCGTATCAGTTGCAAAACTACCTAAAGTCACAGTCACATGTCAAAATCCTGACACCTACATTTAATGATTTCCATTTCCATTCCCACAGTCTCATTCGCTTAACTTCCTCACTGCTGGGCTACTAATGCTCCAGTATTCACATGGCTACATTTTATCAGCATTTCATGACTTTCAATGGAGTAACTGCATGGTCACACAAATTACTGTTATGCAACTACCATCTTTATTATACTAAAAGCACTTCATTCCTTCAGCAGCAGTAGAAGCAAAGAAGATGTTAAGCAATTGCATATGAAGTTATAGCAAAAAAAAAAAAAAGAACATGCAATAACAGAAAAAAAAGAAATTGTTTCTTAGAGACTATTATGAGTTTTAAGACAGACTATGGAGCTACCAAACAAGATAATGCGTTAGTCATAAGAGCAGATCATTGTCTGGACAGCAGAAAGGAATTATTTCATTTTCTTGTGAAAATATACCTAAACAAACCTTACTCTATGGAAGCAGTGCTGTAACCATACTCCACTAGGAAAATGAATCCTCACACCATTCAGATGAAATGGTTCACATACCATACTTTGAGATACTTAGAAATACAGCCGCAGGAGATCGGAAATGTAGAACAGGTAGGTACAGAGAAGAGCCAGATGTACAGAAGAATCAAATTAAGTTTGCACATGAATTGCACATGAATCTCCTGATTTCACAAGTTCAGAAATATTTTTAACAAAAAATGTATGTGTGCATGGAAGATCATGAAATTATAGAAGGTTGTAAAGTCTTAATTAGCTTGGGCTAGTCTCATAGGTGACCCAAAAGAGACAAAACTAATGTACAAAAAAAAACCCAGCCACAGCAAGGAGCATGAAGCCTGTCTCCACTTGAAAGTTTCCATCAAAAGTGTACAGTGAAACATTTCTTATCTCAAAAAGTACCTCAAAGGGGCCACAGGTAGGAAAACATGGAGGAGCCTAAAGAGCAAGGAGGAGACACAAGTGACACCAGCTGAAGAGAGAAAAAAGAAGAGATATTAAATTCTCAATATACTTCTGTGGACCTGCCTTTTCACAAAAACAGCATTTCTTCACAGTGAGAGGTTTAATGAATTCTTTCAGAAATTCCACATGGTCCTAAGGAGACTGCTCCCTTTAAAGCTCCCAAAGGCTGGCTATTTTTCATTTCCCTTCAGCTATTTCCATTTTTATCATTCTGACTTCTGGCTAGAAACATGTACTTGGCAGGATTTGTCAGTTATTACAAACACTGAATCTGGGAACCACCTTGGCCTATACTATGGACAGGTTTACCAAGAGCCACTGAACATCGACCAGAAGAGGATGGTATGAGACCTAAAATGAAACCTCACTTAATTCAAGCTAACAACAAAGACAGATATGCCATGTATACCACCAGTTAAGGAAGTATTGGTGCCATATGTCCCCCGATGTCCAGTGATAACAAAGGATGTGTAAGAGACTTACATATAAATGTTATGATACCTTCACAGCTTTCCCTTTTCTGCCCTAGGGAGACGTGATCCTGAAGGCTAAAGGAAGACAGGAGGGAAAATGTTGAGGTGTAGACTCCTAACCAGAAGCTCTGTGCTGGATTCTACCAGGTTGTGTTGTCCTTTGTTTGATATGGAAGTACAAACTTGAGCACTATTCTGGTCATGGAATTTAAACAAGGATATTAAAAAAAAAAAAAAAAAAGAAGAAAGAAAAAATAAAGGATTAGCTATTTTTTCCCTCCATTCAAATTTTCCACATGCCACTTTTATAGTTGTTTTGAAAGGCTGACTTTTCCTTTTCCTCAATATGACTTCTTTCACTGATTTGACCTTTATATTAGCTTTTAAGCCTTTAATGTTCATCCAGCCATACAGCTATCAGACCAAGGTTAGACACAAAAAAAGTCCTTCTAGTATTGTGCCAGTGACACTAGATAATGGTCCGTGGTGAAACACACAAAAATACCATTGTCCATGGTAGCTCCTCTCTGAAAAGTTTGTTTTCACTCATCCCCAGAAAGTCCCGCTTTGGCTCCTCCCTGGAAGGTCCTGCTGTAGCTGATCCCCTGAAAAGTCCTGACCCTTGGAGACCTTTCTAGATATAGCTGGCCACTTCTTCCAGTGTAGGCTGGCCCCCTACATCAGAATGAGTGTGCATTTTTGCTAGTATAAAAGCCCGAGCCTCAGGAGATGCAGGGAGGCAGAACCTCATACCACCCGTTATCAATATTGTAGCCAATTTTGGTTTAAAGTATAAATTTTATTAAACTGAGCAAGCGATAGCAGATAAAACAGCGCTGGGTGCGCCGGGGAGTCCTCCTCTCCGCCCAAGACGCGCACACGCGGTCCCTGGGAGGTGGTCCTTTATCTTTTTCCGTTCAAGGTTCCAGCCAATCCTGTCGCCCCTCCTCACTCGGATGTTGACATGGCTCTTCCCCATTGGTTCCCTTTGTTGCAGGGGTCTCATTACCGAGAAGTTTCGGGAAGTTTCGAGAATCTCCCAGAGGCTTCGAGAAGCGTCCACTGCCAGCCTCCTCACCGTCACAGCCCCCTCCCCTCAAGGGTTGCAACAAGACACCACTTCGAGCCACCCAGCCCCCTTTTCTCTCTCACAATCCTGTGCAACAATACAACTGACCTCCCCCCCATTACTTACAGAGTACAACACTTACAGAGTCAAAAAGGAGTATTGTTTCACATAAGGACAGCCACAGAGAGCCTCCCTCTCCCCAAACTTCTTGATGAACAAACCCCACACATTACAATTCCCCCTTTTTCTTTTCATCATTTTTGTTCATCAAATCGTTGTAACACATCTTGGCTTAACAGCAATGAATTTTCTTGTTCTACAGGTTCATATTTCATTCCTATCAGCATTAGGTGAGCTGCTTTGAGTCTACCTCATGCAATTTCTAATATTTTATTAAAAATACATGGTCCAAATGTTAATCCCGATATAATTGCTATCAGGGGACCTGCTATTGTTGACAGTAAGGTTGTAAGCCAGGAGGATTGACTAAACCAAGATTCATACCAGCTGTGTTGTGCCTCTCGTTCTTTTCGTCTTTTTTCCAATCCTTCTAGTAATTTGGTCATAGTATCCCGTACCACCACTGTGTGGTCTGCGTATACACAGCACTCTTCCTTAAGTGCTGCACATACCCCTCCTTGTTGTAAATACATTAAATCTAGTCCTCTTCGGTTTTGTAAGACCACTTCTGACAGCGATCTAATGGATTTTTCTAAGGCCGTTATTGATTGTTCAATTCTTACCAGGTCTTTGTCTACTGCTATCCTCAGTGCTTTAAATTCTTGGCTTTGTTGTATCAATGAGGTTACTCCTGTGCCTACTCCCACGCCCCCCAAGATCATCAAAGTGGCTATTGTTAATGCCGTGAATGGCTCTCGTTTAGTCAGGTGGTGTCCCTGAGTAATGTATGCATCCTAAATAAAGTTCTCAGGGTGATAAAAATTTTAGGGACTATTGTTACTTGAATACAAAAGTCTGAGGATTCATTAAAATTAGGTGTAACTCCTATAGCAGAGAAAACCCACTTGGTGTTATCAGCTGGTACTAACCATTTTGCAGGTTTCTCGGGTCTTTTTGACCCTATTTTATCAGCATTGGCACATAACCTCTTTTTGTGTTCTGGAATTTTTCCTATACACAGGCCTTTTCCCGTCACTTGGGTTAAGGTGATTCCTGGTTTTTCTGTGTCCCACATACACTGTGCTGGATTAGTACCATTTAGGCGTTTAGGTTTCTTAGTTACTCCAACAGCCTCATAAAAGGGTGGTTTCACCCCATAACACAACCAACAGTGTTCCGTAAGATTTGGATTGGTTTTGTTCAACACCAAGTAACTAGCATGCATTAACTTCCAAAGGGGATTAATTTCAGGGGTTTCGTTAGGGGTTGGGTTATTCCCAAGGGTTTCATCAGGAGTTTGGGTGATTCAAGTAATCTTCATTTCAGGAGTTACTGTTATATTGTCTATTTTAGGAATTCTTGTTGTACTATCCATTGTTCCTTCAGCCAAATCATCAGTTAGTATCTGGTTAGGGCCTACTGGCAGTGGATCATTTGGGACTACTTCCTTTTTTATGAGAATTAAACCACCCTTATCTGTCCCTGGTACCGTATACCTCACTCCCCACACTCTTCCAATTATCCATCCTACGTCTTCAGGGCTGGTGACATTTAAGAAGAGGTATTTGCAGTTTCCACGTCCTCCCCACCCTTGTGGTGGTCTGCACCCATATGGACCCCACTGAACCTTTAGGTACCTGTCTATACCACTACCTGGTATCCAACCAGGGGCTACAGTCTCACAACCCCAATAACTGCAGTAATATTGATTAGGGTAGTTACAATATCCCTTTCCAGGATTCGAACTAGGGCACATATAGAATTCCAGGTATTCCCAGCATCGGGGTCTCGGGACAAGCTGACATAGGGTAGCATTAAAGCTTGGTTCTCCCGGTGTTATTTGGGTTGCGATAACCTTTTGGTCCTCAAATCGGAGTAAGGTCACTTAAACGGTTGGTGGGGTTGGTAGTTCATTCCCTTAGCCCATGTTTGTGGTATACATATTATAAATAGAATAAGCAGTATGTCTAGGATGTGCCAAAAAGGGTGGAATCTTTTCCATTTTTTTGTTGTTAATAGTTTTGGAACAATTATACCAAAATTATCCTTCCAATTAGAACCTTGGATATACTTTTTATAAGGGACTTTCAAGTCCCTTTGGGCATTGAGGCGGTTCTTCCAGTACTCCTGTATAGCTCTAATGACAAGAGTCAGTTCTCCACAGTATTTTACCTCGGTTGCTTCGAGCCACGAGGGATAACATCTTCTCGGTAGCAGGGGTAGTCTTCAGGAGAGGGAGTGCTATTTCAGGTGTTTGCCTCTGTTTATATAGTTCCCTTACCTGGTTCCTTTTGGAGTAATATTTTGATATATTCAATTTATATATATAACTTAATGTATTCGATTACCACCGTTCTTGGCATTCTTACAGACAGCCGATTTCACACCAATCTCAAAATGTTATTATTGTTATTACATATCCCAGTCCCCTTTATGTCCATTTAAACCTTCTTGAGGGTGACTTTCAGATCTCCAGGTGGGCTCACAACTTCCCAAGACTGGTCCGAGTCTCTGATAGGTCCTTTTACACGGCTCGCATGAGTCCAACCCTTCTCTGCCGTCCGGATGGCGGTTTCTGTGGTGAGTAAAACAAGATGGGGTCCTTCCCAACGAGGGATTAGTGGGGATTCCTTACAAGTTTTAATTAGTACCTTATCCCCTGGTTTTATAGAATGAATGTGCATATTTAACGGAGGTCGTTGAGATATCATACCTCGTTTACGTAACTCCTCTCTTCGTTTGGTTAGATGAATTAGGTATGGTCTCAACATTATGTCTTCAATTATTGGATGTTCAACTGGCATTTCCATATTATAAGGCATACCATATAACATTTCAAAGGGAGAAACTCCCAAATCAGACCTGGGTTGTGTTCTGATGCTTAACAAAGCTAGTGGTAGACATTTAGCCCAGGAGAGTTTTGTTTCTATCATGATTTGAGTTAATTGTTTCTAGATTTCTCTGTTCATTCTTTCCACCTGTCCTGAGCTTTGGGGATGCCAAGAGGTGTGATACTCCCATTTTATGCCCAGTTGATTCATTGTTTCCCTAATTACCTTTGAAGTAAAATGTGGGCCTTTGTCTGAGTCTATGGCTTCTACAATTCCATATCTTGGAATTATAAGTTCTAAAAGAATTTTTACCACAGTTCGTGTCATTGCCCGGGAGGTGGGAAATGCCTCTACAAAATGGGTTAGATGATCTACCATCACTAAGAGGTATTTGTAGTTACCACTCTTAGGCATTTCAGTAAAATCAATCTGTATTCGTGAAAAGGGTCTTACAGCTAATTCGCGACCTCCTGGAATTGTTTTTCGTTGATGTTGTTTGTTTACCCTTTGACAAGTTAAACAGGATCTTACTATTTCCTTTGCTATATCATATATTCCTATACACATATACTGCAGGGCAAATTGGTCGACAAGGGCTTGGGTTCCCCAATGTGTTTTTTCACGTATTCTCACCATAATTTGGCGAGCTAAAGTCTTTGGGACAACTTGTCTCCCATCTTCTTATTTCCATTTTCCTTGTTGTTCTTCTAGACCCATTTTAGTCAATTTTTCTTTTTCTACTTGAGTAAATTTATGTGCATCGTTTATTTTTTCAGACTCCATAGAGGAGTTTGGCATTATTTTTACAACCCCCAGAGCTGCCCGTTTTGCCTCCATGTCTGCTAAATTGTTTTCTCTTATCTCAAAGGTTGTTCCTTTTTGGTGTCCTTTTATATGGACTACCGCAATGCTTTCAGGTTCTCTCAGGGCCTGGAGGATTTGAATTATTAGCTCTTCATGAATTAAGCCTTTTCCTTGAGAATTTATGAATCCCCTTTCCTCCCAAATTTTTCCAAAAGTATGTACTACACCATATTCATACTTGGAGTCTGTATATATCGTGCCCCGTCTATTCTTCAATAGTTTTAAGGCCTGTAATACTGCATACAGCTCACATGCCTGCGCGGACCAACTGGGGTTCAGGGGTCCCGATTGCACAACACTAAAGTTTTTCCCGTCTATAATGGCATATCCTGACTTCCTTTTCCCTTCTATCACTCTTGAAGAACCATCTACAAAGAATTTTTCGCCTCCTATTAATTCTTCTTCCTCCAAATCTGGGCATATTTTTACTTGTTCCTCTATATTACGTATACAGTCATGTGATAATTCTTGAGCCGGTTCCCCATATAAAAATTGAGCGGGGTTTTGGAGGCTCGTGCTTTCTAATTCCAATTTAGGAGAAGAAACTAGAATTCCTTCATATTTGAGGAGCCTAGTATCAGTAATCCATTTGTCAGCCTTCTGCTGTAGTACTCCCCGAATGTTGTGGGGTGATAATACCTTTAATTCCCCCCTGAATGTGATTTTTCTGGCTTCTGCTACCAGAAGCGCAGTGGCCACCACGGCTTGTAAGCTTGTCGGCCACCCTCTACTGACTGGATCTAACAATTTTGATAGATATCCTATAGGTTTTTTCCGTCCGGCCCAATCCTGCGCCAAAACCCTGTACCCGGTACCCACATCTACGTTTACAAACAAATAAAAAGGTCTTTTTAGATCAGGTAAACTTAGGACAAGTGCATTAACTAAATCCTCTTTCAGTTCCTGTAACTGAGCCTCGTCTGATTCGGTCCATTTTAATAGGCCATCCTTGGTTAATTTTGCATATAAAAACTTAGCCTTTTTACTATAGTCTTCTATCCATTGCCTACAATAACCAAGTAAGCCAAGCAATTGCCGTACCTGTCTCTTAGTATTTGGGGCTTTTAGAGATAATATACCAGTAACTCTCTCTGGATCTAGTTTCTTTGTTCCTTTGCTGAGCCAGTGTCCCAGATATTTTACTTCCTCTTCCACAAACTGTAATTTTGATTCAGATACTTTCAACCCTTGTAAACTTAAAAAAATTAATAATCTAATACTCTCTCGCCGAACATCCTCCTCTTGTGCTCCTGCTAATAACAGATCATCAACGTATTGTATTAATGTCACACTACTCCCCTTTTCGTATTTTTGTAATATCTGCTCTAAGGCTTGTCCAAATAAGTTAGGGGATTCTGTGAAGCCCTGAGGGAGAATTGTCCACCTTAATTGCTGCTTCTGATGTGTCTCAGGGTCTTCCCATTCAAAAGCAAAAAAATCTCTACAATCCTCCTGTAAGGGACAAGCCCAAAACGCATCTTTTAGACCTATTACACTATACCAACAGTCTTTGGGATTTATTTTGCTCAGGATTGTATATGGATTTGCTACTACAGGGAATCTAGAAACTGTTCTTTTATTTATTTCTCTCAAGTCATGGACCAACCTGTATTTTCCATCTGCCTTTTTCACAGGTAAGATTGGAGTATTAAAAGGGGACATACAGGGCTCCAACAGTCCCTTTTCGAGTAAACGATCTATTTCAGGTTTTAACCCCCATCATCCCTCTTCCGAGAGAGGATATTGTTTGATCCTGACAGGTTTATCCGGGTCTCTAATTATTACTGAAAAGGGTTCGATATCCAATTTTCCTACTGTATCAGGATTATACCATACTTCCGGATTTATCTTTTCTCGGTCTACTAATCGAAGGGGACATAATTTTACTTGCAGTTCCTCATTTTGAACTTCTAGACTAATTCCTAATTCTACCATTAAATCTCTTCCCAAAAGATTGTAGTCTGCCTCAGGTAAAAGTAACAATGACCCCACCCCAATTTTAGAACTTGTTTCAAACATTACGTCTTTAATTACAGGCACCCCAAAGGGTTCCCCTTTTGCCCCTATAACTTGTACAACTTCTGAAGACTTTTTACAGCCCCAAGGAAGTCTTTGAACGGTCGATCGCTCTGCCCCTGAGTCCACGAGGAACTCAATTTCTTGTTGCTGGGGACCCACTTTAAGTTTTATCAAGGGCTCTTTGGTCTCTCGAGTCCCCAGCAAATAGAGCTCCTGACCTCCTCAGTCCTCCCTCCACATTTTCTCATCAGCTATACGCTTCCTACACTCACGTCTCATGTGGCCTTTACCCCCGCAATAGAAACATATCAGTTGTTCCCTCTCTCCTTCTTTGGGAGGGCCTTTGAATCCTCGATCCTGCTTATACTCAGGCTTCCTCCCGGATATTCCCCTTCCAAATTCCTTTTGTCCCTCTCTAACAGCCGCCACTAACATTCGTGTGTGTCTCCTATGGGTTTCTTCTAACACTCTGGCCTGTCTCTTATTTACCTCTTCTTCTCGTCTTACATATACCTTCTGAGCCTCTCTCAATAATTCATCAAGCCCTCTAGACTGCCAATCATCTAACTTTTCCAATTTTTTCCTAATGTCGATCCATGAACTAGCTACAAATTGGGCCTTAATTAATGCTTGCCCAACTGGCGTGTCGGGGTGTACTCCTGAATATAGCTGGAAACTCTTTCGCAAACGCTCCAGCCATTCTGTGGGAGTTTCATCCTTTTTCTGATATTCGCTAAAAGCCTTATTGATATTCTGGCCTCTGGGGACCGAGTCTCTTATACCTTGGATTATTATAGTCCTCAGATCTTGCATATGACCCCTGTGTATTTCATTTTGGTTATTCCAATTAGGTCTCTGTAGAGGCCATTTTACATCAGCTGCGGGACCCTATTGGTGTTGTTGGTCCCATATTCTCATACTGGCTCTCCTGATCATATCCCTCTCCTTGGCTGTAAACAAAATCCCCAGTATCGCCTGCAACTCCTCCCAAGTATATATATTAGGCCCTAGGAATTGATCCACTCTCTCTGCAACCCCCAAGGGATCTTCCAGCAAAGTCCCCATTTCTTTCTTAAATTCCCTAGCATCTGCTGAATTCAAGGGTATTGAAACATATCCCATTTCTGGGTGTGCCCCTCCCACTGATATTTCCCTTAAAGGGTATAGCGGGGATTCAGTTTTTTCTTGCTTTTACTTCGTGTGACCGGTCCCTCGGTCTCAAAAGTATCGGGGGGTGCCTCCGGGTCCTCACACGGAGCACTTGGAACGTTAGAGGGAGTCTAGGGTGGGGGCGAAGGCTGAGGTAGAGGAGGAGGAGGTATATATGGTGGGGGCAACATGGGAACCTCCTCCTCTGGCCTAGTCTTTTTTCATCCCCCTTTTTCTTTTAAGGGGTATAGATTGGCTCTAGTTTCTGATCCTATCCACAACTGGGCATATTCACTTTCTTCCAAATCAAAAGGCTCTTTCGAATTGACATAGATATTCAGGGCCTGACATATCCAATTTTCAAAAGACCCATACACTGGCCAGTATAGGTGATCAGTCCTCATCTGTTTACCCCCCCCATACTTCCATACAATAGTGTATCATTTTTGCCCTGTCTTTCCCTTTTCTAGAGGGATAATCATTCCAATACTTAATCATTAAACCTAAAGGACTATCTGGAGGTATCTGAGGTAACTTTAATCTCTCCTTAGAACCTCCCATGGGATCAGAACCCTTACTCTCTTTCTGTCCCATCTTCCGGTGTGCCTTGTTTCACTCAGTCTTTCGTATGCCCTCTCCTCGTGGCCCAGTCCCTCGTGGGAGATGGGAACCGCACTACTAAGAGGTCCACACTCACTTCGTCCATACCTGGACATCTCACTCATGCACACACCGGGATCCCAACCCCAACCGAACGGAGTATCGCAGCCCCCTCCCCTCAAGAGTTGCAACAAGACACCACTTCGAGCCACCCAGCCCCCTTTTCTCTCTCACAATCCTGTGCAACAATACAACTGACCTCCCCCCCATTACTTACAGAGTACAACAGTTACAAAGTCAAAAAGGAGTATTGTTTCACATAACGACAGCCACAGAGAGCCTCCCTCTCCCCAAACTTCTTGATGAACAAGCCCCACACATTACACCACCCAGGTCAACATACGGGGTTCGCGTGCTAAGGTTGAGCCTGACACCTCGCACTGCAGTGATGTTTCTCAGAGCTGGTTTCTTGATCATCATTACATGGTCTTTGGGGTTGGTAAGATAAGCAAACGTCAGAAATATCCTTTACTGTATCTTTTGCTATCTCTATATTTTCCCTGTATTAATAAACTAGTTATGATTCTTTATTGTGTTGTGTTTCTATCAGTTCGGAATCCTCGAACTCTGGAACATAATTGGCAGCAAGGATGGGATTCTGGGTCTGAGGGAGTGTGAGAGAAATATTTGGGTATAACAAGAATTAGTGCAGCCTGGTAGCAGAGGGCAGAGCTACTGGGTTGCGCCACGTATTATGTATTAGTGTGTAGCGGGGCGTGTAGTGGGGTTGCACAGCTACAGGATTGTGCCATGCTTTAATGGGGCCGTTTAGTGGGGTTGCACAGGTACTTCATACCACACTACCTCATACCACCCAGGTCAACGTTGCCAGGTTCGCATGCTAAGGTTGAGCCTGCCGCCTCATACTGCAATGATGTTTCTCAGAGCTGGTTTCCTGATCATCATTACATGGTCTTTGGGGTTGGTAAGATAATCAAACATCAGAAATATCCTTTCCTATATCTTTTGCTGTAGAGGCAGTGTTCTCACAGGAGAATGGATAATTGGCACATGAACTCTGAATAATCCTGAAAGATACAGCAAGGCCATGAGAGGCCCGAGGAAGCCTAAACAAGCAAGCTAAGAAGAAGCTGGAATTCACTGAGTTAATGAGAACTGTGGACTGTTGGCAAGCTTTTGAGGTCAAGTTGTCACACCTGTGCTTAACCAATTATATGTTAGTCACTAAGGGTCTTCAAGACATGTATCCAATCATAATATGCCAAATCACTGTAAGTGCATGTAAGAAACAGTATTTAAGGGGTTAAGGCTTTGTAATAAACGGCTTTTTGTCTGATCATATCGATCTCTGACTGAGTCCATATATTTTCTGTGGCAGTTTGCCGAGGTGAAAGCCATCCAGCTGGCCTTGAACATTGCTGAACAAGAAAAGTGGCCAGTACTTTATCTCTATACTGACTCATGGATGGTGGCAAATGCCCTGTGGAGGTGGTTGCAGCAATGGAAGCAGAGCAACTGGCAACGCAGAGGTAAACCCATCTGGGCTGCTGCACTGTGGAAAGATATCACTGCCCGCGTGCAGAACCTGATGGTTAAGGTGCACCATGTAGATGCTCATGTACCCAAGAGTCGGGCCACTGAGGAACACCAGAACAACCAACAAGTGGATCAAGCTGCTAAGATTGAAGCGGCTCAGATGCACTTAGATTGGCAACATAAGGCTGAATTATTTTTGGCCCGGTGGGCCCATGACATTTCAGGCCATCAGGGCAGTGATGCAATATACAGATAGGCTTGTGATAGGGTGGTGGATTTAACAATGGACACTATTTCCCAGGTCATTCATGAGTGTGAAACATGTGCTGCAATTAAACAAGCTAAACGGTTAAAGCCTCTTTTGTATGGAGGATGATGGTTGAAGTATAAATATGGGGAGGCCTGGCAGATTGACTATATCACACTGCCACCAACCCGCCAAGGCAAGTGCTATATGCTTACCATGATGGAAGCAACCACCGGATGGCGGGAAACATACGCTGTGCCCCACGCCACTTCCTGGAACACTATCCTGGGCCTTCATGGCACTCCAGAGAGAACTGAGTCAGAGAGTGGAACTTCTCATTTCTGGAACAAGTTTGTAGACACTCGAGCCAAGGAGCATGGCATTGAGTGGGTATATCACATCCCCTACCGTGCACCAGCCTCTGGTAAAATCAAACGGTACAATGGGCTGTTAAAAACTACACTGAGAGCAATGGGTGGTGGGAGTTTCAAACACTGGGATACACATTTGACAAAAGCCACCTGGTTGGTCAACACCAGAGGATCTGCCAACAGGGCTGGTCCAGCCCAGTCAGAACTTTTACATACGGTAGAGGGGGATAAAATTCCTGTGGTGCACCTAAAGAATTTTCTGGGGAAGACAGTCTGGGTTATTCCTCCTTCAGGTAAAGGCAAACCCACTCATGGGATTGCTTTTGCTCAAGGACCCAGACATACTTGGTGGGTAATGTGGGAAGATGGGAAAGTCTGATGTTTACCTCAAGGGGATTTAATTCTGGGGGAAAATAGCCAATGAACTGCACTATATCCTGTGGCCTGCTATGTAGCACTTTTATAGCCCATCAGGTTGATGCCCATCTCCACCACTCTGGGCTTTGAAAAGAAGATGTATGCTGTCATGATCATCAGCAGTGAATAAAGCCAGCAGCAACAGAACTGCTCTCAGGTCACCACTGACTGACCCTGACTTCACTCTGATCATCACCCTAACAAAGAATGAACTTCGATGAAACCAGACAAGCTCAGCAGTAACCAGACAAGCTCAGCAGTAACCAGACAAGTTCAGCAGTGTCATCTCTCCTGCCCTGAAAGACTGTTACAAGAGATGGACCCTGACATGGACTGAATGAATTCATCAGACAGGGATGGTCCCTGGACTAAGAAAATATATCTCTCTCTTTTTGTGTGTGTGTGTGTGTATGTATATATATGAGACAAAAATTGATGGTATATTGAAAAATATGGGATCTGAGCATGACGTGAATGGTATGGAACAAGGGGTGGATACTGTCCTGCGTTCAGCTTTAGCAATTATCTTTCTCCTTCCTGGTGCACCTAGCTGGTGAAGTGCTGTGTGTTCCTGAGAACAATGCTAATAACACCGATGTTTTTAGTTGTTGCTAAGTAATGCTTACTCTGGTCATGGACTTTTTCAGTCTCATGTTCTGCCAGTGAGGAGGGGCATAGGAAGCTGGGAGGAAGCGGAGCCAGGACACCTGACACAAACTAACCAAGGGGGTATTCCATGCCACAGTACATCATGACCATTATAAAAACTGAGTGAAGTTACCTGGAAGGCCCAGTTCGATGCTTGGGTAGGGCTGGGTATGGGTTGGTGAGTGGTAAGCAATTGTATTTGTGAATTGCTTCTGTTTATTGTTTTTTCCTTTTCTCCTTAATTTTTATATCCTCTCCCCTTCTTATTTCCCTTATCATTATTATTATTGGTGGTGGTAGTAGTGGTTTTGTGTTTTACCTTAGTTACTGGACTGTTCTTATCTCAACCCATGGGATTTCCATTCTTTTGATTCTCCTCCCCATCCCTCTGTGATCTGTGGGGGAAGAAATCGCAAGAGTGAGCAAGCAGCAAGCAGCAGAGTTACTGGCTGGGCTTAAACCATGACAATCAAGAACAAGGGAAAGATTTATGCTCTCATTGTCATTGTTAGACATGCGTATATACAGGCAAAGAAAGGAAACTCTTTATTTATGAACTTTCTGAATAAGAATATTCTCATAAAAGTATGTTTTTTAAAAGGGAATTGTTGAAAATGGCCTAAGAATAAAACTTTTGAAGACTGTCTCCTTTTCTTCCTTGGTATGAATAAAAGCTCTAAATGCTGTGGCTTTTAACCTTTTCAGTTCTTTCTGTTCATTTTCTGAAGAGATTTACATGAGAGATTTTCTTTTTATTTGAGCTGTTTGATATAGGTGATGGTCATGTAAGTGCACAGGCCTTTCTTTCTCAGGATCTTAGACCTCAGCACTGAGGTAAAAGCTTGCTCTCAGCAGTGGATAGCAGATGAAAATACCTCTGTCCTCCCTCCAGTGTTATTTCCCTGGAAGTTTTAGCATTTCAGGGCTAATGCTTTACTACTTGGGTGCCTCCAAACCTGGGGGCTGAACTTCATCAGTCGTGATATCTATAGTAGTCTGTGTCCCTTCTCTCTCAGATATATATCATAGAATCATAGAATATTTGGGTTGGAAAGGACCTTTTATATATATATATATATATATATATGTATGCTAGTGGGTTTTGCCCATGCATTTAGAGATGAGAACAGAAACATTCTTTAACTGGGAGACTTCTAGGGAAAGACATATTCTGAAGTGAACAGTCCTATTATCTGAGTAAATTCTTGCCCTGTGCATGCCTTTGGAAACTCCCTTGATATTGAAGCATAGCAATTCAAGAAGCGGAATGCTTCTTCCATATAGTAGAGATTTTGTGGTTTCTTTATGTGAATAAATAATAATAGACTAGGCAAATGCCGGTCTTCCTGAAATTTATTGAAACAAAACCATCCCCTTTCAAAAAAAAAACACCAACAAGCCAACCAACACAAACAAACAACAAAACAAAGCCCAAACCAACCAACACACCCCCCTCATTCAATTTACTAGGTCTAGGATTTAATTTATTGTCCCTAATGGATTTTTTTTTTCAAATTCCAGCTAAATTACTTTTTCTGCTTGCTGCATACTTATCTTACAGCTTGACCATTTCTTTCTTTGTTGTCACTCAAGACTTGGTTTCCAAAATTTCTTCCATGTTATTTCCTCTTTAGCAGGACAAATTATTAAACTGTTAGAAGGAGTAGCTCAGCAAGTTCACCATGTTTTACAGTGCATTGCATAATGACTTACAATATATTGTCCTCTTTCCAGCCCAACTCTCACTTCTTATATCAGTGCTCACCAAGGTTTTTGTCTACACTGTTCTCTGGGGTAGTAGAAGCAGTGACCGCAATTCTGACAACAGCTACTACTGTATTTTGTCAAGCTTGTTCTGAATACTGGGAAAAGAACAGGTAGTTTCTGAACCTACCTGTGACAGAAGAGTAAAAAAGGAGTCTCTCTTCTCTAGTTATCATCACCTACTCTATTAAAAACCTTTTCTAAATAAATCTTGCTTCACTAGAAATGTGGAGACATAGAGACTAGAAAGCCCACAGAACTTAATTTTCAGGAAGACAGGAACTGGGGTCTGTAGCAGCTACCTCCTTTGACAACTGCCTTGTGCTCCCTCCTGAGCAATACAAACAGGGTCAGAGCTTAGTGTTCAAGAGAACCTTGGACTCTGTTTACATATGAGTCACAATATCCTACTTTATAAGGTAGTGTCTGCAATTTCTGCACATTTGGGTCACTTCCACCCTTCTTAAATGATGAGTTTTTACTTTTTTATTCTGAATGAGCCTTGGTGTTGCAGGTTCATTTAATCCAGGTCATCTACCCAAAAGCTTAATTTTTGGTAATGTACTCTCTTGAACTTTCTTGGACTTCTCCCCTTTTTTGTTTTCCTCATGTAATCCTGCTTTCCTGATTTTAATTTTATAAGTTCATTCACTTTCTTCAGAAAGATGCCTTTCAATACATATATAGTTTCAATAGTTAAATGTTTCATTCTATAAACAGTCTGCTTTCTTTCATACTACTTGTTAGAGTTGTGTTGTTGCTGTATTGCTTCTGATACAGTTTTGCAAAGCTTAATACACGAAATATGACTAATCAGCAATAAACACTGACATCTTAATTTCATGTGAGCATAAAAAATAGAATAAAATAAATTCTGCTCCTCTGAGATGGATACTTGTATTCTGAATATAGCCTTGGAAAAATGTAATAATGACCATGGTCAGGTGAAAGTATTGATTCTACATTTTATATATTGTAATTTTTCAATTGTCACTCTTACAGCTTGCTTGCTGAAAAGAAATTCAGCTTTTGGAAAAGAAAACAAATGTGCATTGAACAGTTATTGTATTACAGTGCCCTTTCTGAGAAGACTCAGAACAGTGCAAATAGTCTGAAAGTTTATTAGGTGATTATTTTAAAAGGAATCACAGATTTTCTGAACCTTTTTATTATGCAAATCTCTAAGTTACCACTGCTAGTTTATTATTTTGCAGGTAAAAGTTTCTAGTTAAAGCTTCTGCCTAGTTGTGGCTTTGGGAGATGAGGGAATGTTAAGTATATTGTAGCAAAAGCTGACCCAAATAACTGTGCTCTTACCTAAAAACATTAAAAAAACCACCAAGGGTTGCTTTGTCCAGTTCCTTGAAAAGCAGGAATGAAAGAGATGCCCAAGAGATTTTGAATAGGCGATTACTTTTTGAAGTACAGGTTAGGAGCTCGTGGAGAAGGCAGAAGTCAGAATTCATAAACACTGAATCCCCTTTAAACATCTCACTGTTTTTTCATTGTTTTTGGATCCCTGTAGAAGTCCAGTAACCTTAGAACCAGAGCTGATCCGCTTCTGTTGTTCCTGTTCTGGTGTTCTAGACCATGTTAAGCTATTCACATAGAGAGCAATGTCTGAGGTTGATTTGTTGATCAGCTATTGAACAGAATATATAACTTGACCGGGTGTTAATTGAAATGTTAATTCACAATGCAGTTTTAAAGTGACATCAGGTGGGATGTATAAAACAAAATTATATTCTAGCACCTCTACTGACTGCAGTCTTTTACAAACATCTCATCTGTTTTTATGTGTCTGGTGCCTGGTTAGTCAAATGTTACTTTGATACTTTTGCTGATATAAGCAAAACTTTCATATTGAATGTCTGTTTGTGTGCTTCCATAGATAGAATATACACTATGCTGATGCATATCCAGTCCTCATGGCTCCTATGTAGTCTCACAAATAGGCATAAGACCTATTTATGCTTATTCATCCCTGTTCATTGACTTGGAATATAAGAATGTGCTGGTCTTGCTATTTTTGCGTGTTATAATTAGACTGAACAACTCCAAGTTTCAACACAGTGTGATGAAACTTCTGTGTAAAATAGGGCTCCAGGGATGCCATTTTGTTGCCCATGTGACATTAGCATTTGGAATGCTGAGGTGGGATACAGATGGGTTTCTGTGGAATAAGACTGGTTTACCCTAGCTTAGTACCTGGCTGCTGTTTTTCCTTTGGGTCCAATTCAGTATTCAGTGATTGAGCAAAACTCTAACTGACTTCAGTTAAGAACTGCTGTGGTTTAAGCCCAGCTGGCAACCCAGAACTATGCAGCCACTCACTCACTCCCCCCTTCCTCCCCAAACTCCCAGAGGGATGGGGAAGAGAATTGAAAGAATGTAACTCCCACAGGTTGAGATAAGAGCAGCCCAGTAACTAAGGTATAACACAAAACCACTACTTCCAACACCAGTAATAACAATGATAAGGGAAATAACAAGGGAAGAGAATACAACCGCTCATCACCCGCCAACTGATATCCAGCCTGACCTGAGCAGTGATCTAGACTTTCTGGATAACTCCTCCCAGTTTATATAGTGGGCATGACGTGCTATGGTATGGAATACCCCTTTGGCTAATTTGGGTCAGGTGTCCTGTCTCTGCTTCCTCCCGGCTTCCCCTCCTCCCTGGCAGAGCACGAGACTCAGAAAGTCCTTGGTCAGAGTAAACATTACTTAGCAACAACTAAAAACATTGGTGTTATCAGCGTTGTTCCCAGCCTGAAAGTCAAAACCACAGCACTGCACCAGCTACTAAGAAGGAGAAAAATAACTGCTACTGCTGAACCCAGGACAAGAGGTTAGCCTGAGTATGCACTAGTTGTAGTAAGTCTTTTTAAGATGTTAACATCATAAGTTTCATATACATGTGGAGGTAAAAACTGTTTTCATATAGGACATTGGAACAAATCCATGAATTGTTCCCAGGCTACTCAGGTCAGGCCCCCATAGCTCCCTACCACCCAAGGTGAGTATTGTTTGGGCCTGGAGGAGGAAAATTCCGCAAGTACAAATATCTGGGATTTGTCTGTCCAATTAATAATCAGAAAGAAAAATGCAAATATAAAGGGGAACTGGTAGTGATCCTACTATTAAAGCATTAAATATTTTGTAGCATAAAAGCACTAAGTCAGAGTTCAGTAAAGCATTTGAAATTAGGATCTCTAAAATAATACGGCATTTAGAAGAAAACACCAAAAAGTTTCAAAGCTGCTTTTGCTCCCCCTTGGAAACCTGCTGGTGTTAGGATAAAATGAATAGAGAAAAGAAAAACGGTTGCTTTCTAATAAAGCATCTGTTGTCCACTTTGAACATTTCTTACTCCTTTGTGAGTGTGTCTCTTCAGTTAAGGTGACTCCTGACAATGAGAACAGAGGTATAGAAAAAGACAATGCCTGTTATATTGATACGGAGAAAACTCCAGGAACGAACTTGCCAACAAAGTTTTCAAGCTGACAAGCAGGTATTCTTTATTGTGGCGCCAGGAGACACAGGGGATAGCTCCTCCTAACATGTGTCTCCCCATTGCCACACAAGCCATCCTTTTCTAGCCACTGGGCATACATACATATTCATGAGGCTACATATGGATTACATAATTTTCCAGAAAGTTCCCCGCATGCGTACAGAATTGTGGTGGTGGTCTCTGAGGGTCGTTTACTTCTTCCAACAATCTTCATCACTTCTGGCAGCCTTTGAAGCATGTGCAGTAGATGCTCATACCAGTTTAATTGGTTCGTTAGCACCAGAGACATAATAATCCTCCTATCCTCCTACTTATCAGTTAGTTTAACTGTAGCCCATCCTGGACACCTGCCGTTCCCAGATACTTCTTATCCCTGTGTCCTGTTCTTCTAGACTGCTTTTCTTAAACTATGTCACAACTATAACGATTTATCTTGCACAAGAATTCTCAGTATGTTCTCTAGCTGTACTCTATTTTTTTTCTCTGTGTATCATGCACCTCAGTAATTTTCCATTGCTACTGTTACAAAGCCATCAAACTTGACATCACTTAAATCTAATTCTAAAGGTTTCTATATTCCATTTTGTGATTTTGTGCCCCCTTGTTTCAATATAGCAAATATTTCTGATTTCACGTCATTTGACCACATGCTACATCCAAAAGGAATTTCTTTATTGGCTAATCCAAAGATGCCATAAAATGCTCAAAAAAGTAAGATGCAGGAATCTGTTCAATAGTAAAGAAAGAAACAAACCTCACAGATCATTCAGTGCACTGTGATCACTTTTAACTTCAGCCTATTTTGGCATGCTCCATAAAAACTGAATTCAAATGACTTGTGCTTTTTTTCCTCTTTCTTTTAATGTTGTTAATTTTGATCATGGACTATAGATTTCTTTCATCTTGAAATAAAAGGCAATAAAATAAACAACTTCACATAGATTCAAAATGTGAGAATGAATAACAGCTGCATATGCATTGCTGGATTGTTTAGAAATCTGTGGCCAGCTATTACTGCCACTGAATTTTAGCTGCTGTAACCTGGCTTTATGAGGGGTCCCCTCCATAAAAGCTTTGCAGCCTTTCACAGCAGGAGGGTCTTGGATTTGGCTGAGGTCCTCACCTGAGTGATTCAACAAAATCTTGGCCAGACCTCAGACACTTTATTTTTGTCTTCTGTGAATGCTTACAATTCAAGGCCAAAATGTATTATAAGGGCTACCTTCAGCTCTCGCCAGTCAGCTCTTGTCCTGCTTGCAATGGATGAAGTCAGCTAATGACCTCATGACTGAATATTGAAGCTTAAGCAAAGGCCATGTAATTAAATATAATCTTAAAATTTGACCTAATTGAACTGACTTTAACGGGGGAAAAAAAGGCTTTAATTTTAAATGGATATAGGAAAATATGTCTTGAATAGATGAGCATTTGGATCTTTGAATTATTTAGAGAGACAAGATTGCAAAGATGACTTCCTTTGCGGTCTCTTTTTTTTTTTTTTTTAGTGCTCTTAAGCTCTCAAAACTTTCTATTTAGATTCTTTCCTACATTAGCCTCAAGTCTATTTTAGAATTTGAAGGAAAGCACTCATACGTTGCTGTGTGTGATTTGTTGTTTTTGGGGGGGGGTTTGTGATTGAAAAGATGCACTTGTGAATCATGCTACTGATGAATGGAAGGAGGGCACCTGTGGGTCTAGGTACTCAATAAGGATGATTTAATGACTCAGATTTAGTTAATGACACAGATTTCCTATATGCCCGAATTGAAAAGATACTCCAAGTTGTTCACATAGTACAGTAGTGAGAGTCTTTAGCATATGGATGTAATTATTACAGTTGAATTTGTTTTGTGCACAGTCAAGTACTATTATGTTGTATTTTTAATTATTCAGGCTAGTTTTAATTTCTCGCTTACAGTATCTTCAACATAAGAAACATATGTTTTTGGAAGGAGTGAAATTTGTTTGCTTCTCACTGAAAAGTTAAATTACTTATGGAATCCCTGGAGTCATGAAGGAGCAATGCATTCACTTCATGTACATGTCTGAGAAAAGTCTGGAAGATCCTGGCCCTTTCAGAAAAGATGACACAAGGTTTGGAAACACAGGTTTATGCATGGCATAAAAATTGGGCAAATGAACTGCTCCCATTAAAGCTTCTCTGGACTAGTAGTTCCTTACTCTGGTATGGCAGAAACAGGTTCTGCTGTGAAGCTGACCAGGCTAGCTCTGGGAAGAAGGGTGACAGGATTTGTGCTGCAGACCATATTACTAACCAGATTTGAGCAAGAGTCCTTTCCTTTCACTATGTTTCATTTAAAGCACAGCAGATACTCCCATTTAATCATTAACAACATTACTCTAGGCTGGTCACCCTCTGTCTCATTTGAATTCCTTGGTCAACAGCCACTGCCAGCTCTCCAAAGAGGTTTGCTCTTTGAATTATGCATTCCTTCTCTCAAGTCATCAATAATGTTACTCAGAGCAGATGTATGTTTTTTAATTGTTTAGTTATCTCTTCAGGGCAAATATTAGAGTTTGTGATCAAGTAAGCAGGTTAAGAGATTCCCTTGATCAAACCATCAGAATCTGAATATGCTTCCTATAAAGGACATCCTTTGAAGCACTCAGGTAATTTAATTATCTTATTTCTGGAGAATTGATCTTGAAAGAGGTCATTTGCTAAGGTACAATGAGGTGGAAAATACTGTTTCCATTATCGTAGAATCATAGAATAGTTAGGGTTGGAAAGGACCTTAAGATCATCCAGTTCCAACCCCCCTGCCATGGGCAGGGACACTTCACACTAAATCATGTCACAAAAGTCTCTGGCCCTGAACACCACCAGGGATGGAGCATTCACAACTTCCCTGGGCAAACCATTGCAGTGCCTCACCACCCTTACAGTAAAGAACTTCCTCCTTATATCTAACCTAAACTTCCCCTGTTTAAGCTTGAATGTGCTACCCCTTGTCCTATCACTACAGTCCCTAATGAAGAGTCCTGCCCCAGCATCCTTGTAGGCCCCCTTAGGATACTGGAATGCTGTTATGAGGTCTCCACTCAGCCTTCTCTTCTCCAGGCTGAACAGCCCCAACTTTCTCAGACTATTATGACCCATCTAATGACTTTGTCAGCCTCAGGAAAAAAAAAAAAAAGAGTATATCAAGACTGTTTACTGTGTCTGAGAAATAACAATATGTTTTATTTTATTCGGTACATTTTTCTGAAATGGATCCTATATTATATTAATCTGAATCTGATCTTTACTACAATTCTAGAAAAAAATGAGCAGCTACCAAGTTTAAAATTAAACTGTAGTAGGACTTTTCAGAATGCTATACAAACTCAAGCTTTCACCTACATTTCCTTGCCAACCAATTTATTATCCTCATAATTCTGGATGGAAGGCTATTTTTTTTTTAAACAGGGCATCACTCTTCTTTTATTTTTTTTTCACTTTTTACATAGGGCTGAAAGTTTATAAGGAATATTTAGTAATCCAGGAATAATTTTTTCCACTCTTTTTTTTTCCCAGGACTGTGTCAAAGTTTCTTATTTCATTATTAAAATAAATCAACGGTTAACATATCCATATCCATACGGACTTTATTACAAATAAATGAAAAGTAGTGTTGAATGATACTTTAAAGCTGAAAACTCACAAGAAAAGTAAAGGAAAAATGAAAAAGTCATTTTTAATTTGAGCACTTTTAAACATGAGAATTATGTTATTCATTTCCTTCTTAAACATGAACTTCTTAGTGTAATTTATACTGTAGATACATATGAAGTTTACAGCACAGTTCCCCAATGCAATGAACAGATGCTTCAGACAAGACATATAGAAGATCAGCGTTAGCACTGAAATCTTTCTTCAGTTACAGTATCACAGTATGCTAGAGATTGGAAGGGACCTCGAAAGATCATCTAGTCCAATCCCCCTGCCGGAGCAGGAACACCTAGATAATGTTACACAGGAATGTGTCCAGGCGGGTTTTGAATGTCTCCAGGGAAGGAGACTCCACAACCTCCCTGGGCAGCCTGTTCCAGTGTTCCGTCACCCTCACTGAGAAGAAGTTTCTTCTCAAGTTTAAGTGGAACCTCTTGTGTTCCAGTTTGTACCCATTACCCCTTGTCCTATCATTGTTTGCCACTGAGTAGAGCCTGGCTCCATCCTCGTGACACTCCCCCTTTATATATTTATAGACACTTATAAGGTCACCCCTCAGTCTCCTCTTCTCCAAACTATAGAGACCCAGCTCCCTCAGTCTTTCCTCATAAGGGAGATGCTCCACTCCCTTAATCATCTTCGTTGCCCTGCGCTGGACTCTCTCCAGCAGGTCCCTGTCCTTCTTGAACTGAGGGGCCCAGTTCTTGGTTAAGGAGATATAGTGGTACATAATTGTTCTGTAGCATGATAGATTTCATCCTGAGAGCATCAAGAAGATTCCAAATAGTTGGAAGAGACTTTTCCTCAGATGGGGTGTGTTGTGGTTTAAACCTAGTCAGGTAACTTGTTCACTCACTCCCAGTGAGTGGTGCCGAGCTGACAACAATCGAGGTCCGTGTCCGGACATAAAAATGTACTAAACCAGTATAATCAATTTCGTTGGTTTTGTTTATTTTTTTCCTTCCACTCCACAGCACCCTTCCTATAATCCTTTGTATCTTCTTCTGAAAGGGTACTTCAGATACTTGTTCCAGAGTTTGAGGATTCTGTATTGACAGAAACACAACACAATAAAGAATCACAACTAGTTTATTAATAAAGGGAAAATATAGAGATAGCAAAATGTTGAAGAGGGAGCCATGGACAATGCAGAGACGATCAATGTGATCAAGCGATTGCCAAATTTATAACAAAGCCTTAAATACTTATATACTATTTCTTACATGCACCTACAGAGGCCAACCCAGTCTTGCCCTTGATTGTGGTAGCAGGCGTTTTGTCAGCCTCAGTCCTTGCACCTTGTTGTCAATGCACAGTTTCACCTGCTTCATCCAGTAACAAGTCGCTACTACAGCAAGGCACACACAAATTTACATTAGCAGAGTAACTATTACAGGGTGCAGCACCATGTTGAAGATGCTGATGGCAGCGAGGGACTAGCCAGACATTTCTTACCAGTGGAATTCTCCCCCCCTCTTAATTTGTTCCATCACCTGCTTTATAACACTACCACTGTATTAAAATCTTTCTAGCTTTTGCCTTAGCATTTTCTAGCAGCTACTGCAAATTTCTATACTCTAACATCTCTTTTACAAGTGTCAAATCTATACAATACAAGGTATAGTTTATTATTAGCAACTGGCTAGTAAATACAGGTGGTTTCATACACAAAATCACAACCTCTAATAATAGATACTTAACAAGCACACATATTTAGGATGTTACTTTTCATCTGCCCCCAAGTGATGTTTTGCAGTTATTTGTTCTTTCTCTTCCTCTATCTCATTCTGCTTGGGGTATTCACAGTCAGCTCCTGTAGCTGAGGCATCAGGTTTATCCATTCGTCTGTCCAGCTCATGGCAAGGCTTGACAAACTTTGCAGGCAGTCACCATGGACCTGTAGTCAGGTGGACACAAATATACCCCCTCCCCCAGGTTATCAGTTCTTGAGAAGTAGACAGGTTAAACTGCACATAGTTAGGAGTTTGCTGCATCATTGCCTCTTTTTTTTTTTAATCCAAAGTCGCTCACCCTACAAACGCCAGCCTGCTCAGCAGCAGCTACAGCCGCCTGCCTGCTTCAGCAGCAACCATAAATACTTGCCGGCAACCGCACTTTTGCATTAACCCTTTCTTGCCCGAAATGTTAAACTGCTACCCGTTAAAAACTTTTACATGAACCCAACAACAAAAAAAATCACAGAACACCGTCTGCCCTCAACACACACACACACACACACGTATGGGTTTCCACAAGCACACTCCACACAACTACAATATTTGAAGCACAAAATCCAGACAATCATTACTCCCACTACAGTCCCACTTACAGAACGTGGCACAAGGACCCAGTGGAGACTAACAGGAAACCAGGTCCAAGAATCATGTGCGAAGTGGCAAGCTCAACCTTAGCGGGCATCCCGCAAAGGCTCTGCCTACCCCACATTGCATGAGACTTGGGCTTTTATACTGACCAAATGGCACACTCATTCTGACAAAGGTGGCCAGCCTATGTTGGAAGAAGTGGCCAGCAATATCTATAAAGGTCTCCAAAGGTTGATAGAAACATGGACATACTTATATTTACCAACTTCTAGTACATGAGTATCACAGTGAGACTGTATCATACGAGTTGTATATGGGCTCCCAAGTCCACGGTCCGTTACAGTTTGCCCAGTACACCTGATAAGAGCATATGAGAGACCTTCCCACCACCAGAAATGCACACAATATGTCCGTATCTCACACTGGTCTCACTTCCCTGGAGGTTCGGGGGGGTGGGTGTTTTTTTTTGTTGTTTTTTGTTTTGGTTTTTTTTGTTTGTTTGTTTTGTGTTTTGTTCTTTGTTTTGTTTTGGGTTTTTTTGATGTTCTTGCTTGGTTTTTTTTGTTTTTGTTTTTGTTTTTTTACTTTAATGAGAAAAAGGTTCTCCCTTCACTTTAAGAAGGACTGAAAACATCCATAAAACGGAAGTCCTAAACTCAAATTTCAATTAATTCAAATTTCGATTACACACATATAACCTCGACCAGTTAGTTTTACTTTCACAGGACCTTTCCAAATGCCAGTTTCCAAATCCTTATACTGGACCAGAATACCCGGAGTTTTAGTCATATAACCTGAACCTAATGCCTGACCATGTATTATAGCAGGGGGGTGATTAAAGTCTCCTATCAATCGCACAAAATTCATAACATATACAGCTTTCTGTATCCTTGCTACTGGTGTAAGTCCTTCTTCCCCATGGCTGTACCATGGCTACCATGGCTGTAGCACCGGGTGCTAAATCAAATGTAGGTGCCGAGCCCTGCTGTTGTAAAGGCGAGTCAGAAAGAGCTGTAAAACCAGATTTTGCCGCCTGTTTCTCAGCCTTCACTGCGGCTAGGGTCCCTTTCAGTAGTAGCCAAGGATCAGCAAGAGACTTCACCTCCTTAGACCCACAAGTAACTTGATCCCACAGGCGTGCCCCGATTTTTTCCAAGTCTCGAGATCAAAACCTTCATTAACCCCCTGAATCAGCTCTTTTTCTTAACTCCAGAGCAACAATCTTTTTAACAGATGTCCTGGGTTCAGCAGTAGCAGTCATGTTTCTCCTCCTTGGTAGCTGGTGCAGTGCAGTGTTTTGACTTTCAGCTCGGGAACAGAGCTGATACCGATGTTTTGGCTTGGCCAAGGACTTTGTGACCCTCATGCTCTGCCAGGGAGGAGGGGAAGTTGGGAGGAAGCAGAGACAGAACACCTGACCCAAACTGACCAAAGAGGTATTCCATACCACAGCACGTCATGCCCAGGATGTAACTGGGAGTTAGCCGGAAGGGCTGGGAGACTGCAGGGTTGGAGGAGGTATCGGTCGGAGCTTGGTCGGGCTGGGGGGGGGCGAGTTATCGGTCGGCTGGTGGTGAGGTGTTGTATTCTCTTCCCTTGTTATTTCCTTTATCATTATTATCATTGGTGGTAGCAGTAGTGATTTGTGTTATACCTTAGTTACTAAACTGTTCTTATCTCAACCCGTGGGAGTTGCATTCTTTTCGATTCTCCTCTCTGTCCCTCCGGGAGCAGGGGGAGGGCAAGAAAGGGGGGGAAGGGAGCGAACGAATTACCTGACTGGGTTTAAACCACGACAGTTCTTTTTGGCGCCCAACGTGGGGCACGAAGGGTTGAGATAACGACAGATCTGACCAGATTAATAGTCACTCATCACAATGACGATTTATTGGCTCTCAGAGTTGTTTCTCTTGATCTCACAGCTTCAGAATGTTGTAACTTACGTAGAGCCGGTATTTGCTGTGATAGTGTTTATCAAGTGTGGGGCCTGGGCTAAGGTTCTTGTCTCACTGTGCTTTATGGCAATGGCTTGTAATACGGGCGGGCTCCAGCAGCAGGGCGGGACGGACGTGGCCGTGGTCTTGTACCTGGCCGTCCGGCTGCTCTTCACCGTCCTGGTCCTCACCCTACTCTCCATCTTCGTGAGGCTGCGGGGAGCCGAGGGGGAGCGGCCCCGGGAGCCGGCGGCAGCCGAACCGGCCCGGGAGAGCGGCCCCGGGGACGAAGCGGCGGCGGGAGCGGGGCCGGAGGCCGCGAGGGGACGGCTGCCGGTGGAGGAGGTCGGGGCAGTCGAGGAGAGGAAGGAAGCGGCTGCCGAGCAGCGGGAGAAGGCGGCGGAGGAGCCGAGCCCCCCGGAAGAGCCGAGCCCCGCGGAGGAGCCGAGCCCCGCGGAGGAGCCGAGCTCCGCGGCCGAGCCCAGCCCCGCGACGGCCGAGAGCATCCCCCGGAAGCCGCCCGCCGATCCCCAGGAGGATGCAGGAGACCACGCAGCATTTCCCAGCAAGGCAGAGGAGGAAGATCTGGGCTCAGGAAAAGAGAAGCTGGTGGTGGGAGAGCCGGCAAGCACAGCAGCTACACCAGCCCCAGTGACAAGTACAGCAGCATCGTTTGAGAGTTCTGAAGGCTCTGAATGGCCTTTGGGTATCCTTGGGACCTGCCTGCTGATTGTGATGAGGATCAGCATGTTGGCACACACACAGACTGTGTTCTACCCATCACCATTTTGTCTGATCTCAAAAGTTAAGCAGAGTCAGGTTTGGTTCTTGCCTGGGGTTAGACGACGATGCAGGGGGACCAAGAGATTTTCCCCAAGGCTGGACAGTCATGAGTGGCAGGGTGTGTGGGACAGTATGGGCAAGTATCTAGTCCACTGGGCCCCTCCAGTGCTTTGGAAGCATCGGAGATGGAAGGCAGCTGTATGGAGTCCCCAGCAGCAAGCTGCAGAAACTGCTTAAGGGGACAGTGAATTATTTTGAGCCTGGTGGGTCCATGGCACTTCAGGCCATCAGAGCAGAGATGCAACACAGAGATGGACTCATGATCAAGGGATGGACTTAGCAATGGACACTATTGCCCAAGTTATTCACGAGTGTGAACACTGCACACAGTCTCTCCTGCTCTGGAAGACTGTTACAAGAGATGGAGCCTGACATCATGGACCAGATGGACTCAGCAGCTTTATAGGGACTGGTCCGTGCACTAAGATAAGAGTGCACTGAGATAAGAGTGATGGTATATTGAAAATGTGGGATCTGAGCATGATGTGAATGGTATGGAATAAGGGGTGGATAATGTCCTGGGTTCAGCAGTAGCAGTCATGTTTCTCCTCCTTGGTAGCTGGTGCAGTGCAGTGTTTTGACTTTCAGCTCGGGAACAGAGCTGATAGCGATGTTTTGGTTTGGCCAAGGACTTTGTGAGCCTCATGCTCTGCCAGGGAGGAGGGGAAGCTAGGAGGAAGCAGAGACAGGACACCTGACCCAAACTGACCAAAGAGGTATTCCATACCACAGCACGTCATGCCCAGGATGTAACTGGGAGTTAGCCAGAAGGGCTGGGAGACTGCAGGGTTGGAGGAGGTATCGGTTGAAGCTTGGTCGGGCTGGGGGGGGGCGAGTTATCGGTCGGCTGGTGGTGAGGTGTTGTATTCTCTTCCCTTGTTATTTCCTTTATCATTATTATCATTGGTGGTAGCAGTAGTGATTTGTGTTATACCTTAGTTACTAAACTGTTCTTATCTCAACCCGTGGGAGTTGCATTCTTTTCGATTCTCCTCTCTGTCCCTCCGGGAGCAGGGGGAGGGCAAGAAAGGGGGGGAAGGGAGCGAACGAATTACCTGACTGGGTTTAAACCACGACAACAGATTATCATCATATTCTATCCCTTTCACTGAGAGGATATGCTGAAAGAGCTTAAGGATGACCATTTTTTCTTTACTTAATTGATTCCCCATCCTAACCCTCTTCCAGACCCCATCGGCTGTTACCTTATTTGCACTGCACAGTGTCTTCCAGGCTCACAAGGCTCCGTTCCGAGGCGTCTACCTCCCGATCCTGGTCCTGCCAGATCGAACCCAGCCAACGTCCCTGCGGCTCCGCATTTTCCACTTTCTTCAGTGCCACGCGCTTTAATTCCTTCAGTTTCAATATGAAAAACAGGGGGGTCCCTGTTTGGGCGCCATTTGCTGCAGAAGATATATGGACTCAGTCAGAGATCAATATGATCAGACAAAAGCCATTTATTGCAATGTCTTAACCCCTTAAATACTATTTCTTACATGCACTTACAGTGATTAGGCATATTATGATTGGATACATGTCTTGAAGACCCTTAGTGACTAACATATAATTGGTTAAGCACAGGTGTGAGAACTTGACCTCGAAAGCTTGCCAACAGTCCACAGTTCTCATTACCTCAGTGAATTCCAGCTTCTTCTTATCTTGCTTGCTTAAGCTTCCTTGGGCCTCTCACGGCCTCGCTGTATCTTTCAGGATTATTCAGAGTTTATGTACCAATTATCCATTCTCCTGTGAGAACACTGTCTCCACAGCAAACTGACTCGATTCACCCTCTCCTTCAGCAGTTTCTGCAGCTTGTTGTCAGGGTCTCCATACAGCTGCCTATCATCTTGGATGCTTTCCCACAATGCGGCAGGATCCATCAGTAAACAAGGCATACCGCTTCTCACTTTCTGACAGTTTATAATATGGTGGGGCCTCTTCACCAAGCATCGCCTCCTCCTCGGGTGACATTCTGAAATCTTTGCCCTCTGGCTAGTCCATGATGACTTCCAGAATTCCTGGACGACTGGGATTTCGTATTCGAGCTCTTTGTCTAAGTAGTGCAGCCCATTTACTCCATGTAGCATCAGTTGCATTATGTGCAGAGGGCACCCTGCCTTTGAACATCCAGCCCAGCACAGGCAACCGGGGTGCCAGGAGGAGCTGTGCTTCAGCGCCAATCACTTCTCAAGCAGCTCGAACTCCTTCATAGCCTGCCAGTATCTCTTTTTTTCTCTTGGAGTATAGCTGGCCTCAGATCATCTGTATCCCTGTCTCCAAAAGGGTGCTACCTGTACACCAATGCGCACAGCATGGGAAATAAGCAGGAGGAGTTGGAAACCTGTGTTAAGTCAGGAGACTATGATCTGGTGGCAATTACAGAGACGTGGTGGGACAGCTCACATGACTGGAATATAGTCATGGAGGGCTATGTCCTTTTCAGGAAAGACAGGCCAGCCAGGAGGGGTGGTGGGGTTGCTCTTTATGTGCGGGAGCAACTACAATGCACCGAGTTCTGTCCAGGGACAGATGACGAGCGAGTTGAGAGTCTGTGGGTGAGAATTAAGGGGCAGGATGGCAGGGGGGATACTGTTGTAGGTGTCTGTTACAGACCACCAGATCAGGGTGAGGAAGTTGACGAGGCCTTCTACAGGCAGCTGAGAGCTGCCTCACAGTCACAGGCCGTGGTCATAGTGGGGGATTTTAACTTCCCTGATGTTTGCTGGAAGGACCACTCAGCAACCCAGCCACAGTCCAGGAGGTTCCTCCAGTGTATGGATGATAACTTCCACCGGCAAATGGTGAAGGAGCCAACCAGGAGAGGAGTGCTGCTGGATCTCATCCTCACTAACAAGGAGGATCTGGTTGAAGCAGTAAGGGTTGAGGGCTGCCTTGGTTGCAGCGACCACAAGATGGTGGAATTCAGGATCTTGTGTGGTAGGACTAGTAGAATAGCAAGTAGAATTGCAACCCTGGACTTTAGCAGGGCAAACTTCGGCCTTTTCAAGCAATTGCTGGGGGAAATCCCATGGGCAAGGCTGTTTGAAGGTAAAGGGACCCACGATAGTTGTATGACATTCAAGGATTGCTTTTTCCGAGCTCAAGATCGGAGCATCCCGACACATAGGAAGGCAAGGAAGAGGGCCAGGAGACCTGCGTGGCTAAAGAGGGAATTGCTGGGTATGCTCAAGTGGAAGAGGAGAGTTTACAGGTCATGGAAGGAGGGGCTGGCCACTTGGGAGGAATATAAGGCTGCTGCTAGAGGATGTAGGAAGGCAGCTAGGATGACTAAGGCCTCCTTAGAATTAAAGCTGGTGAGAAGGGTCAAGGACAGCAAAAAGAGCTTTTTCAAATACATGGCAGACAAAACTAACGCCAGAGGCAATGTAGGCCCACTGATGAACGGGATGGGTGCCCTGGTGACAGAAGATACAGAGATGGCAGAGTTACTGAATGCCTTCTTTGTCTCTGTCTACTCTGCTGCAGGCAGTCCTGAATTGCCCTGTACCCCTGAGACCTTAGATGAAGTCAGGTCAACGGAGCGGTTTGCCTTAGTCGATGAGGAATGGGTTAGAGACCGGTTGAGCAATCTGGACATCCATAAATCCATGGGTCCAGATGAGATGCACCCGCGGGTGCTGAGGGAACTGGTGGAAGTCATTGCTAGACCACTCTCCATCATCTTTACCAAGTCTTGGGAAACGGGAGAGGTGCCTGAGGACTGGAGGAAAGCAAATGTCACTCCAGTCTTCAAAAAGGGCAAGAAGGAGGACCCGGGTAACTATAGACCCGTCAGCCTCACCTCCATCCCTGGGAAAGTGATGGAACACCTTATCCTTGGTGCCATCTTAAGGCATATCAAGGATAAGAGGGTTATGAGGGCCAATCAACATGGCTTCACCAGGGGGAAATCATGTTTGACCAATCTCTTAGCCTTTTATGAGGAATTAACACGATGGATGGATGATGGCAGAGCGGTGGATGTGGTCTCCCTTGACTCAGCAAAGCATTTGACACAGTCTCCCACAGCATCCTCACAGCTAAATTGAGGAAGTGTGGACTGGATGATCAGGTAGTGAGGTGGACTGTGAACTGGCTGAAGGAGAGAAGCCAGAGAGCTGTAGTCTATGGGTCTGAGTCTAGTTGGAGGCCTGTAACTAGTGGAGTACCTCAAGGGTCAGTACTGGGACCGGTATTATTTAATATATTCATCAATGATTTAGATGAGGGAATTGAGTGTACTATCAGCAAGTTTGCTGATGACACTAAGCTGGGAGGAGTGGCTGACACGCCAGAAGGCTGTGCTGCCATCCAGCGAGACCTGGACAGGCTGGAGAGTTGGGCAGGGACTAACTTGATGAAATATAACAAGGGAAAGTGTAGAGTCCTGCATCTGGGCAGGAACAACCCCAGGTTCCAGTATAGGTTGGGAAATGACCTGTTAGAGAGCAGTGTAGGGGAGAGGGACCTGGGGGTCCTAGTGGAAAACAGGATGGCCATGAGAAAACACTGTGCCCTTGTGGCTAAGAAGGCCAATGGCATCCTGGGGTGTATTAGAAGGGGGGTGGTTAGTAGGTCGAGAGAGGTCCTCCTTCCCCTCTACTCTGCCCTGGTGAGACCGCATCTGGAATATTGTGTCCAGTTCTGGGCCCCTGTCGTGGTTTAAACCCAGTCAGGTAATTCGTTCGCTCACTTCCCCCCATTTCTTGCCCTCCCCCTGCTCCCGGAGGGACGGAGAGGAGAATCGAAAAGAATGCAACTCCCACGGGTTGAGATAAGATCAGTTTAGTAACTAAGGTATAACACAGATCACTACTGCAACCATCAATGATAATAATGATAAAGGAAATAACAAGGGAAGAGAAGACAACACCTCAGCACCAGCCGACCGACAACTCGCCCCCCTCAGCCCGACCAAGCACCAACCGATACCTCCTCCAACCCTGCAGTCTCCCAGCCCTTCCGGCTAACTCCCAGTTACATCCTGGGCATGACGTGCTGTGGTATGGAATACCTCTTTGGTCAGTTTGGGTCAGGTGTCCTGTCTCTGCTTCCTCCTGGCTTCCCCTCCTCCCTGGCAGAGCATGAGGCTCACAAAGTCCTTGGCCAAACCAAAACATCCTTGTTATCAGCTCTGTTCCTGAGCTGAAAGTCAAAACACTGCACTACACTAGCTACCAAGAAGGAGAAAAAATGACTGCTACTGCTGAACCCAGGACATTATCCACCCCTTATTCCATACCATTCACGTCATGCTCAGATCCCGCATTTTCAATATACCATCACTCTTATCTTAGTGCATGGACCAGTCCCTATAAAGCTGCTGAGTCCATCTGGTCCATGATGTCAGTCTCCATCTCTTGTAACAGTCTTCCAGAATAGGAGAGACTGTGTGCAGTGTTCACACTCATGAATAACTAGGGCAATAGTGTCCATTGCTAAGTCCACCCCTCGATCATGAGTCCATCTGTATGTTGCATCTCTGCTCTGATGGCCTGAAGTGCCATGGGCCCACCAGGCTCAAAATAATTCACTGTCCCCTTAAGCAGTTTCTGCAGCTTGTTGCTGGGGACTCCATACAGCTGCCTTCCATCTCCGATGCTTCCAAAGCACTGGAGGGGCCCAGTGGACTAGATACTTGCCCATATTGTCACACACACCCTGCCACTCATGACTGTCCAGCCTTGGAGAAAACCTTTTGGTCCCCCTATATTGTTGCCTAACCCCAGACAAGACCCAAACCTGACTCTGCTTAACTTTTGAGATCAGACAAAATGGTTGTGGGTAGAACACAGCCTGTGTGTGTGCCAACATGCTAATCCCCACCACAATCAGCAGGCAGGTCCCAAGGATACTGTGAAAAACTAGGGACTATGGTATTGTTTATTAAGATTTATGCTAAGCCGGATGTAAAGATTAGACAACAAAAGAAAAGATAACCGTGGTCGCTTGTGCAGATTAAACCAGACACCGCTTGCGCAAGTTTTGAGGAAACATCTGCAAGTTTTGAGGAAATATCTGCAAGTTTTGAGGAAATATCTGCAAGATGTTCTAAAAAAACTGGCAGACATATGGGTGGGGGCAACTATTGCTTTGCTTAAGTGCTTTACTTGCATAAGTTGACACCAAAATTACTTACAAACCGCAAGACGCTTACTAAGAGCTTTTGCAAAATAATTCTAAAAATTATTGCACAGCAAGTTGAAGACCATATATGGAAAAGGATATCTAAAGGTAACCGAGGAGGACTTCAAGCCTTCAGCCTCAAGCAACTGGGGCATGCGCAGAGTACTCCGTTGAAGATACGAATGCGGAACTGGAGGACTGATAAAAAGGGACTGTTAGAACTGTTCAGTACGGCAGTTGTCGGAGCACAGACTCCCCTGTCGTCCAGCGCTGTCTTTGCTCATATTCTACTTGCTATAATTAATAAAATTCAATTGGATTATGATCCGTTGTGGTCCCAATTTATAACAATACCCAAAGGCCATTAAAAACCTTCAGAACCCTCAAACGATGCTGCTGTACTTGTCACTGGGGCTGGTGTAGCTGCTGTGCTTGCCGGCTCTCCCACCACCAGCTTCTCTTTTCCTGAGCCCAGCTCTTCCTCCTCTGCCTTGCTGGGAAATGCTGCGTGGTCTCCTGCATCCTCCTGGGGCTCGGCGGGCGGCTTCCGGGAAATGCTCTCGGCCGTCGGGGGGCTGGGCTCGGCCGCGAGGCTCGGCTCCTCCGCGGGGCTCAGCTCCTCCGCGAGGCTCGGCTCCTCTGCGGGCCTCGGCTCCTCCGCCGCCTTCTCCCGCTGCTCGGCAGCCGCTTCCTTCCTCTCCTCGACTGCCCCGACCTCCTCCACCGGCAGCCGTCCCCTCGCGGCCTCCGGCCCCGCTCCCGCCGCCGCTTGGTGCCCGGGGCCGCTCTCCCGGGCCGGTTCGGCTGCCGCCGGCTCCCGGGGCCGCTCCCCCTCGGCTCCCCGCAGCCTCACGAAGATGGAGAGTAGGGCGAGGACCAGGACGGTGAAGAGCAGCCGGACGGCCAGGTACAAGCCCACGGCCACGTCCGTCCCGCCCTGCTGCTGGAGCCCGCCCGTATTACAAGCCATTGCCATAAAGCACAGTGAGACAAGAACCTTAGCCCAGGCCCCACACTTGATAAACACTATCACAGCAAATACCGGCTCTACGTAAGTTACAACATTCTGAAGCTGTGAGATCAAGAGAAACAACTCTGAGAGCCAATAAATCGTCATTGTGATGAGTGACTATTAATCTGGTCAGATCTGTTGTTATCTCAACCCTTCGTGCCCCACGTTGGGCGCCAAAAAGAACTGTCGTGGTTTAAGCCCAGTCAGGTAATTCGTTCGCTCCCTTCCCCCCCTTTCTTGCCCTCCCCCTGCTCCCGGAGGGACGGAGAGGAGAATCGAAAAGAATGCAACTCCCACGGGTTGAGATAAGAACAGTTTAGTAACTAAGGTATAACACAGATCACTACTGCTACCATCAATGATAATAATGATAAAGGAAATAACAAGGGAAGAGAATACAACACCTCACCACCAGCCGACCGATAACTCGCCCCCCTCAGCCCTACCAAGCACCGACCGATACCTCCTCCAACCCTGCAGTCTCCCAGCCCTTCCGGCTAACTCCCAGTTACATCCTGGGCATGACGTGCTGTGGTATGGAATACCTCTTTGGTCAGTTTGGGTCAGGTGTCCTGTCTCTGCTTCCTCCTGGCTTCCCCTCCTCCCTGGCAGAGCATGAGGCTCACAAAGTCCTTGGCCAAACCAAAACATCCTTGTTATCAGCTCTGTTCCTGAGCTGAAAGTCAAAACACTGCACTACACTAGATACCAAGAAGGAGAAAAAATGACTGCTACTGCTGAACCCAGGACAGCCCCTCAGTTCAAGAAGGACAGGGACCTGCTGGAGAGAGTCCAGCGCAGGGCAACTAAGGTGATTAAGGGAGTGGAGCATCTCCCTTATGAGGAAAGACTGAGGGAGCTGGGTCTCTATAGTTTGGAGAAGAGGAGACTGAGGGGTGACCTTATAAGTGTCTATAAATATATAAAGGGGGAGTGTCACAAGGATGGAGCCAGGCTCTACTCAGTGGCAAACCATGATAGGACAAGAGGTAATGGGTACAAACTGGAACACAAGAGGTTCCACTTAAACTTGAGAAGAAACTTCTTCTCAGTGAGGGTGACGGAACACTGGAACAGGCTGCCCAGGGAGGTTGTGGAGTCTCCTTCCCTGGAGACATTCAAAACCCGCCTGGACGCATTCCTGTGTAACATTATCTAGGTGTTCCTGCTCCGGCAGGGGGATTGGACTAGATGATCTTTCGAGGTCCCTTCCAATCTCTAGCATACTGTGTGATACTGTGTGTGATACCTCGGGTCTCCCCTGGAGCTTTTAGCCAGAGGCTCCAGGTAGGACCATTCTCCCCAGCTGTGGTGTACAGTACATTTTTTACATCTGGCACTGTGTGGACTGGTCCAAATGCTACTGCATGAACTATCTCGTGTTTAATTTGCTCAAAGGCTTGCTGTTGCTCAGAGCTTCATTTGAAATCATTCTTCTTCCGGGTCACATGATAGAGAGGGCTTACAATCAAGCTATAATTTGGGATGCGCATTTCCTCTGTCTCCAAAGCAGCAATACCCAAAGCTCATCGGTACCCTTTTTGGTCTTTGAAGTACCCTCTCCTGAGGTAGTCTATGCCAAGGATGCATGGAGCCTCTGAACCAGTCACAATAGGCTGCTTTTCTCGCTTCCTCCCAGTCATGCTGATTTCAGCCTCCAGTATATTCAACTCTTGGGATCCTCCTGTCACTCCAGAAATATAGATGGGTTCCACCCCTTGACAGCTTGATGACATCAGAGTACACTGTGTACTAGTATCTACTAGAGCCTTATACTTCTGTGGGACTGATGTGACAGGCCATCTGGTCCACACAGTCCAGTAAATCCAATTGTCCCCTTCCCTCCACCTGGCTGGAGGCAGGTGCCCTCTAATAGTGGTCACAGTATTGGTCACTTAAGTCTGGTAGACAGGGATTAGTCTTCTTTATCACAGGAGCTGGAGCAAAATCAGCTCTTCCACTCCATCTGGGAACCTGCTCACCAGAGACTGAAGCTGCAGCTTTCATGGTATGATAATCCTTGACCTTTGTTCTCCTCTTCAATTCATTCACACACTTCTCCAAATCTGAGTTAGGTTTTCCATCCCACTTTCTCATGTCTTCTCCATGATCCAGCAGGTAAAACCATAGGGTGGTTCGTAGCCTGTACCTCCTATATCTTATCTCTCCAGCATTAGAACAACTTTTGTTAATAGCTGAGACATGGGTTGGTACATTTGGGAAGCTGGATAGGTCGGATAGATAATCTCTCAGTTGTTTGAACAGTTTTTCCACAGGTGAAATGATGGAAGGGGTAAGATTGTCTTCAGACTCTCGGAGTTGATGAACCATGTCATCCACTGTTGGTGGTATTATGTCATTCCAGGTTATTGCGGGCAGTGAGTGAGCATATGAGGATGGTGCACTCTGTGTAAATTTCCGCCACATGGATCATGTACATTTGACTTCATGTGGATCTGTGGGTGTATTCCTGGCATACTGCCTGCGATAGATCATCTGTGCAATAGCTGACTCCCTCAGAGACTGGATGCCTTTCTCTAAAGTATTCCACTTGGCTGAAGGACTCATAACATTGTCCTTATATGGAAACCTTTCTTTCACAGCTTCCAAGAGCTGCCACCAAAGGCTGAGGGACTTTTTCTCTCTGGCAATTGCTTTATCAATTCCCCCTTCCCTAGCAAGTGATCCTAGATGCTTGGTTTCCCCACGTTCTAATTCATGACCGTCAGCTGTAAGCGGCGAGGAGAAGCAGACAAGCCAACCCAATATGGGTGATAAGCAACTTCTACTTTATTTGTGACGCAGTTCACACATATATAGGAGTGGTATTCAGCCACTCCTTCTTGGCACAACAGTATTGGTTAGCCCCACACAGCTTCCTCTACATTCTCCTCCCAGGTCCGGTCTCCGGCTACCTGTGGGGGCCACCCCCTGCCTTGCTTGCACAGTCCTCCAGAACTCTATGGTTCTGCTCTTAGAGTCATTCTGCAACAATTCCCCCCTTTTTCTTTGTGCAAGCAAGGCATTATGGGTTATTCTGTTCACCTGTTGTATCACACAACTATAAACAAGTCTAATAGCTACGATGATTAACCCAATCAATGATACATAAGTGCAATACTTTTAAACAGTGTTTGACTCAACCTATAATGCCCGGTGAAAACAACCATCTAGTTATTCTTAGGATATTGCTCATTTACTATTGCTGGGTAAGCTGAGCCAGGGTTCTCAGCTGTGCGTACATCGAATTAGCATAATCAGAGACTCATACAACACATTCCAACAAACTCCTCAGATCCATGTCCCTGTTCCAACAACAAAAGGTTCTGCAGTGTTGCATGTCTTACAGAGTCAACATTAAACAAATCAGGAATTGCCTTCGATGTAGAATTGTCTGCTTAGCAACTCAGCAACCCAGTCTGCTTAGTTGAGCCAAGGCCCTGGCTGAAGCACTTACAGTGATTTGGCATATTATGATTGGATACATGTTTTGAAGACCCTTAGTGACTAACATATAATTGGTTAAACACAGGTGTGAGAACTCAACCTTGAAAGCTTGCCAAAAGTCCACAGTTCTCATTAACTTGGTGAATTCCAGCCTCTTATCTTGCTTGCTTAAGCTTCTTCAGGCCAGCAGTATCTACAGAGGTCTCCAAGGGTTGATAGAAACCTGGACATACTTGTATTTACCAACTTCTAGTACATGAGTATCACAGAGAAACTGTACGGGCTCCCCCTGTCAATTGCAAGAAAAAATCATAATATACACAGCTTGAGTATAAGAGGATTTTAATGCATATGTGGTCACTGTTTGTCAGGCCTCCTTAACTATTTTGAGATCAAGAGCTTCCCACTCTTTAGCCCCCTGCTGTGTAGTAAACACAGGATATGCAAAGATGCCCATTGCAGAAAATTCCCCAGTAATGATCACATCTTTGGTTACCCATTGTTACAACTGAGTGTCTCCAGGGCCAGTAAGTCTGAGCAGACCGACCCGGGAGACAAAGAGTCAGGGTCTGGAAGCAGAGGATATAAATCTGGCTCGGATTCAGGGGATTCGGGGGCTGATCCTGCGCCGAACTCGGGGTCTCCGTTGCTCGTAGCTGTGTCTTTCTTATCAGATGTATCTCGTTCGGTATGTAGCCATCTACAGACCTGGCTCCTCCGTAACCGCGTTAAAAATTTTTTTTTCACTCTAAGGCATAGTGGGCTGGAGAGGCTCGCGGTTCCTTTAAATCTCCCTCTAGCGCATGATCCCTATTTTCTACTGAGTGCTTCAAAATGGCGCCGCAATCGATCCGGCGCCAAGGCACCGCCCTCTTTCTTTCGGATTTCTCGACATTTATCATGCATATACCTTCTAATATACTTTCTCTGTCCTTTTCACAGTCCCTACTTTCGGAACTGGGGTGGTGGGGGAGCAGGGGGTTACACCTCCTCCGCGGCACTGTGAAAAACTAGGGACTATGGTATTGTTTATTAAGATTTATGCTAAGCCTGATGTAAAGATTAGACAACAAAAGAAAAGATAACCGTGGTCGCTTGTGCAGACTAAACCAGACACCGCTTGCGCAAGTTTTGAGGAAATATCTGCAAGTTTTGAGGAAATATCTGCAAGATGTTCTAAAAAAACTGGCAGACATATGGGTGGGGGCAACTATTGCTTTGCTTAAGTGCTTTACTTGCATAAGTTGACACCAAAATTACTTACAAACCGCAGGACGCTTACTAAGGGCTTTTGCAAAACAATTCTAAAAATTATTGCACAGCAAGTTGAAGACCATATATGGAAAAGGATATCTAAAGGTAACCGAGGAGGACTTCAAGCCTTCAGCCTCAAGGACCACCAGGAGGCAGAAAAAGACCCCCTAACAACAACTGGGGCATGCGCAGAGTACTCCGTTGAAGATACGAATGCGGAACTGGAGGACTGATAAAAAGGGACTGTTAGAACTGTTCGGCGCGGCAGTTGGTGGAACATAGACTCCCCTGTCGCCCAGCGCTGTCTTTGCTCATATTCTACTTGCTATAATTAATAAAATTTAATTGGATTATGATCCGTTGTGGTCCCAATTTATTACAATTCTTGGTGCCGTGTCTCGGATAAGGAACGGTGGGCTTTGGTCCTCCGGGGAGGCGCCCCGCGACATTTCGCGGCCCCGCGACCAACAGCTCACCCCAACCTTACCGACGAACCTAAATTCTAGAATAATGAGCAAAGGAGAAACCGGTAAAATCCCATAAAATTCTGTGCACAGGAGTCCGGACGAAGACGCAGGACGCGTAAGTATATTGCGAAATTTTTCGCGGGTTTGCCGTTCGGGCGGGATTGGGTTTCCTGGAATATAACAAATGAGAGGTTCGATATACTGAACCAAGCGAGTGTGGACCCTTAAGTACTGCGTTTTCCATCTCCCGCGAGGGACTGGGCCAGGAACAAGGGGAGTGACTGAGTGTGTGTTTGTGGATATTCCAGAAGATGGGGGCGAAGGGCAGCAAGCCTTCGGCTCCCATGGGAAGGGTACCTACTGTACCTAAGAATACCCCTCTGGCATATATCTTAGATAATTGGAGATATTTCCCTGGAACACAAGGGAAAGATAAGCAGAAGATGATAGAATATTGTACTAAGATATGGGGAGGGAAGAAGATTTTTAAAAATGTCTTTTGGCCAGTCTATGGGTCAGAAGAAGATTGGGTAAGACAGCAATTAAACCTCTGGGTTAATAGTAAAAAACCCCTTAACCCGGAGGAGAGTCAATATGCAGAAGTCTGGCTGGAAAAACCAGGAACTAGACTTTATCCATTGAATGAACTGAAAACTAAATCAAAGAAAAAGAAGGAAGAATTGGATGAAACCCTTCTGACCCCCCCTCCTTACATTCTCCCTCCTGCTCCCACAGCCCCTCCAGAGGTCCCCAGAGCGCCCACTCCCCCACCAGAGTCGGAACAGGGGTCTCCCCCTCCTCCGAGACGTGTAACTAGAAGTCAAACAGGGGCAGCTCAGATATATCCCCTAAGGGAAGTACCCATGGGGGGACCTCAACCTGCGATTGGGTACATTTCCATACCCCTAAATTCGACTGAATTACGAGACTTTAAAAGAACCGAGATGGGAAACTTAATTGAAGACCCACTCGGGGTAGCAGAAAGATTAGACCAATTTTTGGGACCAAATTTGTACACTTGGGACGAGATGCAATCTATCCTCGGTCAATTATTTACTACCGAGGAAAGAGATATGATTAGACGAGCAGGAATGAGGCTGTGGGATGCTCAACATGTCCAAGGACCCCAAGCAGACATTAAGTGGCCACTTCAAAGACCTAATTGGGATAATCAGGATCCGGTGCATAGAACTCATATGCAGGACCTGAGAACCATAGTAATTCAGGGAATTAGAGAAGCAGTACCCCGTGGCCAGAATATCAATAAAGCATTTAATGAAATGCAAAAGAAAGATGAAAGCCCTACTGAGTGGCTGGAACGACTGAGGAAAGCCCTTCAGTTATACTCTGGGATAAACCCAGATGACCCTTTAGGGCAGGCGCTCCTCAAGACTCAGTTTGTGGCAAAAGCATGGGAAGATATCAGAAAGAAGATTGAAAAGTTAGAAGACTGGCAGAATAGGGGGTTGGATGAATTATTGAGGGAAGCTCAGAAAGTCTACGTAAGACGGGAAGAAGAGAGCAGCAAGCGACAAGTCAGAATGATGGTAGCAGCAGTCAGAGAGGATCGCAAAGGGCGGATTAATGAACACAGATCAGCTGGAACGAAACAAGGGAACGTAGTAGTAAAGAAGGAACAGAGATGTTGTTTTTACTGTGGAAAGAAGGGACATATAAAGAAGAATTGCAGAGAAAGGATCAGGGATGAGGAAATATTGAAAACAGAATAGGAGAGTCAGGGGCTCTATATCTTAGGGGACCGGAGTCATCATGAGCCCTTGATAAAGTTAAAAATAGGTCCCCATAAACAAGAGTTCACCTTTTTAGTAGACACTGGGGCTGAGAAATCAACTATTAAACAATTACCTGAGGGATGTAAAGTTTCCCCTGAAAAAGTACAGGTAATTGGGGCAAAAGGAGAACCCTTTAAAGTAAACAAAATCAAGAATGTGGTATTCGAAACTGAAAATAAATTTGGAATGGGTGAACTCTTGCTCGTCCCTGAAGCAGAATTTAATCTGTTAGGACGAGATTTAATTGTTGAATTGCAATTAGAAATTAAAGTAAAAAATAATGAACTAACAGTGTCTACTTATCCTTTGACCGTGGATGATCAAAAACAAATTAACCCCGATGTCTGGTACTCTCCGGATACAATAAGTAGACTGGAAATCCCACCAATTAAGATCCAGATTTCCGAACCCCACATACCTGTGAGGGTGAAACAATATCCCATCTCCCTAGAAGGACGGAGAGGATTAAAACCAGAAATCGATCGATTGTTGGCAAAAGGAGTCTTAGAGCCTTGTATGTCACCCTTTAATACTCCCATTCTGCCTGTAAAGAAACCAAATGGGAAGTATCGGCTCGTACATGATTTAAGAGAAATAAACAAAAGAACTATTACCCGGTTCCCTGTAGTAGCAAACCCATACACATTGTTAAGTAAACTAGGACCCCATAATTCCTGGTATAGTGTAATTGATTTGAAGGATGCTTTTTGGGCCTGTCCACTGGCAGAGGAATGTCATGATTATTTTGCTTTTGAATGGGAGGACATAGAGACAGGCCGTAGACAACAACTGAGATGGACCGTGCTTCCCCAAGGGTTTACGGAGTCCCCTAATTTGTTTGGACAAGCCCTGGAAGAGCTCTTAAAAGAATACCAGGTCCAAACGGGAAACGTGTTGTTACAATATGTAGATGATCTACTCATAGCAGGGAATAATAAGGAGGATGTAAGAAAAGAAAGCATTCGACTCCTAAACTTTCTTGCACAAAAAGGACTACGGGTATCACAGGAAAAGTTACAATTTGTGGAGGAAAAGGTGAAGTATTTGGGACATTATTTGTTTAATGGCAAGAAGATATTGGATCCAGAACGCATTAAAGGAATTCTGGAATTACCTATGCCTGTCACTAAGAGGCAAATTAGGCAGGCATTAGGGCTATTTGGGTATTGTAGGCAGTGGATAGAGAACTACAGCTTTAAAGTTAAATTCTTATATGAACAACTGTCTAAAGACAAACTACCCAAATGGACCCCACAAGATCAAGAGCAGTTTGCCAATCTCAAAAGGGAACTAAGCCAAGCACCGGTTTTAAGCTTACCAGATTTAAAGCGGCCATTCCATTTATTTGTTAACATACATGAAGGTACGGCATTCGGAGTATTAACTCAGGAATGGGCCGGACAAAAGAAACCGGTGGCATATCTATCAAAGCTGTTGGATCCTGTGAGCAGGGGTTGGCCGAGTTGTTTACAAATCATTGTGGCTGCTGCCTTATTACTTGAGGAAACGAATCGCATTACCTTTAATGGAGAAGTAGTTTTATATGCACCTCATAACATCAGGGGAGTGTTACAACAAAAAGCAGAAAAATGGCTTACAGATAGTCGATTATTAAAGTATGAGGGAATACTTGTAGAATCCCCTAAATTATCTTTAAAAACTATTGGGGCAGTTAACCCCACTGAATTTTTGTACCCAGGAGAAGGTAATGAACTATTGCACAATTGCTTTCAAACAATTGAACAGCAGACACGTATTAGACCAGACTTAGAGGAAGAAGAACTACGATGTGGAGAGATACTATTTATAGACGGGTCATCACGAATCGTGGAAGGTAAACGATTGTCCGGATATGCCATAATTAAGTTGGAAAAAGGAGAATTTAAGACAATAGAATCAGGTCCCCTGAGTGCCAGCTGGTCGGCTCAAGCCTGCGAGTTGTATGCATTGTGGAAAGCACTGGTATCACTGAAAGGAAAAGATGGAACTATATATACAGACTCACGCTATGCATTTGGAGTAGTACACACTTTTGGAAAAATATGGGAGGAGAGAGGATTTGTTAACTCACAGGGAAAAGAACTAATACATCCGGAATTAATTCGGCGAGTTCTGGGGGCATTGAAAATGCCAAATAAAATAGCAGTTGTACATATAAAGGGACATCAAAGAGGTACAAGTTATCAAGTTAGGGGAAATAATGTAGCTGATACAGAAGCAAAACGAGTAGCAGGTAATTATAGTACAATTCTGACTATGCAACAAACCACTGTTAATAAAAATTTGAGTTTTGAGTTTGCAGAAAAGGAAAAACTAAAACAAATGGGAGCTAAGGAACAAGATGGTAAGTACATATAGCCAGATGGGAGAGAAGTTTTGCCGAAGGGCATAGCATTCGAAATATTTTCGAAAATACACAGTAAAACACACTGGGGAACCCAGGCGTTAGTTGATCATTTCAATCAACAGTTTGCCTGTATAGGCGTATATAACATAGCGAAAACAGTCACAGCAGCCTGCGAGACCTGTCAAAAGGTTAATCGAAACAATATAAGACAGAAACCTCTTGGAGGACGTTCCCCAGCATACAGACCTTTCTCACACATACAAGTAGATTTTACTGAACTACCCAAGATAGGGCGTCACAAATATTTATTGGTAATGGTAGATCATTTAACACATTATGTCGAGGCTTTTCCTACCTCCAAGGCAACTGCTAACCAAGTTACTAAAGTGTTACTTGAAAACATTATACCTCGATATGGAATACCTGAAGTAATTGACTCAGACAGAGGAACACATTTTGTGTCAAAAATTGTTAGAGATCTAACAGAAAGCTTAGGTATTAAGTGGGAATACCATACACCATGGCATCCACAGAGTTCGGGAAAAGTTGAAAGGATGAATGGGGAAATCAAAACTATCCTAACTAAATTAATGATAGAAACCAAATTATCATGGATTAAGTGCCTACCCATGGCTCTATTGATTCTCAGAACTAGACCCCGAGCAGATGTGGGAATATCAGCATTTGAAATGGTGTATGGAATGCCCTATAGAATTGAAAGCCCACAGACAAATATTTTAATTCGAGACCGTGCGATTAATGACTATATTTTACAATTAGCAGAACATCATAATAAGCTTTGGGAACGGGGACTGATTGTACAACGACCGCCGTTGGACTTAAAAATTCACAATCTTAAACCTGGAGATTGGGTATTGATTAAAACGTGGAAAGAAGAAACCCTAAAACCTAACTGGGAGGGACCCTATCTTGTTTTACTTACAACAGAAACAGCTGTCCGGACTGCTGAGCGCGGATGGACTCATGCCAGTCGCATTAAAGGCCCAGTGACGAAACCCCACTGGAAAGTAATCAGTGCACCAGGTGATACCAAGATAATATTAAGGAGATAAAGTTATGATAGAGACTTGGTTTGATTATTTTAAAGCTTTACCCTTTGGACTTAAGTGTGTGATTTGTTTTGCAATTGCTTTTATAATGTCTTTAATAGTGTATTACCTGTGGAAACATACCAAGTGCGGTCGTAAAAATTGTTAAATACCCATGCAACCTGATATAGACTATAGAGACCCCACGGAAATAAGGAACAATTATATACAAAACCTACGATTAAGGTGTAGCAACCCACAGTGTGATTGTTATCCATTTGTATGTTTTAAATGCAAGGTATGCCAGGACAAATGGTGGGTGCACTGTTATGAGGGGTACCCTCCGAACGGAGTCTGTGAACAGTGCTATAAATTTGAAAGATCATTAACCGATTGGAAATTAAAACAATTTGAACAAAGACGAGAAATTGTAAAAGGATCCCCCCAATGGTGGGATATTTTTGCTAAGGGAATACACCCCCAATATTATTGTTACCACTCAAATCAACCAGTCCCTTTTGTGACTGAAATCGTGGCTGTCCAGTGCCGGAGGGAAGTACTAACCGTGTCTTGCTTGGCCCCATTAATTAAGGCTGTAAAGTGGGAAGCCTATGTAAGCAGGCAAAAAGCCCGAAACAGCTATTCTCCTGAAGAATTCCCTTGCTGCCGAGAAGATGGTACACCCCGTGGCTCGAAGCAACCGAGTCGACGGGCGAGGCAGAAGAGAAACAAACCGTGGAGAAAAGAGCCAGAAAAATGGGATGCAGAAGCAGCCATGGCCGAACTTCCCCAGGACTGGTAAGAATATATTTAAATTGGCAAAATTGATAAACACCCTTTTTCCTGGTATACCATTAGTCTTGATATTGATAATAACCCAGGCAAAAGGGGAAAACCCACATGAACCATTTAAGTGGGAACTAGTATCTTGGGAAGGAACGAGAACAATAGCCACTTTTAGCGACCCAGGGCCACCTGAATTCATAGTGGAACTTTGTGAATTAATACCAATACCTTGTGAAAAGGGGCCTCCATTTTATATATGCCCGGCCTCTGGACCAACTTACTGTAATTATCCCGGACATTACTATTGTGGGTATTGGGGATGTGAGACAATAGCCTCAGGCTGGTCAGTAAATACTCCTGATAAATATATAAAAGCAACCTGGACTCCTAACGGATGTGTACCTGAAGGCACAGGTGTAGATCTTACAGGTCTACGTGACGAATATGTATCTTCACGTGACAGGGAAATCAAATTTCAAGTATTAAATCCCCAAGATGACAAGTGGTTAATAGGACGAACATGGGGAATACGTATCCATGCAGGAATTCCTAAAGACAGGGGAGGGCACTTTCTCATAAGAAAAGTTAAAATACCACATGATCCACTCCCTGTTGGGCCGAATAAAGTATTGAATCCACCCACTTTTCCTAAGGAAAAGATTGTCCCCACAAGTGTTAACTCCCTATCAGTAACAGACGCGGTGACTGAGTCTTCTGTAGTTAGGGATTCAGGAAAGTCAGAATTCAAAGACCCTTTATGGGATTTAATGCAAGCCTCTTATCGTGCCCTTAATGAAAGCAAACCAGATCTAACTAAGGAATGCTGGTTATGTTACAATGTTAGACCACCATATTTTGAGGCAATTGGAAAAGTAGGGAAGATTCAATGGTCTAGTGGTTCAAACCCACAAGAATGCCCATGGGATGACCAGAGAAACCATACGCAAGGCATTACTATTCAATTAGTAACAGGCCAAGGAACATGTATAGGTACAGTGCCCAAAAAGTATCAGCCTTTGTGCAACCGAACAGTCACTATAGAAAAACACACTATAGAGAAACACAAGAATAAAAATGACAAATGGGTTATCCCGACACCAGGAGCTAAATGGGTTTGTTCAGACATCGGAGTAACGCCTTGCCTATCCCTAAAGGTGTTTAATAAATCTCAGTTTTGCGTACAGGTGATTATTGTTCCTCGTCTGATCTATCACACCTCTGAGGAGGTGTTACGCCATTTTGAAGGAGACCTGAATAGACAAAAACGAGAACCAATTACAGCGATAACCCTAGCTACACTGCTGATAGCGGGCGGGGTTGGGGCAGGTACGGGTATAGCCTCTTTAGTAAAAGGTCGAGAATTACAAGGTCTACAACAGGTTGTAAATGAAGATCTAGAAAGAATAGAACAATCTATTGAAAGATTGGCAACATCAGTAAAATCGTTATCGGAAGTAGTATTACAAAATAGGAGAGGACTAGACTAGTTGCTCTTAGAAAAAGGGGGGTTATGTGTAACCCTCAACGAAGAATGCTGTTCCTTCGCTGATCATACGGGAATAGTCCTGGACACAATGGCTGAACTTCGAAAAAGATTAGAACAACGTAAAAAGAATCTTGAAGCAGGTAAACCATGGTATGAGAACTGGTTTAATGTTTCACCCTGGCTAACCACTTTGTTATCTACTTTAGCAGGACCGCTTATTATGCTAATCTTAGGACTTGTATTTGGACCTTGTATATTGCGTTATATTTTACATTTTATTAAGGAAAGGCTTGACATAGCCAAATTGCTTATTCTAACTACAAAATTCGAAACAAAGTATAAGAAGGTATCTATCAATGAAGAGGAAGAATACTGTGAATGTACTATACCACGAAAATGCTATGAATGTAACTGCGAGGTATTACCTTGTGAATGTTATGATAAGTGTTGGGAGTGTGGAAAAAAAAATTTGGCTTACAGTACTGAGAATGAAAATGAAAGTAACATCTAATAAACAATAATAGGATAAAAAGAAAAAGGGGGGATTGTGAAAAACTAGGGACTATGGTATTGTTTATTAAGATTTATGCTAAGCCTGATGTAAAGATTAGACAACAAAAGAAAAGATAACCGTGGTCGCTTGTGCAGACTAAACCAGACACCGCTTGCGCAAGTTTTGAGGAAATATCTGCAAGTTTTGAGGAAATATCTGCAAGATGTTCTAAAAAAACTGGCAGACATATGGGTGGGGGCAACTATTGCTTTGCTTAAGTGCTTTACTTGCATAAGTTGACACCAAAATTACTTACAAACCGCAGGACGCTTACTAAGGGCTTTTGCAAAACAATTCTAAAAATTATTGCACAGCAAGTTGAAGACCATATATGGAAAAGGATATCTAAAGGTAACCGAGGAGGACTTCAAGCCTTCAGCCTCAAGGACCACCAGGAGGCAGAAAAAGACCCCCTAACAACAACTGGGGAATGCGCAGAGTACTCCGTTGAAGATACGAATGCGGAACTGGAGGACTGATAAAAAGGGACTGTTAGAACTGTTCGGCGCGGCAGTTGGTGGAACATAGACTCCCCTGTCGCCCAGCGCTGTCTTTGCTCATATTCTACTTGCTATAATTAATAAAATTTCAATTGGATTATGATCCGTTGTGGTCCCAATTTATTACAGCACCTTCTGATGGAGGGGGAGAAAAGGAAGGGGGGGGTGGGGGTCGGGGGGTGGGGTGGGAAAACTTGTGCTCCCGCGAGTTGGGGGAAACGAATTGTAATCTTCCCCCGGTTTCAACCGACCGGGGACGTCTGTTCCTAGTTTCTCCGTTGCTACCGCGGCAGTTTTCTGCCTTGTATCTTTTTATACAGTTCATTACTTCCCTCCGTGGTTTACCGAGTTTCTTTGCCTTTTTATAATCATTAAGCACTGAGTCAAATAGTTCATCACCAAACTTTCGCCACTCACTCTCCTCCAATATTGTATTAGGATCTGCAAAAAAAAAAATCCTTAGCCTCCCCTAGAGCCACCAGACCCGCTAGCTGCTTTAGAGTTTCAGGCTTAAGTCCCCGCTTTTCTAAAAAGCACTGTAAAAAGTTCAGGGCTCAGTTCCCCGCTTTTATAAAAAGCACTGTAATAAGTCCAGGGCTACCTCTCGGTCCATTTTCATGGCCAGCCTTTTCTGGATCGTCTTCTTCTGGGTCGTCCTGTAACCTCAGTCTCCGGATCGGCCTCCCGACGCAGCAGTGTCTGGTTCGCCCCAGCGGCGGACTCCTTTCGGTTAGTCCAAGCACCCGGGTCCGTCACACCACCGCAGCAGCATTGCCCGCGCTTCCCGGCCGCTGCCGCCGGCGCCGCTCACTCGCCGTTCCGGGCCCCGCCGACCGGGGCCCTGTATCCGGGTCCCCGTTACACCGGGGCCCTGTATCCGGGTCCCCGCTGACCGAGGCCCTGTATCCGGGTCCCCGCTAGTCGGGGCCCTGTATCCCGGGTCTCCGCTAGTCGGGGCCCTGTATCCGGGTCCCCGCTAGTCGGGGCCCTGTATCCGGGTCCCCGCTAGTCGGGGCCCTGTATCTGGGTCCCCGCTAGTCGGGGCCCTGTATCCGGGTCCCCGTCGGCCGGGGCCCTGTATCTGGGTCCCCGTTGTCCGGGGCCCTGTATCCGGGTCCCCGCTAGTCGGGACCCTGTATCCCGGGTCCCCGCTAGTCAGGGCCCTGTATCCCGGGTCCCCGCTAGTCGGGGCCCTGTATCCGGGTCCCCGTCGACCGGGGCCCTGTATCCCGGGTCCCCGCTAGTCGGGGCCCTGTATTCCGGGTCCCCGCTAGTCGGGGCCCTGTATTCCGGGTCCCCAGCGACCAGGGCCCTGTAGTCCGTGTCCCTGCTCGGGCGCCATTTGTAAGCGGCGAGGAGAAGCAGACAGGCTAACCCAATATGGGTGATAAGCAACTTCTAGTTTATTTGTGACGCAGTTCACGCATATATAGGAGTGGTATTCAGCCACTCCTTCTTGGCACAACAGTATTGGTTAGCCCCCACAGCTTCCTCCACATTCTCCTCCCAGGTCCGGTCTCCGGCCACCTGTGGGGGCCACCCCCTGCCTTGCTTGCACAGTCCTCCAGAACTCTATGGTTCTGCTCTTAGAGTCATTCTGCAACAGTCAGCCCCATTGTCACAGCATCAGAGGAACCAGGTTATGATGTGCTCCCCAGGTCGACGGGTAAAATATTTTTGCATATTCCATAGCTTGGTTGCGGTCCAAGGTTGAGAAGTCACCTCTTCTTCTTCCTTTGTTTCACGTAATAATAACTCCTGATCAGATAGTGTCCCATGTATTAAGTGCATTGTTTCTTAACCTTTCTTCACTGTACAGGTTGCTTTTTGTGCCTCTTTTGTGCTTTTTCCCTTGTGTACAGGGATAACTGATATTGGCACAAATTGGTCCACTGGTTCAGCTACAGTGAATATCACTGTGGTTGGAGTGGCTGCACAATCAGTTGTCAGGGCTGGTGCAGCCACTGTGCTTGAGGTTTGAGTAGCACCGGCAGCTTCGCTCTCTGTTGCTGTCGCGGTTTGAGTAGCTGCTGTATTTGTCACTGGGGTTGCTGCAGTTGCAGTGCTTGGAATTGGAGTAGCTGCCTTGTCTGTTGTACTCAGAGTTTGAGTAGCTGCTGTACTTATCACTAGGGTTGGTGTAGCTGCTGTATTTGAAGTTGGAGTAGCTGCATTGTCTGTTTCTTTGCCATCAGATCCAGAGACATTTTTTTCCCTTTGAAGGTGCTGGATAGTGTTGAACGGGGCTCTGTAAGCATAGGCCAAGCCCCAGCACGGTGCCATGATTTGTCCCCCTCTGGTATGACCAGGACAACAGCACACCTCATTTAAGAGTCTTACTAGTTTTTCCGGATTTTGCACTCATTGAGTGGTGAAGTTCCAAAGCACTGGAGGGTCCCCCTGGCCTAGATACTTGCCCATATGTCGTGGTTTAAAACCAGGCAGAGCTCCTTCACTCACTCCCCCCCCCCTTCTTGTCCTCCCCCTACTCCTGGAGGGACAGAGAGGAGAATCGAAAAGAATGCAACTCCCACGGGTTGAGATAAGAACAGTTTAGTAACTAAGGTATAACACGAATCACTACTGCTACCACCAATAATAACAATGATAAAGGAAATAACAAGGGAAGAGAATACAACATCTCACAACCAAATGACTGATAACTCGCACCCCCCAGCCCGACTAAGCACCGAACGATACCTCCTCCAACCCCACAGTCTACCAGCCCTTCCGGGGCCCTCCCAGTTACATCCTGGGAATGACGTGCGGTGGTATGGAATACCTCTTTGGCTAGCTTGGGTCAGGTGTCCTGTCTCTGCTTCCTCCTGGCTTCCCCTCCTCCCTGGCAGAGCATGAGGCTCACAAAGTCCTTGGCCAAGCCAAAACATCATTGTTATCAGCTCTGCTCCCGAGCCAAAAGTCAAAACACAGCACTGCACCAGCTACCAAGAAGGAGAAAAATGACTGCTACTGCTGAACCCAGGACACCATACTATCCCACACACCCTGCCACTCATGACTGTCCAGCCTTGGGGAAAATCTCCTGATCCTCCCATATTGTCATCTAACCCTAGACAAGACTCAAACCCGACTCTATTGTTGGCGAGGAGAAGCAAGACACGCCAACCCAATATGGGTGATAAGCAAGCTTCTACTTTATTCGTGGCGCACATCGCTTATATCCACATGGTGTTAGCCACGCCTACTAGTCACAACAGTATTGGTTACTTCTACAAGGCTTCCTTTACATTCTCCTCCCACATCCGGTTTCCGGTTACCCTTGAGGCCCACACTTGCTTTGCTCGCACAAGGCCTCTAAGGATCCATGGCCTTGCTCTTGGAGCCATTCTGCAACACTACTTTACTTCTGAGATCAGTCAAAATGTTCATGGATAAAACACACTCTGTATGTGTGCCAACATGGTGATCCCAATCACAATCATCAGGCAGGTCTCATGGGTATCCAAAGGCCATTCAAAACGTTCAGAACTCTCAAATGATGCTGTAAATAGTCTGTTGGGGAGCTGGGAATCTAATGGAATATCTCCTTCACAGGTTGACCACCCGAGGAAGAAATAAAAGATGGGTAATTGCTAAACACTTCCATTATATACCTCCCAAAGTACAGAGGTGATGACCACATTGGGAACACAAGCCAGATTATTTTCATGATCAATGAGTCTATTGTATCACCAGTCATTACCATAAAGTACAGTGAAACAAGAATGTTAGCCCAAGCCCCGCAGCCGATAAACACTAAACCACCAAATAGGGGCTGAAAGTAAGGTATGACATGCTGAAAGTCTGTGATCAAGCACAGTAACTTTGAGAGCCAATAAATCAGCATTGTAACAAGTGACTATTAATCCAAAACAATGAATGCTTATCACAAATATGATTAGACACAGTCTGGTCAGATCTGTCATTATCTCAACCCTTTGTGCCCCACGTTGGGCACCACAAAGTACTGTTGTAGTTTAAGCTCAGCCGGTAACTCAGAACCATGCAGCCGCTCGCTCACACCCCACCCCTTCTTCCTCCCCCTGCTCCTGGAGGGATGGGGGAGAGAATCAAAAGAATGTAACTCCCATGGGTTGAGATAAGAACAGTACAGCAAATAAGGTATAACACAATACCATTACTGCTACCACCAGTGATAATAATAAGGGCAATAACAAGGGAAGAGAATACAACTGTTCGCCACCTGCTGACTGATACCCAGCTCAACCAGAGGAGCGATCTAGCCCTTCTGGGTAACTGCCCCCAGTTTCTATACCGGGCATAATGTGCTGTGGTATGGAATACCCTTTTGGTTAGTTTGGGTCAGGTGTCCTGTCTCTGCTTCCTCCCAGCTTCCCTTCCTCCCTTGGTGGAGAATAAGACTCAGAAAGTCTTTGGTCAGAGTAAACATTACTTAGCAGCAACTAAAAACACTGGTGTTATCAGCATTTTTCCCAGGCTGAAAGTCAAAAACACATCACTGCACCAGCTACTAAGAAGGAGAAAAATGACTGCTATTGCTGAACCCAGGACACTGTCTCATTCCGCTCAGGGTCTTCAAGGTTAGCTCCAGCAGCTGAGGCATCTGGTTCTTCAACTTCTTTGTCCAGCTCATGGTATGGCTTGACAAACTTTGCAGGCAGCCACCACAGACCTGTAGGTAGGATGACACAAACATACCCCCTCCCCCAGGTTATCAGTTCCACTGGCCCCTCCCATTTCTGCGGGCCCAAATGATCACAATACCACATTTGTGCCTTTAAGCCACGAGGATTTACACACATGGCAAATGAGGACTGAGCTTTTGACTGACATTCAGACCAAGACCTTACAATTTGCTTTGCTTGAGAAGAAGATAGGTTAAAGTGTTTCTTTAAATCAGAGGCATTCTGATGAAAAAGGAATGTGAAGCAACTGCAGAAGTAAACTGCACAGTGTTAGCAGTCGAGGAGTCTGCTATGTCATTACCCACAGTTAAAGGGCCAGGAAGGTTGGAATGCGACCTAATATGACCAATAAAAACAGAATAATTAATGCAGCAGCCAATACAGAAGCCCTACGAGCCTCTGCTCCAACATCCCAACATGCCCCAAACAACTTGGCAATGTCTGTAAATTTTCCTCTGATTGGGGCTAACTCAGCCCCGCAATCCCCACCTGCACCCTTGTATGCTAGCCGAAATGAAAGTGCCTGAGCAACCCCGTCACCATCAGTCTGACTTTGTATAGCATTGTCCAATCAGTCTGTAAAAGACACATAGGGTTCCTGAGACAGCCCCCCCAAGTGAACATCCGTGAAAAAAGTAGTCTCCCCCCCGATCCAGGCAATCGCCACCAGGCCTGAACAGACACACGGGCGTCCCGCTGGCATACCAGAGGGTTTAGATGTGAGCTATGAAGCCAAACAGAAACCACATCAATGACAGTGACTGTCCTCAGTCACTATGAACTCCATTCTATAAACAGTCACTCCTCAGGCTGTTTCCTAGCCTGACCTTGCACACCTGCACACAAACACTCCCTGGCCTGCTCCAGACCCAGGTGCACTATCAGCAATTCTTCTTCTTCAATTATCCACATAGCAGGAACAGGATGGCTTGCAGTTCCCGTATCTCCCCCTTTCTTACTCTCTCCTGGTCCTGAGCTGCTTTGTCCAAGACCGGTCCTAGTAAATCCCCTAACTGGCTTAGCTTTTCAATCACTTTTTCAATGGGATTTCCTTGTTCTGATACTAGTATAGAGGTGGTTTTTTGTTTTTTTTTTCTTTTCTTCCCATCCAGCCCATCTAGCAATACAGTATCTGCTCCTTCCTCCATGAGGCGAACTGGCCACTTCTGGGGTTTCTCCCCTGGCCTCTGCTTGTATTTATCCAATAAATTACTAATCTCCTTGGGACTATAGTCTGTCAGTTTGTCTGTTCTTCCTTGTCTGTTTGTCCTGGTAATCATCTTACATTTAAACATAGGAGCTGCGCAGACTCCTTCCTTTTTCTTGTCTATCTCGTCTCTGGCATTTGGTTCTGACTCACTGGTATCCCAAATATCTCCATTCCATATCTCTGGCTCCCAATCTGGTTTGGTGACTACTGCCCATTCCCATGGTACTATATCCACACCAGTCTTTGGGCGTCTCCCCTGTGCAACCCTCACAGCATATGATGTTGCTAATTCCTCCAGTATTTTGGTTTTTGGTTTTTTGGTTTGTTTTTTTGTTTTTTTCTCACTCCATGGCTCTGGCCCCACCTGAGTACAAGTTTTTCCACCTATCCCACAAAGTATTCCACCGGTGGAGCACTGGGAGCCGAATCGGAGGGCAACTTCCTCTTGAACATGGTTATCCAACCCTATCAAATAACTAAAAGGGCCTCACTGCCTTTTTACCACACCCCCCCCTTTTTTTTTATTCCTTTCTTCTAGTCCCTCACCCTGCTCTGCTTGGCAGCAGCTACCAATGCCTACCTACTTGGCATCAGCTATAAGTGCCTGCCTGCAACTGCACTTCTGCTTTAACTCTTTCTTGCCCAGCATGTTAATCTGCTACCTGTTAAAAACTTCTATGTGAGCCTGACAACAAAAAAATAAAATACACAGAACAGCATCTCTTGGTGCAGCTACACACTCCACTGATCAAGCCCCGCCCTCAACACACACATACACGGGATCCCACAAGCACACTCCACTCAACTACGATACTTGAAATACTGTCGTGGTTTAAACCCAGTCAGGTAACTTGTTCACTCACTCCCAGTGAGTGGTGCCGAGCTGAAAACAATCGAGGTCCGTGTCCCCCCCCCCACCGGGGTTCTGCCCTTCCCCACTCCCGGAGGAACGGGGAGGAGGATCGAAAAAAAGTGCAACTCCCACGGGTTGAGACAAGAACAGTCCAGCAACCAATGTACACAAATCACCACCGCTACTATCAACTACAACAATGATAAGGGAAAATAACAAGGGAAGAGAATACGATACCACCGGCCAAGAAAACGAGTTCCACCCGGAAGCCCGTGTCCTTCCGGGTAACTCCCAGTCACCCCCCACCCCGGCCATGACGTGCTGTGGTATGGAATACCTCCCTGGCTAGCCCGAGTCAGGCGCCCCGTCTCTGCTTCCTCCCGGCTTCCCCTCCTCCCTGGCAGAGCATGAGCCTCACAAAGTCCTTGGTCAGGGTAAACATCACTTAGCAACAACTGAAAACATCAACTTCACCAACACTGTTCTCAGGCTGGAAGTCAAAACACAGCACTGCACCAGCTAGCACAAAGGAAAAAAAACATGACTGCTACTGCTGAACCCAGGACATTATCCACCCCTTATTCCATACCATTCACGTCGTGCTCAGATCCCACATTTTCAATACACCATCGCTCTCCCATATATATACATCCATATACATACAGACCAAGAGGAAAAGATCATTTTCTTAGTGCATGGACCAACCCCTATAATGCTGCCGAGTCCATTCGGTCCATGATGTTCAAAGTTCATTCTCTGTTGGGATGATGGCTGGAGGGAAGTCAGGGCCAGTCGCTGGTGACCTGGAGACATCTAGTTGATGGGCTATAAAACCATTACACAGCAGGCAACAGCATACAATTGAGTTCACTGGCTGTTTTCCCCTAAAATCAAATCCCCTTGAGGTATACATTGGACTTCCCCATCTTCCCGCATTACCCACCAAGTATATCCAGGTCCCTGAGCAAAAGCAATCCCACGAGTGGGTTTGCCTTTACCTGAAGCAGGAATTACCCAGACTGTCTTCCCCAGCAAATTCTTCATATGCACCACGGGAACTTAGTCCCCCTCTACAATATGTAAAAGTTCTGACTGGGCTGGGCCAGCCCTGTTGGCAGATCCTCTGGTGTTGACCAACCAGGTGGCCTTTGGTAAGTGTGTATCCCAATGCTTGAAAGTTCCCCCACCCATTGCTCTCAGTGTAGTTTTTAACAGCCCATTGTACCATTCGATTTTCCCAGAGGCTGGTGCATGGTAGGGGATGTGATATACCCACTCAATGCCATGCTCTTTGGCCCAAATATCTATAAGGTTATTCCGGAAATGAGTCCCATTGTCTGACTCAATTCTCTCTGGGGTGCCGTGTCGCCACAAAATCTGTTTCTCAAGGCCCAGGATAGTGTTCTGGGCAGTGGCATGGGGCACAGCATGTGTTTCCAGCCACCCGGTGGTTGCTTCCACCATGGTAAGCACATGGCGCTTGCCTTGGCGGGTTGGTGACAGTGTGATATAGTCAATCTGCCAGGCCTCCCCATATTTATACTTCAACCATCGTCCTCCATACCAAAGAGGCTTTAACCGCTTCGCTTGTTTAATTGCAGCACCTGTTTCACACTCATGAATAACCTGGGCAATAGTGTCCATTGTTAAGTCCACCCCTCGGTCACGGGCCCATCTATATGTTGCATCTCTGCCCTGATGGCCTGAAGTGTCATGGGCCCACCGGGCCAAAAATAATTCACCTTTATGTTGCCAATCTAAGTCCATCTGAGCCACTTCAATCTTAGCCGCTTTATCCACTTGCTGGTTGTTCCGGTGTTCCTCAGTGGCCCGACTCTTGGGTACATGGGCATCTACATGACGTACCTTCACCACCAGGTTCTGCACCCTGGCAGCAATATCTTTCCACAGTGCAGCAGCCCAGATGGGTTTACCTCTGTGCTGCCAGTTGCTCTGCTTCCATTGCTTCAACCACCCCCACAGGGCATTTGCCACCATCCATGAGTCAGTATAGAGATAAAGTACTGGCCACTTTTCTCGTTCAGCAATGTCCAGGGCCAGCTGGATGGCTTTCAGGAATATTATTCAGGATTTCTTTATTCAGGAAAAAAAAATACTAGCATGAGTGACAGGTAGAAATAAAACTGATTTTAATTTTGAAGTTGAAGCAGTCTTGACCTCTAACTCCGAGTATCTAGTAAAAACTTTTCAGTGCATCACCTTTCATAAAGCAAAATTAACACCTTTCAGAAGAAAAGTAAACATCATCTAAACCTGGGCAAAACACACTCTGTATGCGTGTTAGCATGGTGATTCCCATCACCATCAGCAAACAAGTCTCAACAGCATTAAAAGGCCATTCAAAAAATTCAAAACTCTCAAATGTAAATGGTCTGGGGGGACGACTAGGAGGGTAAAAGGATGTCTCCTTCACAGGTTGAACACCTGAGAAGGAGAAAAAAGATGTGTAATTGCTAAGCACCTCCATCATATACCTCCCAAAGTATAAAGGTGGTGACCACACTGGGAACATAAGCCAGATCAGTTTCATGATCAATGATTCTATTGTATTACAAGTCATTACCATAAAGTACAATGGGACAAAAACCTTAGCCCAAGCCCCACACTTGAAAAACACTAATACAGCAAATACCGGATGGACGTAAGATATGATATACTGAAACTGTGAGATCAAGAGGAACAACCTTGAGAGCCAATAAATCATCATTGTGACGAATGACTATCAATCCAGTCAGATCTGTTCTTATCTCAACCCCTCGTGCCCCACGTTGGGCGCCAAAAGAACTGTCGTGGTTTAAACCCAGTCAGGTAACTTGTTCACTCACTCCCAGTGAGTGGTGCCGAGCTGAAAACAATCGAGGTCCGTGTCCCCCCCCCCCCACCGGGGTTCTGCCCTTCCCCACTCCCGGAGGAACGGGGAGGAGGATCGAAAAAAGTGCAACTCCCACGGGTTGAGACAAGAACAGTCCAGCAACCAGTGTACACAAATCACCACCGCAACTATCAACTACAACAATGATAAGGGAAAATAACAAGGGAAGAGAATACGATACCACCGGCCAAGAAAGCGAGTTCCACCCGGAAGCCCCTGTCCTTCCAGGTAACTCCCAGTCACCCCCCACCCCGGCCATGACGTGCTGTGGTATGGAATACCTCCCTGGCTAGCCCAGGTGAGGCGCCCCGTCTCTGCTTCCTCCCGGCTTCCCCTCCTCCCTGGCAGAGCATGAGCCTCACAAAGTCCTTGGTCAGGGTAAACATCACTTAGCAACAACTGAAAACATCGACTTCACCAACACTGCTCTCAGGCTGGAAGTCAAAACACAGCACTGCACCAGCTACCACAAAGGAAAAAAAACATGACTGCTACTGCTGAACCCAGGACAAATACAAACAAAATCCAGACAAAAAATCATTACCGGCTACGCAGCCCCACGTACAGACCATGGTGCAATCCGGTAGCTGTGCCCTCGGCCCCACGTACAGAATGTGGCACAATCCAATATCTGTGCACCCCCAGTACACGGACCCACGAACAGAATGTGGCACAATCCGGTAGCTGTGCAACCCCAATTCATAGTAATATGCGGCATAACCTGGTAGCGGTGTACTCCACTACCGGGACCCACTAATTCTTGTTATAGCCAACTATTTCTCTCATGCTCTCTTAGACCCCAAATCCCATCCTCATCGCCATTTATGTTCTAGAGTTCGAGGATAACGGGGGAGAGAAAACAAGAGACAGAGAACTCTCAACTAGGTTATTAATATAGGAAAATATAGAGATACTAAGAGATACAGTAAAGGATACTTCTGATGTTTGGTTATCTTACAACCCCAAGGGCCCTGTGAAGACAATCAGGAAGCCAGTTTCAAGAATCATCATTGCAGTGTGAGGTGGCAGGCTCAACCTTAGTGGGTGTCCTTGCGGAGGCAACGTTGACCTGGGTGGTATGAGGTTCTGCCTCCCCACATCACATGAGGCTCGGGCTTTTGTATTGACAAAAATGCACACTCATTCTGACGCAGGGGGCCTGCCTATGTTGGAAGAAATGGCTAGCAATATCTAGAAAGGTCTCCAACGGTCAAGACTTTTCTGGGGAGTTCTAAAGCAGAACTTTCCGTGTAGGTACCAAAGCTGGACTTTCTGGGGAGTAGCCAAAGCAGGACTCTCTGGGGAGGTGCCAAAGCCGGACCTTCCGGGGAGGAGCCAAAGCAGACAAACAGTGCTTTTCTATCTTTGTGTGCTTCACCAGGGACCGTTATCTACTGTCCCTAACACATTCGTGAATTACCTGGGCAATAGTGTCCATTGTTATGTCCATCCCTTGATCATGAGCCTATCTCTATGTTGCATCTCTGCCCTGGTGGCCTGGGGTGTCATGCTCCCATCAGGCTAAAAATAATTCACCCTTGTGTTGCCAAACTAAATCCATCTGAGCCACTTCAATCTTAGCAGCTTTATCCACCTGTTGGTTGGTGCTGCCTCACTCCAAAGGCTGAGGGCTTGTTTCTCTTTTGCAATTGCTTTTTCAGTTCCCCCTTCCCTAGCAAGTGATCCCAGCTGCTTGGCCTCCCAACCCTCTAGTTTGTGACCATCAGCCCCATTGTTCCAGCATTGGAGCAACCAGGTGACCATGTGCTCACCTGGTAGATGGCTGAAATCTTTTCATATATTCCGCAGCTTGGTTGTGGTCCAGGACTGAGAAGTTACCTCTTCTTCTTCCTTTGATTCCATTATTAACTCTTTTTAAGATGCCAACCCTGTAGTACATGCATTAGTTATTTCTTGTGTTGCTGAGATGCACTTCATATTATGAATGAAGGATGTTGTATCAAGCATGTAACTAAGGAGAAAAAGAAATCTTGGTCAGACTCTTGCCCGCGATCTTTCAGAGCAGCAGGAGGACCACAAGCTGTAGGAGATCGCAGGCAAGGACCTGGCCAAGGTTGACAACTGCTTAGCTTCTGAGATCATAGGAGATTGGGTGTTCCCAGGGTGGTGTGGCCATGGGTATAACACATGCAGTATTTGTGGCAACATGCTAATTCCCAGCAAAAGCTCCCCTACAGCAAATACCATCTGAGGAGCTGGGGGGGGAATCCATGTAAGGTCTGTTATGTTTCAAATATAAACCCTTCCCTGACATCCCTTCTCAATTAGATTGTCACTTCAAGTATTAGTATAATTGTTACAAGACACTCAGATATCGCTGGCAACTATATATGTATGTTTAAACACCACATACACACTGGCGTGTGCATATATCACACTTGTGTGTGTACATATATAGCTCCATGAAAATACAAATAAACACCTAATCAAATACTCCAGACACCTTTTCTATACCTGAAGATGTATACATACCTGCACTAGGCCACATTTTATTTAGTTGTATCCTGAATCTTCTTCAGTGAATCGCTGCTCTGAGATTATATATTTCAGCAAAGCTTTTTTAAAGAAGTAACTCAGATATCTCAAAAGAAATGAAAAATACACCTTCCAAGAACACCCACCGAGAAGTTGCTCATTTTTGTGGATTCCCCTTTTTCTGATATTATTGGCACTTCAGAAGCCTTGCTACTACCAGGGCCCTTTGATCTCTGCAACTTGGCGCCACAAGATTTGCCCTCTGTATGTTGTGAGAACTTAAAAAGGATTGTTTAAAGAGGGCAGCTTCTGTGTGATCGCACATTAGCCATACTTAAAATTATTATGGCTTTCGTGACATCAGAATTATGGGTTATTAGCAGTATTTTGAGGTATATAGGCTAGGGAAATTGCAATTCCTCTCTGGATGGCAACAACAGTTGAATCTATAGTGAAGATGAGGGAAAGGTGGGTTCACTATGGAATTACTTAAATTGAAGATTATTCCTTATGGGATTTATGCAATGGTTAAATGCTTCCCTCCCTCCCTTCTGTATGCTACTAAGGACTGAGTGACAGAAACATGTCAGAAATTACAACCCAAATATCATCCAGGAAATAATAATAATAATCCCATCATGATGATAAAGCCTGCTATGTTCATAAAAAAAACAAAGCAAAACACCACCTTCGAAATCAGTAAATGTCAAAAAATATATTCACTAATGTTAATATGCATAACAATTTTAAAAATATAGTATTTGTGACAAGTAATGTAATTACTGGACCTCTATAGAGAAGAGAGAATTTCTCTTCTGGAGTTAAAAGACCAACAGCTCTCCAAGTTCCTATCATATAGCAGACTTACCAAACCCAGTCAGGTAACTCGTTCACTCACTTCCCCCCCTTCTTTCCCTCCCCCTACTCCCGGAGGGACGGAGAGGAGAATCGAAAAGAATGCAACTCCCATGGGTTGAGATAAGAACAGTTTAGTAACTAAGGTATAACACAAATCACTACTGCTACCACCAATGATAATAATGATAAAGGAAATAACAAGGAAAGAGAATACAACACCTCAGCACCAGCCGACCGATAACTCGCCCCCCTCAGCCCAACCAAGCACCGACCGATACCTCATTCAATCCTGCAGTCTCCCCAGCCCTTCCGGCTAACTCCCAGTTACATCCTGGGAATGACGTGCTGTGGTATGGAATACCTCTTTGGTCAGTTTGGGTCAGGTGTCCTGTCTCTGCTTCCTCCTGGCTTCCCCTCCTCCCTGGCAGAGCATGAGGCTCACAAAGTCCTTGGCCAAACCAAAACATCTCTATCAGTTCTGTTCCCAGGCCGAAAGTCAAAACACAGCACTGCACCAGCCACCAAGAAGAAGAAACATGACTGCTACTGCTGAACCCAGGACAGAGGGCTATGATAAGAGTCCTGCCTATAACATAGGGTGGCTGTCTGAAATTACAGCTTATCTAGCATTCTTTTACTGCCTGTGGGGTGCTCACAACATCCTTGGTTTTATCTTTTAGCTTTTTCCTCACCATTACAGATATAGATCTTGCTTATTCTTTCCCTGTTTCCTAATATTTTGATCCTTCCACCAAAGCTATGAATTTATGGGAAATGTAAAATTGGAAGGAAGGGGTTTTTTTCTTACTTTCCTTGAGATTTTGTTACTTTGCAAGCTTTCTGCAAAGTAGTAGTTTCAAAAAATCCCACAAAAGAATGGACTTTTAAACTTGCACATATAGAATATTGTGGCGCCTGAATACCAAAATTCTTTTAGGTATTTTGTCCAGAGTATCTTGGATAACCTAGCCACATGGATGATACATGATGTGTAAAACTGGTAGAAAACAACTACCATTCTTGAAATGTCGTAAAAAAAAATGAAAAGGGGTTTTATGTTTAAAATTAAGGAAAAATTATCAGATCTGTTACCTTTGCTATTCCTCAGATATTTCTTCTGATGGTTACGTTTACTAGTAATATCTGGAGAAACTGCAGCCAGTTTTCTCACCAGATTTCTCAATAACTTTCTGTTTGTTTCTCCAGATATTACCCAGAATAGATTCTATGGAAAGAAGCTTCCATTTTAGCACTTCATCTGAAAAATATTTCTGATTACAAGACTTGATATTGACTGTTTGCAGTATTAAAATACAGTGCTGATGTTCCAGAACCTGTCCTTTGCACCTGCCCTCCCCAGGGGATGTTTTCTGGTAGCTAAATGCCACTTCGATCATATATGTATATTCAGACTCTGTGTGTGTGTTTAAGTGTGCACGTATATATATATATATATATTCATATATCTGACAGAGATGAAGAGAATTCTTATTCCACTGGTAACAACTGGTTGGTAGTAAAGAGCAAATAAGATGCTCAAAAAAGAAAGAAGTTGATGTTTCTAAATGATCTGGCTGGACTCCTACATTATGTACTTTCTTCCTAAAGAAGATGTAATCTCCATCATTTGTTGTTCTGCCATGTCATTGTCTGTATACTTTGTTATATAGAACAAATACAAGTATATATTATTATTTTGCATAAAAGTTGCATGGGCCTAACTGATAAGGTCTCTCTTTTGCCAACAACAGGAAGGACTGCTTGCATTAGTATTCATATTATTAATTTCAAAAACATTGTTGAGGGTGAAGGACTTCCAGGATATCTAGAGTGACCCTACAAAATATTTGATGTGCCACTCTAGGAAGCAGAAATTTTCTTTGTTTTGTTTGGATGGAAAAGTAGACTCTTTGTTCCCTAGGTCTCTGATTCCTGGACTACTCTCTTCAAAAGAAATTTCAGCTTTTTGTGTTTTTTTTAAAGCTGGAAGAAAGCGGTTTTCTTTGTTTTTAAGTTTATCACTGAAGGCAAAACTTAAAAGGACTTTTTAAAATAAGTGTAAAAATGCAAGCATCTGTTTTCCTATCACTGGTGGATAGTTAAATATCTCAAAGGAAGCTCCATTCTAACTTGACTTGCTTCAATCCACACCTAAAATACCAGCATGTGCTGGAGCCACCAGCGACATTAGGGGAGTTGGTATTGCTCAGGCATGCAAATGTGTAGAAACCTTCTTTGTAGAAGCTTCCTCATGAAAATGATGCACAAAGCTAACTATATATAAAGTGGTTTTAAAGGAGATACTTAAATAAAAATCTTTGCTATTTGTGCAAGGTCACAGGTTATTGTCATCTTATAGTTTGAAAGAGCTAGATTCAAGTAAACCAAAGCATGAGCACCAGAGATTTTTCCTGTGTTGCTCGATTTAACTTCATAGAATCATAGAATCAACTAGGCTGGAAAAGACCTTATATATCATCAAGTCAACCCCAGGACTGCCAAGATCACCACTAAACCATATCTCCGAGGGCCTCATCTACTGTGGGAGACAGTGTCAAACGCTTTACTTAAATCTGAATACACAATGTCCACAGCCTTTTCCTCATCAAGCAGGCAGGTCACCTTATCTTAGAAGGACATCAGGTGGTCAACCAGGACCTGCCCTTTAAAAGCCCATGCTGACTGAGCTTGATCCATCTGTTTTCCCACATGTGCTTTATGATCTCACCAGAATTCTTTTAGGTACTTTGACCAGAGTATCTTGGATAACCTAGCCACATGGATGATACGTGATGTGTAAAACTGGTAGAATACAACTACTGCTAGCAGTGCTCCAAATGCTACCTGGCTAGTCTCCACACACAAAGATGAACAAAGTCGATCAAATGGAATCATTGCGAAACATTACTGAAGGACAAAGGAATCCAGGAAGGCTGGACACTCAAGAATGAAATCCTTAAGGCTCAGGAGCAGGCGGTCCCTGCGTGCCAAAAATCAAACTGTTGGGGAAGAGACCAGCTTGGCTGAACAGGGAGATACTGCTGGAATTCAGGGGAAAAAAGAGAATTTATTACCTGTGGATGAAGGGGCAGTTACGCCATGAAAAGTACAAGATTGTTGTTGGGTTATGTAGAGACAAATGCCTGATTACCTTCTCTGTGAAGAAATATTTCCTAATACCCAATCTAAACCTCCCCTGGCACAGCTTGAGGCCTCTTGTCCTATCACTTCTTACCTGGGAGAAGAGACCAACCTCTACCTCACTACAGCCTCCTTTCAGGTAGTTGTAGAAGCTTCTCTTCTCCAGACTAATCACCCCCAGTTCCCTCAGCCGTTCCTCATAAGACTTACTCTCCAGACCCTTCACCAGCTTTGTTGCCCTTTTCTGGACCCACTCCAGCACCTCAATATCTCTTGTAGTGAGGGGCCCAGAAGTGAACACAGTATTCAGGGTGCAGCCTCACCAGTGCTGAATACAGGGGAATGATCACTTCCCTGGCCCTGCTGGCTGTGCTATTTCTGATACAGGCCAGGATGCCGTTGCCCATCTTGGCAGCCTGGGCACAAGCTGGCTCATGCTTAGCCGGCCGTCAATCAGCACCCCCAGGTCCTTTTCTGCAAAGCAGATTTCCAGCCACTCTTCCCCAAGCCTGTAGCATTGCATGGGGTTGTTGTGGCCCAAATGCAGGAACCAGCACTTTGCCTTGTTGAACCTCATACCGCTGGCCACAGCCCATCGATCCAGCCTGTCCAGATCCCTCTGCAGAGCCTTCCTATCCTTCAGCAGATCAATACTCCCAGCCAACTTGTTTTCATCTGCAAATTTACTGAGGGTACACTTAATCCCCTCACATCCAGATCATCATTGAAGATATTAAACAACAGCGGCCCTAACACCGAGCCCTGAGGGACACCACTGGTGACTGGTAGCCAACTAGACATGATACCATTTACCACCACTCTTTGGGCTCTGCCATCCAGCCAGTTTCCAACCCAGCTAAGAATCCTCCTATCCAGGCCATGAGCAGCCAACTTCTCTTGTAAAGCACTTTTAAAGGGTAATTAAGCAAAGAAACAGCTTCAGTCATTGGTGCCACAGGGTGGACAGGAACCTGGCCTTTCTTTTAACCTTTAAATTTTAAAATTGGCAAACAGATGCTGAACCATCAATTTCTTTACATGCCTGAGTGCCCCATGCTGTTATTGGATAGAGATATACTGAGTAAATTACATGCTTAAATTAAACAACAGTAGCTCTAACACCGAGCCCTGAGGGACACCACTGGTGACTGGTAGCCAACTAGACATGATACCATTTACCACCACTCTTTGGGCTCGGCCATCCAGCCAGTTTCTGACCCAGCTAAGAATCTTCCTATCCTGGCCGTGAGCAACCAATTTCTCCAGGAGAAAGCTGTGGGAGACAGTGTCAAACGCTTTACTTAAATCTGAATACACAATGTCCACAGCCTTTTCCTCATCAAGCAGGCAGGTCACCTTATCTTAAAAGGACATCAGGTTGGTCAAGCAGGACCTGCCCTTTATAAGCCCATGCTGACTAGGCTTGATCTCTCTGTTTTCCCGCACATGCTTTATGATCTCACTTATGATCATCTGTTCCATGACCTTCCCTGGCACTGAGGTCAGGCTGACAGGCCTGTAGTTCCCAGGGTCTTCCTTCCTGCCCTTTTCATAGAGAGGCGTCATGTTGGCCAACCTCCAATCCTCTGGAACCTGCCCACTAGACCAGGACTGCTGATAGATGATGGAGAGTGGCTTTGCAAGCTCCTCTGCCAGCTCCTTCATCACTCCTGGGTGTAACCCATCTAGCCCCATAGACTTGTATATGTCTAAGTGGAGCAGGAGGTCACTAATTATTTCTTCCTGTATTATATGCACAATACCTTAGCCTTGACCATATTGACTACCATCAGTGGCCCACCTTGAACTCCAATTGGGAGACTTGGAGACACACCATACATAACGCTGTTGACACATTTGAGAACACACAGAGAATTAGTCTTGAGGAGAAAAGACAACGTAGAAAGAATTGCGCACCACCTATACCACCCAAGGAGACCTTTTGCTGTGCTTTTTGCAACAGGATTTGCCTATCCCACATTGGCCTTTTAAGTCATCAGCTCGCTTGTAGTAAGCGTGGGTAAAGCCCTTCCCAAATCTTCATTCATGAAGTCAAGCCATGATGATGGGGACTTCAATCAGCTCCCCATCTCTGCCATCCACCTCAGGGAACCAATTACCCTGAGTATGGTTGCTGTGATTATTAAAGACTGAGGCAAAAGCCGCATTAAGTACCTCAGCCTTTTCCTTGTCCTTAGTCCTTGGATCTCCCCTAGTATCCAGTAGAGGATGGAGGTTCTTCTTGGCCTATCTTCTATTTTTAATAGATTTGAAAAAGTATTTTTTATTATCTTTTATGGCAGTGGCCAGATTTAGTGCCATCTACATAACCTAACAACATCCTTGTACTTTTCATGGTGTAACTGTCCCTCTGTCCCTTCTTTCACAGGTGATAAATTCTCTTTTTTTTTTTTTTTTCTCCCGTGAGTTCCAGCAGTATCTCCCTGTTCAGCCAGGCTGGTCTCTTCCCTGACAGTCTGAATTTCAACACATAGAGATCACCTGCCCCTGTGCCTTAAGGATTTCATTCCTGAAGTGTGTCCAGCATTCCTGGACTCCTTTGTCCTTCAGTAATATTTCCCAAGGAATTCTGCCAACCAACACCCTAAACAGGCCAAAGTCAGCCCTCAAGAAGTCTAAGGGTGGAGGTTTTGCTGACCTTCTTCCCGACTTCTCCAAGGATTAAAAGTCCAAACATTTCATCATCACTTTGCCCAAGATGGCCTCCAATCATCGCACCACCCACCAGTGGCTCTCTGTTTGTGAATCATAGAATCATAGAATTGTTAGGGTTGGAAAGGACCTGAAGATGATCTAGTTGTTCTCGGACAACATCCCTGTACTCTTCCCATGCCACCTGTCCTTGCTTCCACTTATTATAAGCCTCTTTTTTCATTTGAATTTTCCTCAGCAGCTCCTTATCCATCCAAGGAGGTCTCCTGGCCCTCCTCCTGCACTTCCTTCTGGTTGGGATGCAACACTCCTGAGCTTGCAGCAAGTGATACTTGAATATCAACCAACAGTCTTGGGCCCCTCTGCCCTCTAGGGCTGTATCCCATGGAACCTTCCTAAGCAGGTTCCTGAAGAGGCCAAAGTCTGCTCTTTTGAAGTCCAGGGCAGTGAGCTTGCTGCACACTCTTCTCACGGTCCTGAGGATCTCAAATTCGAGCATCTCATGATCGCTGCATCCAAGGCTGCCCTGGAGAGTCACATTTCCAACGAGCCCTTCCCTGTTGGTGAGCACGAGGACAAGCATGGCACCTCTCCTTGTCAGCTCCTCTATTACTTGCAGAAGGAAGTTGTCTTTCACACAATCTAAGAACCTCCTGGATTGCTTGTGCCGGGCCATACCGTCCTTCCAACAGATGTCAGGGTGGTTGAAGTCACCCATGAGAACAAGGGCCTGCAAGTGTGAGGCTTTTCCTATCTGTCTATAGAGTGCTTCATCCGCAGGTTCTCCTTGATCAGGCAGTCTGTAACAGATCCCCAGTTATGTCTCCCATAGCTATATTCCCTTTAACCCTGACCCACAAACTCTGTTAACTGCTCACCTGTCCCCAGACAGAGTTCCATACTCTCCAGCCTATCACTAACATAAAGGGCAACTCCCCCTCCCCACCTGACAGGCCTGCCTTTCCTAAAGAGCCTGTAACCTTCCATTCCAACACTCCAGTCATAGGAGCCATCCCACCATGTTTCTGTGATGCCTATTATATCATACCCCCGTAGACGTGCACACATCTCTAATTCCTCTTGTTTGTTCCCCATGCTACGGGCATTTGTATAGAGGCATCTGAGCTGAGATCCAAATGAAGCCGGCTCATTGGCTGGAGCAGCTGGGATATCTCTACATTGCTCCAGGCATTTATTATAGGTTCTGGCAACTGACTGGGTGTGTTGGAATAGAATGATGCTCCCCTCCCCCAACACATCTAGTTTAAAGCCTCCTTGACCAGTCTGGCAAGCCTCCTACCAAAACTGCTCTTTCCCCTCTTTAGAGCAGCTCCACCAGCCACCGCTAGACCTGGCCTACAGACTTGAGTCCCGTGTTCAAGACAAAGAAACTCCTGACTATGACACCACCCTTTTAACCATTTATTAACCTGGCCAATCCTCCTAGCTTTTTTTAGGTCCTCCCCTGTACCCTGAAGAATTGATGAAAAGACCACCTGAGCTCCAGAGCCCCTAACCACCTCCCCCAGGGCTCTGTAGTCCTTCTTTATGTTCCCCACGCTACTACTATCTATATCCCTAGCACCCACATGGATCACCAGGAGCGGGTAATAGTCTGTGGGACTTACTAGAGCAGGCAGCCTCTCTGCCATGTCCCTGATCCGTGCCCCCAGTAGGCAACACACCTCCCTTGAGACAGGGTCTGGCCAGCAGATGAGTGCTTCTGTCCCTTTCAGTGTAGAGTCCCCTACTACTACGACCCGCCACTTTTTCCTAGCGGCACCAGTAGAGATCTTCTTTAGCAGTGCATCAGCCAGCTGTTTCTGGCTCGAGTGCGCTTCCTCATTAGCCCCCTGCAGGACAGCAAAGCGGTTCTGCGTGGGGACAGGGGATTTAGGGGAAAGCCCCTTGCTTTTGGTTGTCCTTTTCCTTCTTTTTTTTGTTTCCTTTTGTCACTAATTCCCAGCTTCCCAGGTTAACGGCCTCCTTCTTTCCTTCATGAGGTAGAGGTGAAGCTCGAGGCCCCTGGACAGTTTGGGCCAGGAGCAAGCATCCCTGCTTCCTCTCAGCTTCCCTGACATCTCACAGCCTATTAACAGCATCCCGCAGCTCAGCCACCTCCTGAAGGAGGACCTCCACCAGGGAGCACCGAGTGCAGCCCTGCCCATTGTGCACCCTCCCCTCACAAGACCAGTGCAGGCACTCTCTACACCCTGAGCTCTGCACTGCAGCCTCCCCTCTCATCGGCTCTGTCTGGGTGCCTATGCTGGCCACCGCCGGGGCAGCCAGAGCAGAGCCCCCAGACGGGGCCCTGATCATACGACGGGTGCTCACCATCCCCCTCGCCTGCCTGCGCGAACTGCCTCGACCCGCTCTGTTGGCCCGCGCTTCCTGGGGCAGGTTTTTAACCAGTCAGGGCTGGTGCCGCTGCTTCAGGCTCCGCCCCCTGTGAGTCAGCTGCTCGCGTCAGCTGAGTTGCCGGCTCCTGGGCAGGTCCTGTCGAGGACTTGAGGCTCCCTCGGTGGCTCTTGTCGCTCTGAGTTGAGGCTCCTGGACGCTGATCTCCCCTCCCCCCCGCTCCGGTGTTGAAGGCGTCCTCTCTCGAGCTACTCACCTCAGCAATTGACCAGCAACGGTTGGTGATGCCCGGTTTAAATCTGCCGCCGTTCCTCCTGGCTCCGCCCCCTGTGAGTGAGCTGCTCGCGTCAGCTGAGCTGCCGGCTCCTGGGCAGGTCCTGTCGAGGACTTGAGGCCTCCTCGGTGGCTCTCGTCGCTCTGAGTTGAGGCTCCTGGACGCTGATCTCCCCCCGCTCCAGTGTTGAAGGCGTCCTCTCTCGAGCTACTCACCTCAGCAATTGAACAGCAGATCTAGCCAGGCATCTCCCCTCGTTGGCTCACTAACCAGCTGGGTTAAGAAGTTATCTTCCACACCCTCCAATAACCTCCTGGATTGTTTCTTCTCTGCTGTGTTGTGCTTCCAGCAGACATCTGGTAGGTTGAAGTCCCCCACAAGAACAAGGTCAAGTGATCGTGAAACTTCTCCCAGCTTTTTGAGGAACATTTCATCTGTAGCTTCATCCTAGCTGGGTGGTTTATAACAGACTCCTATCAGGATATCAGCTTGGTTGGCCTTCCACCTATCTTCATGAACAAACATTCAGCCTTCTCACTTACAGCATTGACTTCAAGGCAGTCAAAGCACTCCCTGACATACAGTGCAACCCCACCACCTATTTTTCCTTGCCTATCCCCTCTAATAGTGATCACAGTATTGGTCACTTAGGTCTTGTAGACTGAGATTAGTCTTCTTTATCACAGGAGCTGGAGTAAAATCAACTCTTCCACTCCATATGGGGACCTGCTCACCAGAGACTGAAGCCGCAGCTTTCATGGGATGATCATCCTTGATCTTTGTTCTCCTCTTCAGTTCATGCACCTGTTCCTCTAGAAATGAGGTAGGTTTTCCATTCCACTTTCTCATGTCTTCTCTGTGATGCCATAGGTAAAACCATAGGGTGGCCCGTGGAGTGTACTTCCTATATCTTCTCTCTCGAGCAGTGGGGTGCCTTTTTTTAATAGCTGCAACATGGGTTGGTACACGTGGGGAGCCAGATAGATACGACAGATTGTCTCTCAATTGTCTGAACTCCTGGGACAGTTTTTCCACAGCCAAGTTATTGCTGCCAATGAGCGGGCATATGATGACGGTGCATTCCATGTAAATTTCCGCCACATGGGTCGTGTACATTCGACTTCATCTGGATCTATGGGTGCATTCCCAGCATCCAGCCTGTGATAGATCATTTCGACAATGGCTGATTCCCTCAGAGACTGGATGACTTTCTCTAGAGTAGTCCACTTGGCCGAACGACTCATTCCATCATCCTTGTATGGAAACCTTTCCTTCACATCTGCCAAGAGCTGCCTCCAAAGGCTGAGGGCCTGTTTCTCTTTTGCAATTGCTTTGTCTATTCCCCCTTCCCTAGCAAGTGATCCCAGCTGCTTGGCTTCCCTACCTTCCAGTTTGTAACCATCGGCCCCATTGTCCCAGCATCAGAGCAATCAGTTGACAATATGATCCCCTGGAAGACAGGTGAAAACTTTCTGTGTATTCCACAGCTCGGTCGAGGTCTCGGGTTGAGAAGACACATCTTCTTCTTCCCTTTCCTAATAATAACTCTCGTTCAGATGCTGCCCTGTGTAGTAAGTACATTGGTTCTTCATCTCTCTTCACTGCAAGAGTTGTTCCTTGTGGCTCTCTTTTTCTTTTCCCCTTGCTTATGGGGACAACCAATATTGGCACTGATTGGTCCTTTGGTTTAGCTGCAGCGTCTATCACTGTGGTTGGAGTGGCTGCAGTGTCTTTCATTAGGCTTGGAGTGGCTGCAGTGTCTTTCACTAAGGTGGGAGTGGCTGCAGTATCTGTTGCAAGGGTTGGTATAACCGCTGTGCTTGTGGGTTGCATAGCACCAGCAGCAGCGTTGTCTGTTGCTGTTGGGGTTTGAATAGCTTCTGTACTTGTTGCTGGGGTTGGTGTAGTTGCTGTAATTGGAACTGGAGTACCTGCCTTGTCTGTTGTGGTCAGGGTCTGAGTAGCTGCTGTATTTGTCACTGGGGTTGGTGAAGCTGCTGTGCTTGGTGTTGGAGTAGCTGAATTGCATGTTGCTTTGCCATCAGATCCAGAGACATCTTTTTCCCTTTGAAGGCACTTGATAGGGTTGAACAGGGCTCTGTAAGCACAGGCCAAGCCCCAGCACTTTGCCATGATTTGTCCCTCTCTGGTATGACCAGGACAACCGCACACCTCGTTTAAGCGTCTTACTAGTTTTTCCAGATTTTGCACTCGTTGAGTGGTAAAGTTCCAAAGCACTGGAGGGTCCCACTTGCCTAGATACTTGCCCATACTATCCCACATACCCTGCCACTCATGACTGTCCAGCCTTGGAGAAAATCTCTTGGCGGTCCTCCTATATCATCATCTAACCCTAGACAAGACCCGAATCTGAACCTGCTTATCTTTCCAGATCAGAGGAAATGTGCCCTTCTTAGGGTGGTTATCATCATCATCATGGCTTGACTTCGCGAACGAAGATTTGGGAAGGGGTTTGCCCACGCTAACTACAAGCGCGCTGATGACTAAAAAGGCCAATGTGAGATAGGCAAATCTGGCTGCAAAAAGCACAGCGAAAGGCCTCCTTGGGTGGTATAGGCGGGGCGCAATTCTTTCTACGTTGTCTTTTCTCCTCGAGACTAATTCTGTGTGAGTTCTCAAAGGAGTCAACGGCATTATGTATGGTGTGTCTCCAAGTCTCCTGATTGGAGGCCAAGGTGGACCACTGATGGTAGTCAATATGGTCAAGGCTAAGGTACTGTTTCAGGGAGTCCTTATATCTCTTCTTTGGGGCACTTCTCTTGTGGCTACCGGTGGCAAGTTCATCATAAAACACGATCTTATGGAGGCGGTGATCCTTCATCCTAGAGATGTGCCCTGCCCAGCACAGCTGCAATTTCAGCAATATGGCCTCGATACTGGTGACCCCTGCCTGTTCGAGGACAGTAACATTTGACGCATAGTCAGTCCAATGGTTGTTTAGAATTGTACGGAGGCAGCGCTGATGAAAGCGAAAGGTGATGGCGGTAGATGACCCATGATTCAGACCCATATAAAAGAGTAGACAGTTCAATGGCTCTATAGACATTGATCTTTGTACTTTTCTTCATGTGCTTATTGCACCAGACTCTTTTATGGAGTTTTCCGCAGGCTCTATATGCCTTTGCTATTCTGTTGTCTATTTCTTTGTCCATCGTGGCATCCGAGGAAATAATGCTTCCCAGATAGCTGAACTGCTGAACTGACTTAAGCTCTGACTCGCCAATGGTAATGTGGGGATGATGGTAATATTCTTGTGGTGCAGGTTGGTAGAGAACTACTGTCTTCTTCAAGCTGACTTCCAGCCCAAAAAGCTCAGCCGCCTCCGCAAAGCAAGATGTTAAATGCTGCAGAGCTGCTTCTGTGTGGGCAACAAGGGTGGCATCATCAGCAAAAAGCAGTTCACAGACAAGATGATTTAGGGTCTTAGTGTGGGCCTTCAGTCGCCTTAGATTGAATAGGCTACCATCAGTACGATATCGAATATAAATGCCATTTTGTTTGTTGAGGTCTACTGTAGACCTTCGGAGCATCATGTTGAAGAAGATTATGAATAAAGTTGGTGCGAGAATGCAACCTTGTTTCACACCACTGGTTATTTGGAAGGGCTCAGAGAGTGCATCGCCATATCTGACTTGGCCTTGCTGATCCTCATGTAACAGAATAATCATTTTGAGGAACTTGGGGGGACAACCTAATCGTTCCAAGATCAGCCACAGGCCTTTTCTGCTCACAGTGTCAAAAGCTTTGGTGAGATCAACAAAAGTTACATAGAGCCCCTTATTCTGTTCTCTACACTTTTCTTGCAGTTGTCTGAGAACAAATACCATGTCTGTGGTATTTCCATTAGCTCTGAAACCATATTGACTTTCAGGTAGAAGTTCTTCTGCGATAGCGGGTACTAATCTGTTCAGTAGTACTCTTGCAAGAATTTTCCCAGCAATGGAGAGCAGAGTTATACCTCGGTAGCTTAAGCAGTCTGACTACACCTTTTTTCTTATACAGAGTGATGATGATTGCATCACAAAAATCTGATGGCAATTTACCTTGTTCCCAACAGCGCACAACTAGATCATGAAATTTAGCATGAAGTGCTTGACCTCCGTGCTTCCAGATTTCAGGTAGGACTCCCCAGCTGCCTTGCCAGTTTTCACCTGCCTTAGGAGTCTCTTCCATGGTAGGGGCTAAATCCAATTCATTTTTCACCAGATGTTGTAGAATGTGCTGGATTCCTTCGCCTTGGACTGCGTGGTTAGCACTAAAGAGTGTTTGAATATGTTCAGACCAACGATTCAGGATGGAGATTTTATCTGTAAGAAGCGTTTGGCCATCTGCACTAAGTAAGGGGCTTTGAACCTGAAATGGGGGTCCATACGCTGCCTTCAGAGCCTCATAGAATCCTCTGTGGTCACCCAGATCTGCACATAATTGAGTCTTTTCTACTAGGTTGAGCCACCACTTGTTCTGGATATCTCGAAGTTTCTGTTGGAGTTTGCTACATGCAAAACGAAAGGCTGCTTTTCTTACATGGCAAAGTGGCTGAGCAAGGTGTGCTTGATGAGCAGATCTCTTCTTTGTCAGCAATCCTGGACCTCCTGGTTGCTATCGTCAAACCAGTCTTTGTTTTTCTTTAAGGAGAACCCAATGGATTTTACGTAGGACTGCAGGATGCTATTTTTAATATGTTGCCAAAGCGCTTCAGGAGAAGAATCTATAAGCTGGTCTTCAAGCCTGGTTTGAAGGTTAGCCTGAAAGCTGTCCCTCACTGCAGCTATTGGGAGATTATTAACATTGAGCCTCCTCCTCGGAATGCCGCCCCTCTTAGGTTTGGGCTTGAAGTGGAAATTAAGTTTGCAATGCACAAGGAGCTGGTCTGTTTGACATTCTGCACTAGGCATCACTCAGGTGTGACAGACATCATGAGTATTTCTCTGGTGCACTAAGGCACAATCAATAAGGTGCCAATGTTTAGATCGAGGATGCATCCAGGTTGTCTTCTGGCTGTCTTTCTGCTGGAAAATAGTGTTGGTGATGGTAAGCTGTTGCTCTGCACAGAACTCTAGTAAAAGGCAACCGTTATCATTGCAGCTGCCAAAACCATGCTTGCCTAGTACTCCTTTCCAGGCTTCAAAGTTCTTACCTACTCGGGCGTTGAAGTCACCAAGGTTTATGATCTTATCTTCTATAGGAACTTTTTGAGTGAGGTGACGCAGGTCGGAGTAGAATTTTTCTTTTTCTGCAGGGTAAGCTTGCAGAGTTGGAGCATATATGCTGAAAAGAACAACATGTTGTGTAGTGGAAGACGTAGGGAGATAATACAATTGGAATGACCTGTCGGCAAATTTTCAAGTTTAGAGACTATGAAGTTTTTAATCATGAAGCCAACTCCAGAAAGATGACTTTCAGTTTTGGTTTTGCCTGACCTGTAGAGTGTATAGCCAGCACCATGTTCTTTTAGGCTACCTTCCTCACGAAAGCGAACTTCACTGAGAGCAGCAATATCAATGTTAAGTCGTGACAATTCGTGGGCTATTAGCACAGAATGGCGCTCAGGACGCCCGCTGTTCACTGTATCAAGCATGGTTCTGATGTTCCAACATGCGAGTGTCAATCTGGACACACCTTTGTACGCAGGTGTATGCCTTTGTCTCTTTCTCTTTAATCGACCTCAACAGAAGAGGCTAGCCAACCAGGTGGAGGGGGAGATGAGCTTTGGTTAAGCCACCTTTTCTAGGCCTCTCTCCATATGGAGGAAGCAGTGCTCTCCTTGTAAAAAAGGCTGCTTGGTCATTCAGGATGTTGCCAAACAAGACTGTCATCTCCTGGGTCAGCCTCGAGCGACCAATGTCCTGAACCGCCTGCATGCAGGGTTGGGTCTGCGACTTCCAGTGCACCTTATCACCTGCCATTGCGTCCCTCGCCTGTCACTACAGGGCTTTGCAAGTGTGGGTAAACCCTTCGGGCCTGCACAGTGGATTTCTCAGGTGAGGCACAGCATGCGCAGAAATGGCCCCACCCTTTACAACTGAGGTTTATCTGCCAGGGCCTAGTGAGCTTGGAAGGTGACAGCAAAGTCCTCAGGTTGTAGGTTGATTAGAGTGTCCTTCTCTTTGATGGATGGCCTTACAGGGCTATATGAGCTCCATCTGCCCAAGTTTGAAGTTAGAGTTGTCCTTCTCCTAGGATGGTTGCCCAAAGGCTAGTGAGCCCATCCTGCCCATGGATACACTTTGTCTGACCGTTCAGTTGAGACCTGTCTGGCATGGGAGACCCTACCAGAGGCATGTGCCACCACCAGCATAGCTCCCAACCTCACAAGGGCACACAAGCTCTTTCCCCACGACAACGGGGTTTCCACGAAAGAGTTAGGGTGGTACGGCCGTGGGTAAAACACACTATGAGGTCTCCATGCAGCCTTCTCTTCTCCAGGCTGAACAGCCCCAACTTTCTCAGCCTGTCTTCATATGGGAGGTGCTTCAGTCCCCTGATCATCCTGGTGGCCCTCCTCTGGACATGCTCCAGCAGTTCCATGTACTTTTTATGTTGAGGTCACTGAAACTGCACACAATACTCCAAGTGAGGTCTCACGAGAGCAGAATAGAGGGGCAGGTTCACCTCCTTCAACCTGCTGGTCACGCTCCTTTTGATGCAGTCCAGGATACGGTTGGCTTTCTGGGCTGCGAGGGCACACTGTCGGCTCATGTTCATATTCTCATCCACCAACACCCCCAAGTCCTTCTCTGCAGGGCTGCTCTGAATCTCTTCTCCCCCAACCTGTAGCTGTGCCTGGGATTGCCCCAGCCCAGGGGTAGAACCTTGTGCCTGGCATGGTTAAACTTCATAAGGTTGGCATCAGCCCACCTCACAAGTGTGTCGAGGTCCCTCTGGATGGCATTCCTTCCCTCCAGCGTATCAACCGAACCACACAGTTTGGTGTCATTGGCAAACTTGCTGAGAGCGCACTCGATCCCACTGTCCATGTCAGCGACAAAGATGTTAACCAAGACCGGTCCCAACACCGATCCCTGAGGGACACCACTCATTACTGGTCTCCAGCCAGACATTGAGGCATTGGCTACAACTCTTTCCATGAAGCCATCCAGCCAGTTCCTTATCCACCGTTTGGTCCAATTATCAAATTGATGTCTCTCCAATTTAGAGAGAAGGATGGCATGCAGGACAGTGTCTAACGCTTTACACAAGTCCAGGTAGATGACATCAACTGCTCTACCCCTGTCCATCAGTTCTGTAGCCCCATCATAGAAGGCCACCAAATTGGTCAGGCAGGATTTCCCCTTAGTGAAGCCATGCTGGCTGTCACCCAGCACCTTGTTGATTTTCATGTGCCTTAGCATGCCTTCCAGGAGAATCTGCTCCAAGATTTTGCCAGGCACAGAGGTGAGACTGACTGGTCTGTAATTCCCTGTGTCATCCATTTTCCCCTTCTTGAAAATGGGGGTTATATTTCCCTTTTTCCAGTCGTCAGGAACTTCACCTGACTGCCATGATTTCTCAAATATGATGGCCAGCGGCTTCGCAACTACATTAGCCAGCTCCTTCAGGACCCACAGATGGATCTCATCAGGACCCATGGACTTGTGCACGTTCAGGTTTTTAAGATGGTCTCAAATCAGATCCTCTCCTACAGTGGGTGCAAGGTCTTCATTCTCACAGTCCCTGCATCTGCCTTCCAAGACTTGGGTGGTGCAGTCAGAGCCTTTGGCAGTGAAGACTGAAGCAAAGAAGCCATTCAGAACCTCAGCCTTCTCCAAATCCTGTGTAGCCAGTTCTCCCGAGAGCTTCCTGAGGGGGCCTACGTTCTCCCTAGTCTGTTTTTTATTTGCTATGTACCTGTAGAATCCCTTCCTGTTATCTTTAATACCTCTAGCCAGGTTTAATTCTAACTGAGCCTTAGCTTTCCTAACCTGGTCCCTAGCTTCCCAGACAACATCCCTGTACTCTTCCCATGCCACCTGTCCTTGCTTCCACTTATTATAAGCCTCTTTTTTCATTTGAATTTTCCTCAGCAGCTCCTTATCCATCCAAGGAGGTCTCCTGGCCCTCCTGCTGCACTTCCTTCTGGTTGGGATGCAGCACTCCTGAGCTTGCAGCAGGTGATCCTTGAATATCAACCAACAGTCTTGGGCCCCTCTGCCCTCTAGGGCTGTATCCCATGGAACCTTCCTAAGCAGGTTCCTGAAGAGGCCGAAGTCTGCTCTTTTGAAGTCCAGGGCAGTGAGCTTGCTGCACACTCTTCTCACTATCCTGAGGATCTCAAATTCGAGCATCTCATGATCGCTGCATCCAAGGCTGCCCTGGAGAGTCACATTTCCAACAAGCCCTTCCCTGTTGGTGAGCACGAGGTCAAGCATGGCACCTCTCTTTGTCGGCTCCTCTACTACTTGCAGAAGGAAGTTGTCTTCTACACAATCGAGGAACCTCCTGGTTTGCTTGTGCCGGCTGTACTGTCCTTCCAACAGATGTCAGGGTGGTTGAAGTCACCCATGAGAACAAGGGCCTGCAAGTGTGAGGCTTTTCCTATCTGTCTATAGAGTGCTTCATCCGCAGGTTCTCCTTGATCAGGCGGTCTGTAACAGATGCCCACAGTAATGTCTCCCATAGCTATATTCCCTTTAACCCTGACCCACAAACTCTCTGTTAACTGCTCACCTGTCCCCAGACAGAGTTGCATACTCTCCAGCCTATCACTAACATAAAGGGCAACTCCCCCTCCCCGCCTGCCAGGCCTGTCCTTCCTAAAGAGCCTGTAACCTTCCATTCCAACACTCCAGTCATAGGAGCCATCCCACCATGTTTCTGTGATGCCTATTATATCATACCCCTGTAGACGTGCACACATCTCTAATTCCTCTTGTTTGTTTCCCATGCTGCAGGCATTTGTATAGAGGCATCTGAGCCGAGCACCAACTGAAGCCGGCTCGTTGGCTGGAGCAGCTGGGATATCTCTACATTGCTCCAGGCATTTATTATAGGTTCTGGCAACTGACTGGGTGTGTTGGAATGGAATGATGCTCCCCTCCCCCGACACACAATCTGTTAGAGCAACTGAATACACTTCTGCTGTTGCTTTATGAATGAGTTAACTTGCGCCCAGAAAGTTTTTCTGACACTTTGGATTATCCTGTATAATTATTCAGTTTAAATTTATTCGGTGTGTTTACTTTTACAAGCTATTTTGGGAGTTCAACATTGTTTGCAAATATTTATGTATTTATTTAATGGACAAGTATCTCTATGCTAGAGGGGAAAGTATTAAATATGACATTTGCTTAGTTCAATTTACTTTTTATCTTCAAATCTGTACTGGGTTGAGCAGTAGCAGTCATTTTTTCTCCTTTTTAGTAGCTGGTACAGTGCTGTGTTTTTGACTTTCAGCCTGGGAACAGTGCTGATAACACCAATGGTTTTAGTTGTTGCTAAGTAATGTTTACTCTGACCAAGGACTTTGTGAGTCTCATTCTCTGCCAGGGAGGAGGGGGAGCTGAGATGAAGCAGAGACAGGACACCTGACCCAAGCTAGCCAAAGAGCTATTCCATACCACAGCATGTCATGCCCAGTATTTATATACTGGGGGCAGTTACCCGGAAGGCCCAGATCGGTGCTCGGGTCAGCCTGGGTATCAGTCAGTGAGTGGTGAGCAATTGTATTCTCTCCCCTTGTTATTTTCCCTTATCATTATTATTTTTGGTGGTAGCAGTAGTGGGTTTGTGTTATACTTCAGTTACTGGACTGTTCTTATCTCAGCCCATAAGGTTTACATGTTTTTGGTTATCCTCCCTGTCCCTCTGGGAGTGGGGGGGGAAGGAAGGGGGGGGGGGGGAGTGAGTGAGTAGCTGTTTGGTTCTGATTTACCAGCTGGGCTTAAACCATGACAAAAGCCATAAGAAATTTTACTAGTTTCTTGCACGTTCCTTTGAGATCTGTGCTTGGGATTGCTAAAAAATGTCATATTTTTAATTAATTTTCAAACCAGTTTACAGTGAGCTAAGTTGAAAGTAATAATTTTAGGTAAAATAGTAAAGACTTTAGTTATGCTCTTTGGTGCTGGCAATTCTCATGTTTACCCTGAACTGATATTAATTAGAGTTGAGTATCTGGTCTGGGAATAATACAGTATTAAGTACCGAGGCACATCACTGCTTCAGAGGAGAGGCTTGTTCTCCGTTTGTTCTGTGCCTGTAACTGCCATTGATGTTAATGGGCATTACTTGCATGGCTGTGAGAATACTACGCCAGTGTCAACTTCACTGCTCCTCTAGCATTATCTTTCTTAAATTTAAAAAGAAAAGAAAGCTCTTCACAGTTTCTTACTGTTAAATAGCATGTGTGTGTGTGCATATAAATATACATAGCCTTATGGAAGACACAGCTGGGTAGGTCATTCATCGAAAATGAAAATAATAAACAGAAAATAGACTTTTTAGTGGTATGTATATACTATGGCTTAAAGGCTGTTGAAGTGGAAGATTTCATTGTAGCACTACTTTGGGGTCATCTCATGAGTACATGACATTTGAAAGACTGCCTTCTTGATATGGTGACAAGAGCAATTAAAATTTACTTGGGTCTATCTTGTGTGACTGCTTCAGGTGGTCTTTTAAACTGAAATATTTTCAAGTACATTAATGTCAATATTGTATAGATAATCCCCAAAGTAAATACAAATAATTAAAAGAAACAAGATACTCAGCAGTGTTAGATATTGGTATTACTAAAAAAAAATATTTTGATACACAAATTATTATGTATGGCATTTAAAATAAAATGTCCAAACTTTGTATTGAAGAAGAACCAGAATCTTGTTTAGTGTTGAAATTTGGTGTCAACAAACCAAGATAACTTAATTAGTGGTGCAAATAGTATATATTGACAGCTCTGGTTTGGGAAAATTATAATATGAATATTAACAGTCAAAGAGTCTCTGAAAATATTAGTGCCATGGTGATGAGATTAGTGAATTGGCTAATACTGTAGCAGAAAGCTGGATTCCAAGGGAATTATCCTTGAATGATACCAGTTGGTGCAATTCAAAGCCACAATTCAGTTGCTGTATAGAAAGCGTTAGGCATCCTTTTATGGTTTCACAGCTATGTGCCAGAGGTTAAATTAACATATGAAGAAAAGCATAAATTAAATATTTTGTGTTATGAAATTAAAAGTTGACTTTGCTTGAGCCATGGGGAGGATGTAGATGGAAGACAGCCTGTATTTCATCAGGGCTTGTTTTATAGGTGTTTCAGATTTAATGTGGTACATTTTTAATTTGGCATATTGATTGGAAAGCTGAATAGCTCATTAAGTTTCTGCAGACAACCTTGTTAAAGTAACTTTTTTTTGTTTGCTTGGGTTTTTTTTTGATCTCTACCAACCTTCTTAATCCCACCCCCTCTAAGGTGGAGTTGCTTAGGTTGATGTTTGTAAGAAGGAAGCATATTCTGTGTAGTAGCTGGGTAAAGTCCTCATCTAAGCAATACTAGTTACGTCTATTGGACTCCTCATGGTCCCTCTTGGTGAAACCTTAATTCTTCTGAACAAGAAGGGCTTGGTTATGGAGTATATATTCTTCTGTAAATTGGGATGAAAAGTAACAATAGTATGTTATATTCTTTAATGATTTAATGTAACCCAGACTTTACACTAAAAGTTTGGTTCTAACAAAAAAAAAAAAAGGAAATTTGTAGCATATGATTGTTGACATATGGGAATGTTCTTTATGGCAGCATTCATTACCAGAAGGGTTTTCTGTAGGTTTTGTGAGATCTGTACTAAGACCCAGGAGGAGCTTGGTAAGTGGCCAATTGTAGGCACCATTCAGAAGAAGATCTTAGTTTCTTTTGAATTGGGTTATGAACAGAGGAAAGACAAGTCTCTTGAGTATTGAAACTTTGTAAGAGTTAGTTTTCCAAAGTTGGGGAAATAATTGTTTGGTGATGATATTTAAATCAAAATAGAGCATTGCTCCCTGTGCTGCAACTGTTGGCCTTCATAAAAATCCTTATGGATGGATTTTGCTTCATGAATGTCAGCATTAAAACCTGGTTGAAAAGTAAATGTACAAAGTACTTGAAATATTTTTTTTTTCGTAACTAAACACCTTTTCTAGTTAATACACCAGTTACTCTGAATACTTTAGGGTTTTCAGACTCTGCGGTATTTATTGATATCTTCATGGAAAATGAGGTATAGCTTTAGTTCAGAAAATTACTGTGAAGAAATGGTAAAATAGACTTTCTCTGTGGATTTATTTAGTCATATCTGCCAACAGTGGCAGCAAAACTAAGCTTGCATTTACTCCTACAGAGTAGCTACAGCTATGGGAGACAAAGTTGGGCTGTATTCCATTCAAGAATTATTAACCAAATTCCAAATGCAAAATCTTCATTGATTTCTGAGCCAGCAAAGCATGTTTGTGTTGGAATATCTCATGACATTTGTCTTGCAGTGGTGGAATGCCAGTGGTGTTAGCTGTGGTGAAAGGGCTGTGTTGATGCAGATATTTTTACTTCTGCATAACCTAAGAGAGAGTGGAAATTGCTTGTGTAGGTTCAGCTATTGCTATTCTGGTCACTCTGCAAGGGGTACAGTCGTACAGTGCATTTGCTTTTTGTCAATTTTTGGGTTTGTTGTCATCAGAGCAATATAGCATATATTTTGTCTTGTCATTTGCAGAATAGCTATGACACTTCTGAATATGCAAGACTTGCTTTTTCAAATTGGAAAGTCCTGCATAGTTAGTGTCATCTAAATAGACATGCTGTCACATAACAGCATGTCCGCTGCTTAATAAAGACCAGTCCATTGACTTGCCATGGGCGTTGGCATTCCAGCAGGCTTATATCTGCAAGTACATGTTCAGCCAGATTGCTGAATACCTATAGTTGTGTCTCATGTGACCTGATATGTGCCCATTATATGTGAGAAATACTTTGGTTTAGTCATACAGAATCTCCTTGTTTGAGGAAGGGAGCGATGATGGGAGGTCCTGTAACAGCTGTGGAATTGAGTACCATTGGGTTTGTTTGTGTGGCATGGCCTATTGTATATTACAGGGCAATAAATGATCCTATTGTTTTATTGTCTATAAAGCTTTTGGTGGAGTAAATCCTTTTGCTCCTCAGAAGACCTGACTGTGGACACAGGAGACTGAAACGCCATCAGTGTCTGAGAAGTTCCTCACTGGTGAAGAAGAGCCCTGTAAAAATATACTTAAAAGATCCCACCACACCAAACCCTCAGTAGGGATAATGGAAGACCCCCTTGGCCCCTGCCAAGTAGCTGTTCCTTAAATCTGAAGCTGTTAATAAAATGTAATGCTTGTGAACAAGACTTATCAGGCAAGCAGTTTTTCTGCTTTTTGTCAAAGCTCTGATAGTTTGATAATTTTCTGATAACCCTTCTTGATCTGAATATTCAGTAGAACTCTGAAGCTCATTGAGCCGAGTGTGGAAGGGTCTCTGGCTTATACCTTAAAAAGTGCCATCTACCTATAGGCGTAAATCATAGGTGTAAACTAACAATAGTGTCTGTGGCTTTACACAAATACAGCAAACTGTTCTCACTTGCTAACAAGTAGAGAGAGAGGAATGTTCGGGCTGATGGGGGAAGAAACATCATGGGACTGATAACAACTAGGAAGACAGTAAATAAGACCAAGGATACTTGCCTTCAAGATAACAGAGCAGTGCCCAGCATGGAGTGAGACTGGAGCAGAACAGAAGCAAGGACTGAGCAGCTGCTAACTTGGCACTAGGACCTTGCAAGCATGCGCAAGCACTGAGATAATTCAGTAAATACAGTGAGCAAGACTGCCGGCGAACACCAGAGACGATGGCTGAAGATAGCATCTGGAGAGGGCCCACCTTGTCCCTAGTCTGTCTTTTTCTTTTTTTTTTTTGCAATGTACCTATAGTATCCCTTCCTGTTATCTTTCACACCCCTAGCCAATTTTAATTCTAACTGGGCCTTAGGTTGTCTAACCTGGTCCCTATCTTCACGGACGACATCCCTGTATTCTTCCCAGGCTGCCTGTCCTTGCTTCCACCTTTTATAAGTCTCCTTTTTCCCTCTTAGTTTCCTCAGCAGCTCCTTATCCATCTATGGAGGTCTCCTGGCCCTCCTGCTGCACTTCATTCTAGTTGGGATGCAATACTCCTGAGCTTAGGGCAGGTGATCCTTGAATATCAACCAACAGTCTTGGGCCCCCCTGCCTTCTAGGACTACATCCCATGGAACCTTACTAAGCAGGTTCCTGAAGGCCAAAGTCTGCTCTCTTGCATGTTCTATTGCATGTTCTTTTGTATGTTCTATGCATGTTCTATTGCAGCACTTTGTAGATGTACTAATTAACATGTGGTGTTGAACCCTATTTTATATAGAGGTATATATGGCATCAAGGTCCCTACTGAGTTAAAGCTCTCAGTTTTTCGGATGCAAGCTTGCCATGCATTCCCTGTGTTTCTGATGTGTGCCTTCACTGACTGGGCTGACTAGTGTAACTTCCTAGGTCTCTACTTAGTGGTTGCGATTTTCATGGGTAGGATGTCAGCCCTTTTGTACTTAAGGAGATAGGGTAATAGGTTAAATACAGCTTTCTTAAGCCCTCTGAATCACAAGGTAGGTAGCTTTTGAAGTCATCTGAGATTTGAAGACTGGTCAATGGGCTTGGATGTGAAGGTGGGAGGTGTTTGTGATGTGGGTGGTCAGAGACGGGTAGCCATATATGTGGTGCCACCTCTTCTCTGGAACTCTGAATTTATGGGTTAAGAAAGAGGTATGGGGGCCATGTATTCTAGTGTAGACCCTATTTTTATTGTATATCCTTTCTCAGGGTGCTCAAACGTGAATCTTCATAGAGACTCAAGATAAGCTTAAGCACTTACCACTCATTTAGTCTCATTTGTCTTCTCTTTGAAACTTCCAGTTTTATCTATTTTTTTTTTTTGCACTTCTCCATCAGGAAGTGGGTATAGGTTTTTCTCGTGGTTTAAGCCCAAGCCATAAATCAGAACCACGCAGTCTACTCCTCCCTACCTTTCTTCCCTCCCCTTGTTCCAGGAGGGATGGGGAGGAGAATCAAAAGAATGTAACGTGTTGAGATAAGAACAGTCCAGTAACTAAGGTATAACACAAAACCATTACTGCTACCACCAATAATAATAATGATAAAGGAAATAACAAGGGAAGAGAAAACAACTGCTCACCACCCACTTACTGATACCCATCCTGACCGGAGCAGCGATCTGGGCCTTCTGGGTAACCCCCCCCAGTTTATATACTGGGCGTGACGTGCTGTGGTATGGAATACCTCTTTGGCTAGTTTGGGTCAGGTGTCCTGTCTCAGCTTCCTGCCGGCTTCCCCTCCTCCATGGCAGAGCATGAGACTCAGAAAGTCCTTGGTCAGACTAAACATTTGAGCAGTAACTAAAAACATCGGTGCTGTTCCCAGGCTGAAAGTAAAAAACACAGCGCTGCAACAGCTACTAAGAAGGAGAAAAAATGACTGCTACTGCTGAACCCAGGACAGTTTTATCCTTTTACCTACCTTGGCTGTTGAGGTAGACAAAGAAATATTTAAAATTCTCAAAGACCATCAATGCCAGCTTAACACTTTAGCCAGTTACACTTAATTATGTTTTTATAAATAAGCTAGGTATTCATTACCTACTTTCCTGAGGAAAGTAAGAAAAAAAGAATGAAAAAGAATGTTTGAATTCCCTTTGGAGTTTATACAATCCCTCTTTGCAAAAAAAAAACAAAAAAAACAAACCAAAACCCCTCTTAGATTGTTTCTTCTTTTGCTCTACAGTAATATTTCTTAAATCTTTTTGGATAGGGGCCTTTCTGAACTGTCTTACTCTCATCACAATCCAGTGGCCCAAGAAGTCTAATTCTATAAAGTTAGTATCAGTCAAAGCAGAATGAGACTTTGGACAAGGTTAGAAGGTGGTGGGAGATGTTTAATGTACAAGCTGGATCTCCCCTCCTGGTAGAGGCCTTTCTAAGGACACATGCATTCAAGTGATGTAAACTTCCTGATTATTGCTGTACCTTGCTTTTGGCAGTGCATATAAATTCAGTGCAAGATTAGTAGGAATGTAGAGATAGAGCATGTGACTAGCATATGTATAAATCATAATATATAGATAATATAGTATAAGGAGAATACCAGACTTTTACCACTGTTACTAGATGAAATGGACTCCATAGAAACAATTGAAGGGTAAAGTAAAGCATCTGTTAAAAATTCGACTGAAGGTGAGCTCTGATGCACCAGCTAGGCTTGAGGCTTTTCAGGGAGATGAGTTTTTTTCCTGGTGTTTGCTTGAATAATGAAATTGCCCTCTCTGGAAGGTTATTCTTTGGAGCAGCAGAGTTTGTACATGTGTGAAACACATGTCAAAATGTTTACAATGAACTGGAGCAGTGAGGCAAAGCAGTAGGCTTTTGTTTTCACTGGCTTTGTAATGGAGAACTTATAATGAGGGTGAATGTGGAGGCAGTGTTCTCACAGGAGAATGGATAATTGATACATGAACTCTGAATAATCCTGAAAGATACAGCCATGAGAGGCCCGAGGAAGCTTAAGCAAGCAAGATATGAAGAATCTGGAATTCACCGAGTTATGAGAACTATGGACTGTTGGCAAGCTTTCGAGGTCAAGTTCTCACACCTGTGCTTAACCAATTATATGTTAGTCACTAAGGGTCTTCAAGACATGTATCCAATCATAATATGCCAAATCACTGTAAGTGCATGTAAGAAATAGTATATAAGGAGTTAAGGCTTTGTAATAAACGGCTTTTGTCTGATCATATAGATCTTTGACTGGGTCCATATATTTTCTGCGGCAAATGGCGCCCAAACAGGGACCCCCCTATTTTTCATATTGAAACTGAAGAAATTAAAGCACGTGGCACCGAAGAAAGTTGTAAAACGTGGGGTTCGATCTGGCAGGACCAGGATCGGGAGGTAGATGCCTCGGAACAGAGCCTTGTGAGCCCGGAAGACACTGCACAGTGCAAATAAGGTAGCAGCCGATGGGTCTGGAAGAGGATTAGGATGGGGAATCAAATAAGTAAAGAAGAAACGGCCATCCTTAAGCTCTTCCAGCATATCCTCTCAGCGAGAGGGATAGAATATGACAATAATCTGTTAAAAAGACTGTTGCTCTGGAGTAAAGAAAAAGAGCTGATCCAGGAGGTTAATGAAGCTTTTGATCTCGGTACACGCTTCTGGGATGAAGTTACTTGTGGGTCTAAGGAGGCAAAGTCTCTTGCTGCCCCCTGGCTACTACTGAAAGAGCCTCTAGCCGCAATGAAGGCTGAGAAACAGGCGGCAAAATCTGCTTTTACAGCTCTCCCTGACTCGCCTTCACAACAGCAGGGCTCGGCACCTACATTAGATTCAGCACCCGGTGCTACAGCCATGGTAGTGTCGTCTGTTTCGGGCATAAAAAATTATGGCCAAAAACTGGCGCGCAGGACAGTACGAAAGTTTGAGGACCCTGCGCCTTTCCCCTATCCTGTGTCAACAACGCATTTACCGGCGGTAGCTCCAGCTGATACTCGGGAGCCAGTAGCGGCTACTGAGCAACCGAAACAAACTGATGTCAACCCTTTTCGTGCTGCTACTGCCCCTAAACTTAATCTCCAAGATTTTTTGCTGGGGTGGGAGTCTCCTAAGGAGGAGAGTGTAACTCCAAATAAATACCCACCTCCACCACATAAACCACCGCTTGCATCGCTCCCACAGGAGCTGCAAAATGAGTGGAACTGGGGACAATGGACAAAATTCTTAGATAAACAATTGCAGGACTTGCGGGACTGTCTGGACAAATTGGGGGAGGAGAGGGAGCAAGCCCCAGAAAAAATGGAAAAAACGGATAAGATCAGTCCTTGTGATGTGTCATTACCACTGACTCCTGCATCTAATAAAGTTAATCCGAGTGCCATGAGATGGCAAGGCTGCATTCAGGATGCAATCATAGACAGTCCTATTTTACCGATAGATGTTCCCACTGCATTTCCTGTTATTATAAATACTCAGGGACAGTCTGTCTGGACTCCTATGGACAGGAAAGCTATGAAAGAAATTAAGGGAGCAATTACTCAGTATGGGTTGTCTTCCTCATATACACAGCAAATGTTATCTGCTTTCTTTTTTAGTAATGTTCTAACTCCAAATGATTGTCTCAGAGTGGCTGCAATTTTATTAACTCCTTCACAGCTCCTACATTTTAAAAGTGGGTTTGAGGAGCTTGCTGCAAGAGCTGCAGATGAGAATTCAGAGTGTAATCCTCATCACCCTTTGCACAGTGTTTCATCTGAAATGTTATTGGGAAAGGGACAATTTCACCCTGATGGAATACAAGCTCGTATGAAAAGTGAAGTTTTACAGCAAGCACAGCAATTGGCTTTAGCTGCTCTGAAAGCTGTGCCGGAAGCAGGAAAACCTAAACCTTCATATACATCAGTAAAGCAGGGACCTACTGAGCCATATATGCAATTTATTGACAGATTGACAGAGGCTATTGAAAAGAATATTGATCTGGCATCTAATGCTAAAGAATCAATGCTTATGTCTCTGGCTATGGAAAGTGCTAACCCAGCTTGTAAGTGTATTTTGCAGGTTTTGCCAAAATCTGCTGGCCTTCAGGAAATGATGGATGCATGTTCTAAAGTGGGCACAGCAGAGGAAAAGTCTGGATGCATGGCTGCTGCCTTCGCCGCTGCTGTTAAACCCCTTCTATAACAAGGTCAGGGTGATTGTGGGGGTACTAAAGGTATGAGATGTTATAACTGTGGATTGATGGGACATTTTAAAAACCACCAAAAAAACCAAACGGTGTACTGTAAAGAAAATTAGTTCAGCAACCTGCCCCCCTCAGGGTGGTGTTACTGGTTTTGCAGATAAATGTATTAAATGTGACAAATTTGGCCACAAGACAACTGAATGTCGTTGCTTTGCAACCTGGCTTGCCTAGCCCTTCAATGATACCTCAGGCTTGGGATTTAATAATAATTGATTTAAAAGACTGTTTTTTCACAATTCCTCTACACCCAAGCGACTGTGAAAAATTTGCTTTCTCTGTCCCAGCAATTAACAAAGGAGAACATGCTAAGAGATATGAATGGGTTGTTTTACCTCAAGGTATGAAAAATTCTCCTGTTATTTGTCAACTGTATGTTGCCTGGGCATTGCAACTGATCTGACAAAAACTGCAAAAATGTGTAATCTATCACTATATGGATGATATCCTAATTGCAGGCAAAGATTTAAACAAGGACCATCTGCTCTTCCTGCTACAATCAGAATTAGTGAAAGCAGGACTGGTAATTGTATGTAACAAGCCACGGAATAAATACCAACAAGATCCAAAACCATTTCCACAAGACAACTCCTATGTCTTGCGGGACCCGAACCACAAGATGCCCCCTGCTTCTTGCGGGTGTATACCAAATGGACGCAAGCAGCCGCGTATACGCCTTTACCTACGAGATTTCCAATCTCGATTTACGGAAGGCTTCCAAACTTTGCGTACGCTTACCAAACCAACCCAATTACCAATTTAGTCTTTATGCAAGATGCCCCCTGCACCTTACAGACTATATAAAAGAAAAGAATACCTTTTATGAGATGGTCCTTGTTTGCTCCTGCAATGACCCAAATGAGTCGAGGGGTCCCTCCAGGAAAAATTCCTGAGGGCCCTAGGGAGCCCTGTCGTCAGCGGGTCCTGCAGCCGAGCAGAGAGGGTCCCATCTGGGGTGCCAAATTGATTCGGAGAAAACTCCAGGAACAAACTTGCCAACAAAGTTTTCAAGCTGACAAGCAGGTATTCTTTATTGCGGCGCCAGGAGACACGGGGGATAGCTCCTCCTAATGTGTGTCTCCCAATTGCCACACAAGCCGTCCTTTTATAGCCACTGGGCATACATACGTATTCATGAGGCTATGTATGGATTACATCATTTTCCAGAAAGTTCCCCGCATGTGTACAGAATTGTGGTGGTGGTCTCTGAGGGTCGTTTACTTCTTCCAACAATCTTCATCACTTCTGGCAGCCTTTGAGGCATGTGCAGTAGATGCTCATACCCGTTTAATTGGTTCCTTAGCACCAGAGACATAATAATCCTCCTATCCTCCTACTTATCAGCTAGTTTAACTGTAGTCCATCCTGGACACCTGCGGTTCCCAGATACTCCTTATCCTGAGTCCTGTTCTTCTAGACTGCTTTTCTTACAGCTATGTCAACTATAACAATTTATCTTGTGAGAATTCTCAGTATGTTCTCTAGCTGTACTCTATTTTTTTCTCTATGTATCATGCACCTCAGTAATTTTCAATTGCTACTGTTACAAAGCCATCAAACTTAACATTACTTAGAACTAATTCTAAAGGTTTCTATATTCCATTTTGTGATTTTGTGCCCCCTTGTCTCATATCAGAGAAGCAGGGATTGTTCCGAAGGAGGTTTCTGTATAGTGTTTTATCAATGAAGGCACATATTAAAATAATTAACTACAATACAGAACTTTGAAGTGTATCTGAAGAAAGGTCATTTGCTTTATACTCACTTTGTCCATAAATACAATTCCATATTCCTGAAAGTTCAAAGATAAGGCCAAAGAAGACCCCCATAAAACGAGAGACAACATTTGTTTGGCTACCTGTCGTGGTTTAAACCCAGTCAGGTAACTTGTTCACTCACTCCCAGTGAGTGGTGGTGAGCTGACAACAATCGAGGTCTGTGTCCCCCCCCCACCAGGGCTCTCCCCTTCCCCGCTCCCGGAGGAACGGGGAGGAGGATCGAGAGAGTGCAACTCCTACGGGTTGACACAAGAACAGTCCAGCAACCAATGTACAACACAAATCACCACAGCTACTATCAACTACAACAATGATAAGGGAAAATAACAAGGGAAGAGAATACGATACCACCGGCCAAGAAAACGAGTTCCACCCAGAAGCCCGTGTCCTTCCGGGTAACTCCCAGTTACCCCTCACCCCGGGCATGACGTGCTGTGGTATGGAATACCTCCCTGGCTAGCCCGGGTCAGGCACCCCATCTCTGCTTCCTCACAGCTTCCCCTCCTCCCTGGCAGAGCATGAGCCTCACAAAGTCCTTGGTCAGGGTAAACATCACTTAGCAACAACTGAAAACATCGGCTTCACCAACACTGTTCTCTGTCTGGAAGTCAAAACACAGCACTGCACCAGCTAACACAAAGGAAAAAACATGACTGCTACTGCTGAACCCAGGACATTATCCACCCCTTATTCCATACCATTCACGTCGTGCTCAGATCCCACATTTTCAATACACCATCGCTCTCCCACATTTATGCATCCATATACATACAGACCAAGAGGAAAAAATCATTTTCTTAGTGCATGGACCAATCCCTATAATGCTGCCGAGTCCATTCGGTCCATGATGTTCAAAGTTCATTCTCTGTTGGGATGATGGCTGGAGGGAAGTCAGGGCCAGTCTCTGGTGACCTGGAGACATCTAGTTGAAGGGCTATAAAAGCATTACACAGCAAGCAACGGCATACAATTGAGTTCACTGGCTGTTTTCCCCTAAAATCAAATCCCCTTGAGGTATACATTGGACTTCCCCATCTTCCCGCATTACCCACCAAGTATATCCAGGTCCCTGAGCAAAAGCAATCCCACGAGTGGGTTTGCCTTTACCTGAAGCAGGAATAACCCAGACTGTCTTCCCCAGCAAATTCTTCATATGCACCACGGGAACTTAGTCCCCCTCTACAATATGTAAAAGTTCTGACTGGGCTGGGCCGGCCCTGTTGGCAGATCCTCTGGTGTTGACCAACCAGGTGGCCTTTGGTAAATGTGTATCCCAATGCTTGAAAGTTACCCCACCCATTGCTCTCAGTGTAGTTTTTAACAGCCCATTGTACCGTTTGATTTTCCCAGAGGCTGGTGCATGGTAGGGGATGTGATATACCCACTCAATGCCATGCTCTTTGGCCCAAATATCTATAAGGTTATTCCGGAAATGAGTCCCATTGTCTGACTCAATTCTCTCTGGGGTGCCGTGTCGCCACAAAATCTGTTTCTCAAGGCCCAGGATAGTGTTCCGGGCAGTGGCATGGGGCACAGCGTATGTTTCCAGCCACCCGGTGGTTGCTTCCACCATGGTAAGCACATGGCACTTACCTTGGTGGGTTGTTGGGAATCCATCTGTCAGGCCTCCCCATATTTTTACTTCAGCCACTGTCCTCCATACCAAAGAGGCTTTAACCGCTTGGCTTGTTTAATTGCAGCACATGTTTCACACTCATGAATAACCTGGGCAATAGTGTCCATTGTTAAGTCCACCCCTCGATCACGGGCCCATCTATATATTGCATCTCTGCCCTGATGGCCTGAAGTGTCATGGGCCCACCGGGCCAAAAATAATTCACCTTTATGTTGCCAATCTAAGTCCACCTGAGCCACTTCAGTCTTAGCTGCTTTATCCACTTGTTGGTTGTCCTGGTTTTCCTCAGTGGCCCGATTCTTGGGTACATGGGCATCTACATGACGTACCTTCACCACCAGGTTCTGCATCCTGGCAGCAATATCTTTCCACAGTGCAGCAGCCCAGATGGGTTTACCTCTGCGTTGCCAGTTGCTCTGCTTCCATTGCTTCAACCACCCCCACAGGGCATTTGCCGCCATCCATGAGTCAGTATAGAGATAAAGTACTGGCCACTTTTCTCGTTCAGCAATGTCCAGGGCCAGATGAATGGCTTTCACCTCGGCAAACTGACTCGATTCACCTTCTCCTTCAGCAGTTTCTGCAACTTATCATCCAGGACTCCATACAGCTGCCTTGCATCTCCGATGCTTTCCCACAATATGGCAGGACCCATCAGTAAACAAGGCATACTGCTTTTCACTTTCTGACAGTTTATTATAGGGTGGGGCCTCTTCAGCACGCTCCGCCTCATCCTTTGGTGACATTCCAAAATCTTTGCCCTCTGGCCAGTCCATGATGACTTCGAGAATGCCTGGAAAACTGAGATTTCCTATTCGAGTTCGTTGTGTAATTAGTGCAGCTCATTTACTCCATGTAGCATCAGTTGCATGATGTGTAGAGGAGACCCTGCCTTTGAACATCCAGCCCAGCACGGGCAACCGGGGTGCCAGGAGGAGCTGTGCTTCAGTGCCAATCACTTCCGAAGCAGCTCGAACCCCTTCATAGGCTGCCAGTATCTCTTTCTCAGTTGGGGTATAGCTGGCCTCAGATCCTTTATATCCCCGACTCCAAAAGCCGAGGGGTCGACCTCGAATCTCCCCTGGAGCTTTCTGCCAGAGGCTCCAGGTAGGACCGTTCTCCCCAGCTGCAGTGTACAGCACATTTTTTACATCTGGTCCGGTCCGGACTGGTCCAAGGGCTACTGCATGACCTATCTCGCTTTTAATTTGCTCAAAGGCTTGTTGTTGCTCAGGGCCCCATTTAAAATCATTCTTCTTTCCGGTCACATCATAGAGAGGGCTTACAATCAAACTGTAATTTGGGATGTGCATTCTCCAGTACCTCACTGCACCCAAGAAAGCTTGCATTTCTTTCTTATTAGTTGGTGGAGACATTGCTGTTATCTTGTTGATCACATCTGTGGGGATCTGTCTATGTCCATCTTGCCAATTATTTCCAGAAAATTGAATCCCCTGTGCAGGTTCCATGACCTTACTCCGTTTTATGGCAAAACCAGCTTTCAGCAGGATTTGGATTATTTTCCTCCCTTTCTCAAAGACTTCTTCCGCTGTATCGCCCCACACAGTAATGTCATCAATGTATTGCAGGTGTTCTGGAGCTTGCCCCTGTTCCAGTGCAGTCTGGATCAGTCCATGGCAAATGGTAGGGCTGTGTTTCCACCCCTGGGGCAGTCGGTTCCAAGTGAACTGGACACCCCTCCAAGTAAAAGCAAACTGTGGCCTGCACTCTGCTGCCAAAGGAATGGATTAAAATGCATTGGCAGTATCAATCGTGGCATACCACTTGGCTGCCTTTGACTCTAGTTCATACTGAAGTTCTAGCATGTCCGGTACGGCAGCACTCAAGGGTGGTGTGACTTCATTCAGGCCACGATAGTCTACTGTTAGTCTCCATTCTCCATTAGACTTTCGCACTGGCCATATGGGGCTATTAAAGGGTGAGCGGGTCCTGCTGATCACCCCCTGACACTCCAGTCTATGGATCAGCTGATGGATGGGAATCAGGGAGTCTCGGTTGGTGCGATATTGCCGCCGGTGCACTGTTGCGGTCGCAATTGGCACTTGTTGCTCTTCAACTTTCAGCAACCCCACAGCAGAGGGATCTTCTGAGAGACCAGGCAAGGTGGACAGCTACTCAATTTCCTCAGTCTCCAAAGCAGCAATACCAAAAGCCCACCGGTACCCTTTTGGGTCTTTGAAGTACCATCTCTTGAGGTAGTCTATGCCGAGGATGCATGGAGCCTCTGGACCAGTCACAATAGGCTGCTTTTGCCATTCCCTCCCAGTCAGGCTGATTTCAGCCTCCAGCACAGTCAACTCTTGGGATCCTCCTGTTACTCCAGAAATATAGATGGGTTCCACCCCTTGACAGCTTGATGGCATCAGGGTACACTGTGCACCGGTATCTACTAGAGCCTTATACTTCTGTGGGACTGATGTGCCAGGCCATCTGATCCACACAGTCCAGTAAATCCGATTGTCCCCTACCTCCACCTGGCTGGAGACAGGGCCCCTCTAATGGTCGACACAGCATTGGACACTTAAGTCGTGTTGAAAGGGATTATTCTTCATTATCACAGGAGCTGGAGTAAAATCAGCTCTTCCATTCCATCTGGGAAACTGCTCACCAGAGACTGAAGCCATAGCTCTCATGGGACGATCAGTCTTGGCCCTTGCTCCCCTCCAACCAATGTACAACACAAATCACCACAGCTACTATCAACTACAACGATAAGGGAGAATAACAAGGGAAGAGAATACGATACCACCGGCCAAGAAAACAAGTTCCACCTGGAAGCCCCTGTCCTTCCCGGTGACTACCAGTTACCCCTCACCCCGGCCATGATGTACTGTGGTATGGAATACCTCCCTGGCTAGCCCGGGTCAGGCGCCCCATCTCTGCTTCCTCACAGCTTCCCCTCCTCCCTGGCAGTGCATGAGCCTCACAAAGTCCGTGGTCAGGGTAAACATCACTTAGCAACAACTGAAAACATCGGCTTCACCAACACTGTTCTCTGTCTGGAAGTCAAAACACAGCACTGCACCAGCTACCACAAAGGAAAAAACATGACTGCTACTGCTGAACCCAGGACACTACCTTAATCCTGACTTGATTTTTCCTTCTAAAATCAACAAGAAATTGAAGGTTAATATGGGCCTTCATAGCAAGGAGAGTTACAATGACAATGGTTCTTCATGACTATTAAATATGCTTCTAGAGTTTCAGCGGCTCATTTGTACCATGACAAGTTTCTCACATGAACAGTTCTAACTAAGCTGACAGAAACATTTGTATGAAGTTCTTTTGCAACCCCTCACAGTCTTGGTCTAGGGAATGTAAAATAAAAGAAAACTGTCTGGTATGACCCCTAACTTCACTGGAACAGTGGACAACCAACTGAAAAAAAAAAAAAACAAACCACCCCGCATCAAACATACTTTTAAATGCATAAAGGTACTGTCCTGGGTTCAGCAGTTTTTCCTTTGTGGTAGCTGGTGCAGTGCTGTGTTTTGACTTCCAGCCTGAAGACAGTGTTGGTGAAGCCGATGTTTTCGGTTGTTGCTAAGTGATGTTTACCCTGACCACGGACTTTGTGAGGCTCATGCTCTGCCAGGGAGGAGGGGAAGCTGTGAGGAAGCAGTGATGGGGTGCCTGACCCGGGCTAGCCAGGGAGGTATTCCATACCACAGCACGTCATGCCCAGGTGGGGGGTAACTGGGAGTTACCCGGAAGGACACGGGCTTCCGGGTGGGACTCGTTTCTTGGCCGGTGGTATCGTATTCCCTTCCCTTGTTATTTTCCCTTATCATTGTTGTAGTTGGTAGTAGCGGTGGTGATTTGTGTTGTACATTGGTTGCTGGACTGTTCTTGTCTCAACCCGTAGGAGTTGCACTCTTTCGGTCCTCCTCCCCGTTCTTCCAGGAGCGGGGAAGGGGAGAGCCCCGGTGGGGGGGGGGGGCCTCGAATGTTGTCAGCCCAGCACCACTCACTGGGAGTGAGTGAACAAGTTGCCTGACTGGATTTAAACCACAACAGGTACACAATGGGTAAAAGACATCTACACTGGTCTTTTGTCTGTTAAGGGATAACATCCCAAATACATTGGCATGGCATGCTCACATGGCTGAGAGTACTGAGGAGCAGATCCTGCACGAGGTGACTGTTCCCTTCCCCAGTGCTCTTTGTTAGGTTTTTCTATCAAAACAAAGTGTCTCACAAAGCATTCCCTCCTAATTCCACCACCATGCTCCTGTACTGTGATGAAAGCAAGTCATGCCCAGTATAGAAACTGGGGGAAGTTACCCAAAAGGCCCAGATCACTGCTTGGGTCAGGCTGGGTATCGATCAGCAGGTGGTGAGCAATTGTATTGTGCATCACTTGTGTTTATTGTTTGGGTTTTTTTCTTTTCCCCTTTTAGTTTTATATTCTCTCCCTTTGTTATTTCCCTTATTATTAATATTGCTGGTGGTAGTAGTGGTTTTGTATTATACTTTAGTTATTGGACTTTTCCTATCTCAACCTGTGGGATTTACATTCTTTCGATTCTCCTCCTCATCCCTCCAGGAGTGGGGGAAGAAGGGGGGGGAGTGAGGGAGCAGCTGCATGGTTCTAAGTTACCAGATGGACTTAAACCACAGCAACTAAAAAGGAGCATGCAGTTTTAAATAACTGTCTTTTATTATCCATTCATAGCTCAGCACAATATATGAATATATTATAGCTAAGAGATTATCCAAGTATGGTAAATATGGTCTCACAGGCAAATAGGCTAGCTAGCACTAGTTTAAATGCTTATTCAGGTTTTCCTTTTCTGACAAGTTTATAAATAATTTGGGCTAAATACCATACCTTGGTAAAATCATAGAATCATAGAATAGTTAGGGTTGGAAAGGACCTTAAGATCATCTAGTTCCAACACCCCTGCCATGGGCAGGGACACCTCACACTAAAGCATGCCACCCAAGGCTTCATCCAACCTGGCCTTGAACATTGCCAGGGATGGAGCATTTACAACCTCCCTGGGCAACCCATTCCAGTGCCTCACCACCCTAACAGTAAAGAACTTCTTCCTTGCATCCAGTCTAAACTTCCCCTGTTTAAGTTTGAACCCATTACCCCTTGTCCTATCACTACAGTCGCTAGTGATGAGTCCCTCTCCAGCATCTTTGTAGGCCCCCTTCAGATACTGTTAAGAATATAATTAATTATTTTTCTGATTTGCTGAATACAGCACGCCTTGCAGGTTTAGAAATTCCATGATGTCTTGTAAGTATGTGAAAAGTGCTGCAAGTAGTTCCTTTACAGATATGATAGATTTTTTTCAGCAACAATATGTGCTTTGAACTATGCAGGAGGGCTCCCTAATATATATGGGCAAGAAGATGACATGAATAATTTTGTCCTTTCTGATATCACACAAAGGAACACCTTACTTCTAGAGATTTGGATAAATCTGGTTTGGGAAACATTAAAAAAAATAAAAAGTTGATGCAGTTCAAGATCTGTCACTATTTTCAGCAAGACTTTGGATATCATGTTCAGTTAAGAAGGTTTGGATCTTCTCCAGTCTTCTGTTGAGAGAATGATAATCAAGGCATAACCCTCGGCTGATAAATGAAACAGAAAATAGATTGCTATCAGCATAAGAGGTAGATCCTCTGACAGGTACGAGACTAAACTGATCTCGCAGAGATGAAAGATTTCTGGTTAGTATAAACATTTAAGTCATACTTTTCAGGAGAACAGTGACATGAGAAATCACATTATCACATAACTAATTGCGGTGATAGGTTAGGTGTCTCCTGAGCTTAAGGATTTCACCTTGAACTCCAAAAGTAGACTGATAGCTACATACCATGGGGCTCTAAAGAGCTTGCATTGAGACAAGTAGGAAATTGCCTCATTTCCACAGTCAGTCTTTGTGAGAGGGAGATTTTCCTTCTTCTGGTTCAGATGTCACAAGCAGGGAGAAAACAGCCTGCTCTGAAAAGATAAATGTTCAAGTGATAAGATGGAGGAACCTTAGTTCACTTCATAAAGACATGGAGTGGTAGAGATACAGAGTGTGCTTTACCCAGGGCCATTTTGTCTGATCTCAAAAGTTAAGCAGAGTTGGGTTTGGGTCTTGTCTAGGGTTAGACGACAATATAGGAGGACCAAGAGATTTTCCCCGAGGGTGGACAGTCATGAGTGGCAGGGTGTGTGGGATAGTATGGGCAAGTACCTAGTCCAGTGGGCCCCTCCAGTGCTTTGGAACCTCACCACTGAACAAGTGCATTATCCAGAAAAATGAAAACAAGGTGTGTTGTCATACCGGTCATACCAGAGAGGGACAAATCATGGCAATGTGCTGGGGTTTGACCTAGGTGCACAGAGCCCTGTTCAACACTCTCAAGCACCTTCAAAGGGAAACAATCTCTCTGGATCTGATGGCAAAGCAGCAGACAACGCAGCTACTCCAATTCCAAATACAGCAGCTACACCAACCATAGTGATAAGTACAGCAGCTACACCAACCATAGTGATAAGTACAGCAGCTACTCAAACACCGGCAGCAACAGACAGTGCAGCTGCTTCTGCTACTGAAAACCGAAGAACAGTGGCTGCACTATCCCTGACAACAGATACTGCAGCCATTCCAACCACAGTGATAATCACTGTAGCTAAACCAGAGGACCAATTCATGCCAATATCAGTTGCCCCTGTACACCAGGAGAAAAGCAAACAACAGGCACAAAGAGCAACCTGTACAGTGAAGAAAGATGAAGACCCAATGCACTTTACTACACGGGACATCATTTCAGCAAGTATTATGATTATGTGAATCAGGGGAAGAGGAAGTAGACGAGGTGGCTTCGTGACCCTGGACCTCAAAAGATGCTGCGGATGATGAGAAGAGATTTTACCCATCAACCAGTGGAGCACATTATCACCCCGTTGCTCCAATGCTGGGACAATGGGGCCAAAAGCCACAAACTAGAAGGTAGGGAAGATAGGCATCTGGGATCACTTGCTAGGGAAGGGGGAATTGACAAAGCAATTGCAAAAGAGAAACAGTCCCTCAGCCGTGCCGGCGGCTTTTGGCAGCTGTGAAAGAAAGTTTCTCTAAGAGGACGATGTTATGAGTCATTTGACCAAGTGGACTACGCTAAAGAAAGGCATCAACTCTCTGAGGGAATCAGCCATTATAGAGATGATCTATCAGGCCATATTCAGGGAATGCACCCGTAGATCCAGATGAAGTCGAATGCACATGACCCATGTGGTGGAAAGCTACATACAGTGCACCATCATCATATGACCACTCATTGGCAGCAATAACCTGGAATGACATAGTACCACAAAGAGTGGATGAAATGATTTGTCAACTCCGAGAGTTCAAAGGCAATCTCACCCCTTCCATCATTTCAGCTGTGGAAATACTGTCCCAGGAGTTCAAACAATTGAGAGGCGGCCTATCCGATATATCCAGCTACAGACAGGTACCAACACACGTCTCAGCTGTTAACAAAAGGTGTCCTTCTCCTCAAAAGAGAAGATACAGGAGATACACTTAATGGGAAACCCTATGGTTTTACCTGCGAGATCATGAAGAAGACATGAGAAAGAGGGATGGAAAACCTACCTCAGCTCTGGAGGAAGAGGTGCGTGAATTGAAGAGAACAAAGGTCAAGGATGATCATCCCATGAAAGCTGCAGCTTCAGTCTCTGGTGAGCAGGTTTCCAGATGGAGTGAAAGGGCTGATTTTACTTCAGCTCTTGTGATAACGAAGAATAATCCCTGTCTGAATGACGTAAGTGATCAATGTTGTGACCACTATTAGATGGGCCTTGCCTCCAGCCAGGTGGAGGAAGGGGAAAATTTTGCACCAACCAAGACTTCCTGATTCTCCTCCAAAAGCTGTTCCATAGACTGGAGAACCAAGGAGTGATCAGTAGGACTCGCTCACTCTTTAATAGCCCCATGTGGCCAGAGCAAAAGCCTAACGGAGAGAGGAGACTGACAGTCGATTAACATGGCCTGAATGAAGTCACACCACCACTGAGTGCTGCTGTTCCGCACATGCTAGAACTTCAGTATGAACTGGAGTCAAAGGCAGCCAAGTGGGATGCCACAATTGAAATTGCCAATGCACTTTTTCTCAGTTCCTTTGGCAGCAGAATGCAGGCCACAGTTTGCTTTTACTTGGAGGGGCGTCCAGTACACTTGGAACTGACTTCCCCAGGGGTGGAAACACAGCCCTACCATCTGCCATGGATTGATCCAGACTGCGCTGAAACAGGGGCATGCTCCAGAACACCTGCAATACATTGATGACATTATCATGTGGGGTGATACAGTGGAAGAAGCTTGATAGAAAGGGAGAAAAATAATCCAAATCCTACTAAAAGCTGGTTTTGTCTATCTTGATTGTTGTGGGGTTCGGGAGAATGCATATCTGAAATTACCCTTTGATTGTAAGCCCTCTCTGTCATGGGCCCCCGAAGAAGAATGATTTTAAATGGGGACCCCGGCAACCATGAGCATTTGAAGAAATTAAATGAGAGATAGTTCATGCAGTAGCCATTAGACCAGTTTGGACCGGGCAGATGTAAAAAATGTACTCTACACCACAGCCGGGGAGAATGGTCCTACCTTGAGCCTCTGGGAAAAAGGGGAGATTTGAGGTCGACTTCTCAGCTTTTTGAGACAAGGAGAGAGAGAGGATCAGAGGCCAGCCATACCCCAACTGAAAAAGAGAATCTGGCAGCCTGTGAAGGGATTCGAGCTGCTTCAGAAGTGATTGGCACTGAAGCACAGCTCTTCCTGGCTCCCCAGTTGCCCATGTAGGGCTGGATGTTTAAAGGCAGGGTCTCCTCTACACATCATGCAACCAGTGCCACATGAAATGAGTGAACTGCACTAATTAGACAAAGAGCTCGAATAGGAAATCTCAATCTTCCGTGAATTCTAGAAGACATCGTGGACTGGGCAGAGGGCAAAGATTTTGGAATGTCAGCAGAGGAGGAGATGATGTGTGCTGAAGAGTCCCCCCACATAATAAACTGTCAGAAAGTGAAAAGCAAAAAGCCTTGTTTACTGATGGGTCCTGTCATATTGTGGGAAAGCATCAGAGAAGAAAGGTAGCTGTATGGAGTCCCTGACGACAAGTTGCAGAAATTGCTGAAGGAGAGGGTGAATTGAGTCTGTTTGCCAAGGTGAAAGCCATCCAGCTGGCCTTGGACATTGCTGAACAAAAACATGGTCAGTACTTTAACTCTATACTAACTCCTGGATGGTGGCAACCACCCTGTGGGGATGGTTACAGGAATGGAAGAAGAGCAACTGCCAATGCATAGGGAAACCCATATGGGTGCTGCACTGTGGCAAGGTGAGAAGAGTGTGCAGCAAGATCACAGCCCTGGACTTCAAGACAGCAGACTCCGGCCTCTTCAGGAACCTGCTCAGTAAGGTTACATGGGATATAGCCCTAAAGGGCAGGGGGGGCCAAGACTGTTGGTTGATATTCAAGGATCAACTGCTGCAAGCTCAGGAGTGTTGCATCCCAACTAGAAGGAAGTGCAGCAGGAGGGCCAGGAGACCTCCTTGGATGGATAAGGAGCTGCTCAGGAAAATTCAAAGGAAAAAAGAGGATTATAAAGAATGGAAGCAAGGACAGGTGGACTGGGAAGAATACAGGGATGTTGTCTGGGAAGCTAGGGACCAGGTCAGGAAAGCTAAGCCCCAGTTAGAATTAAACTTGGCTAGGGGTATTAAGGATAACAGGAAGGGATTCTATAGGTATGTAGCGAATAAAAGACAAGGGACAATGTAGGCCCCCTCAGGAAGCTATTGGGAGAACCGGCTACCCTGGATTTGGAGAAGGTTGAGGTTCTGAATAACTTCTTTGCCATGGTCTTCACTGGCAACGGCTCTGACCGCACCACCCAAGGCTTGGAAGGCACACGCAGGGACTGTGAGAATGAAAACCTCAGGCCCACTGTAGGAGAGGGTCTGGTTTGAGACCACCTTAAAAACCTGAACATGCACAAGTCCATGGGACCTGATGAAATCCATCCACAGGTCCTGAAGGAGCTGGCAAATGAAGTTGTTAAGCCGCTGGCCATCATATTTGAAAAATCGTGGCAGTCAGGTGAAGTTCCTGATGACGGGAAAAAGGGAAATATAACCCCCATTTTCAAGAAGAGGAAAATGGATGACCCGAGGAGTTACAGACCAGTCAGTCTCACCTCTGTGCCTGGCAAAATCCAGGAGCAGATTCTCCTGGAAGGCATGCTAAGGCACATGAAAAACATCAAGGTGTTTGGTGACAGCCAGCATGGCTTCACTAAGGGGAAATCCTGCCTGTCCAATTTGGTGGCCTTCTATGATGGGGCTATGGAACTGATGGACAGGGGCAGTGCAGTTGACGTCATCTACCTGGACTTCTGCAAAGCGTTCGACACTGTCCCACATGACATCCTTGTCTCTAAATTGGAGAGACATCAATTTGATAGGTGGACCACTAGGGGGATAGAGAACTGGCTAGATGGCCGCATGCAAAGAGCTGTGGTCAAATGCGCAGTGTGCCATGAAAGCCAACTGTATCCTGGGCTGCATCAAAAAGAGTGTGACCAGCCTGTCCAAGGAGGTGATCCTGCCCCTCTACTATGCTCTTGTGAGACCTCTTCTGGAGTATTGTGTACAGTTATGGTGTCCTCAACATAAAAAGGACATGGAACTGTTGGAAGAAGTCCAGAGAAGGGCCACGAGGATGATCAGGGGACTGGAGCACCTCCCATATGCAGATAGACTGAGAACGTTGGGGCTGTTCAGCCTGGAGAAGAGAAGGCTGCATGGAGACCTCATAACAGCATTCCAGTATCTGAAGGGGGCCTATAAGGATGCTGGGGAGGGACTCTTCATTAGGGACTGTAGTGACAGGACAAGGGGTAATGGATTCAAACTTAAACAGGGGAAATTTATACTGGATATAAGGAGGAAGTTCTTTACTGTTAGGGTGGTGTGGCACTGGAATAGGTTGCCCAGGGAAGTTGTTGAATGCTCCATCCCTGGCGGTGTTCAAGGCTGGCTTGGATGGAGTCTTGGGTGACATGGTTTAGTGTGAGGTGTCCCTGCCCATGGGACTAGATGATCTTAAGGTCCTTTCCAATCCTAACTATTCTGTGATTCTATGATCATGTACCTAAGCCATATAGAATTCAAGCCGTGCCCTAAGAAATGTCTCGAATTGTGTTTCAGCCTCACTTTACGCTAATATCACAGTTTTATGATAGCACTATCACAATCATCCAATTATATTATGCCTGTAAAAAGTACAAATTATACAAAAAGTGTGAAAGCATCCCGCTTTAACACAATGCTTCTAGTCTCATCTGTTAATTAGGAGGTTTTTTTTATCCCACTCAAGATGGAGCTGGCTAACACTGTCCCCCGCATAGAAAGCACAGCCTGGAGATCTGAGAGCAGAAGGGATGAGGACCAAGCCTTGGCAATCTGCATTTGTTTGCTTGAGCACTGGGTGGAACAGTTACCTGATTCCTAGCTGGAAAGATGCCACAGAACAGCTCTTCCCTGGTGGCAGCACACAAAGGAAGGACCGCCTGTCCTAAATTTTTTCTGCACTCCTCAGCTACTTAACGAGAAATGAGATGCATCAGAAGTAATAATGTAAAACTGATGAAATGCTGAAATACTGAACTTACAATAGCCTAAAAGGTTTTACACTCTGATAAAAACCCAATAGTATTGCTGACTAGTTTGGGAATAATAGATATCAGATACTATGCGTGCTATGCAAGACAATTCTACACAAAAAATTAAGAAAGAATTAGAGACAAGGAAAGGTAGAATGAGACACAGGAAAATTAAATTATTCACCTCACTGTCATTTAATCTCTTGTGTTAAGTAGATTCTCCTATAATTCTGAAAATTAACACCCCAACTTTTATTAGAGTTGCATCCTGCTATGAGCCAAAAGGGAAACTGTGGTCAAGTTAAATACTAACAAATACTGACTCAATCATGGCAAGTATATCTTGCTTTTGTATTTAATAGTAGCCTACACGCACCAGCTGAAGTCGAGCTCCTATGTTACAGGCACATATGAAGGATCATTCTTTGTAAACTATAGACATGATAGAAACGTGGGATCCAAGAAACACAACATATTAACACATTTCACAGATAAGGAACTGGCAGACATTCTTAACATAGAGAATCTTTCAAGTTCTGTTTATACAGAAGTCTCTACCACCAGAAACAAATTATTGGATTATAAAAGGACATAAATTTCCCAGTGTTCTGGATTAAGCAGTAGCAGTCATTTTTCTCCTTCTTAGTAGCTGGTGCAGTGCTGTGTTGTTGACTTTCGGCCTGGGAACAACACCCATGTTTTTAGTCGTTGCTAAGTCATGTTTACTCTGACCAAGGACTTTCTGAGTCTCATGCTCTGCCAGGGAGGAGGGGAAGCCAGGAGGAAGCAGAGACAGGACACTTGACCCAAACTAGCCAAAGGCGTATTCTATACCACAGCATGTCATGCCCAGTATATAAACTGGGGGCAGTTACCCAGAAGGGCTAGATCACTGCTCGGTCAGGCTGAGTATCAGTCTGCGGGTGGTGAGTGGTTGTATTATCTTCCCCTGTTATTTCCCTTATCATTGATATTACTGGTGGTAGCAGTAGTGGTTTTGTGTTATACCTTAGTTACTGGACTGTTACTGGACTTAGTTACTGGACTCAACCCGTGGGAGTTACATTCTTTCAGTTCTCCTCCCCCTCCCTTCCGGAAGTGGGGGGGGGGGGGGGGGGGGGAGTGCAACAGAGACTGTGTGGTTCTGATTTACGGCTAGGCTTAAACCACGACCCCCAGTTAAGCTTGGCACAGTTCATTGCTCCAAATAAGTTGGGCATATTGTTTTCACTAGCCTATCTTATAAGTCTAGCACACTGACCCATGCAGCCATGTGTTACACTACAGAGTTTCTGAAGTCCCCTTTCCTTGTTTTTTTTTTAAAGAATGAGCAATAATGTCCTCAAATTGATCTTTTCAATTCATCAATCCCCACTTGCCCAGCTGGTGTTCAAGGTACCTCAGATGTGTTCTCTGTCAGTACTCAAGGTCCCCAAAAGCCCTTCCCACCACAACAATTCCATCTCCGCTTCAAGGAGAGGCCTGATCACAGAGGAAGAGATGAGATGAGCCTTGGAAAGAAGTTCTTTGAGGCAATATGTCGTGGTTTAAACCCAGTCAGGTAACTTGTTCACTCACTCCCAGTGAGTGGTGCCAAGCTGACAACAATCAAGGTCCGTGTTCGTCTCCCCCCCCCTCCCTGCACCGGGGCTCTCCCCTTCCCCGCTCCCGGAGGAACGGGGAGGAGGATCGAGAGAGTGCAACTCCTACGGGTTGAGACAAGAACAGTCCAGCAACAAATCACCACCGCTACTATCAGCTAAAACAATGATAAGGGAAAATAACAAGGGAAGAGAATACGATACCACCGGCCAAGAAAACGAGTTCCACCCGGAAGCTCCTGTCCTTCCGGGTAACTCCCAGTTACCCCCCACCCCGGGCATGACGTGCTGTGGTATGGAATACCTCCCCGGCTAGCCCGGGTCAGGCGCCCCGTCTCTGCTTCCTCACAGCTTCCCCTCCTCCCTGGCAGAGCATGAGCCTCACAGAGTCCTTGGTCAGGGTAAACATCACTTAGCAACAACCGAAAACATCGGCTTCACCAACGCTGTTCTCAAAACTAGAAGTCAAAACACAGCACTGCACCAGCTAACACAAAGGAAAAAACATGACTGCTACTGCTGAACCCAGGACATTATCCACCCCTTATTCCATACCATTCACGTCGTGCTCAGATCCCACATTTTCAATACACCATCGCTCTCCCACATATATACATCCATATACATACAGACCAAGAGGAAAAAAAATCATTTTCTTAGTGCATGGACCAATCCCTATAATGCTGCCGAGTCCATTCGGTCCATGATGTTCCAAGTTCATTCTCTGTTGGGATGATGGCTGGAGGGAAGTCAGGGCCAGTCGCTGGTGACCTGGAGACATCTAGTTGATGGGCTATAAAAGCATTACACAGCAGGCAACAGCATACAATTGAGTTCACTGGCTGTTTTCCCCTAAAATCAAATCCCCTTGAGGTATACATCGGACTTCCCCATCTTCCCGCATTACCCACCAAGTATATCCAGGTCCCTGAGCAAAAGCAATCCCACGAGTGGGTTTGCCTTTACCTGAAGCAGGAATAACCCAGACTGTCTTCCCCAGCAAATTCTTCATATGCACCACGGGAACTTTGTCCCCCTCTACAATATGTAAAAGTTCTGACTGGGCTGGGCCGGCCCTGTTGGCAGATCCTCTGGTGTTGACCAACCAGGTGGCCTTTGGTAAATGTGTATCCCAATGCTTGAAAGTTCCCCCACCCATTGCTCTCAGTGTAGTTTTTAACAGCCCATTGTACCGTTCGATTTTCCCAGAGGCTGGTGCATGGTAGGGGATGTGATATACCCACTCAATGCCATGCTCTTTGGCCCAAATATCTATAAGGTTATTCCGGAAATGAGTCCCATTGTCTGACTCAATTCTCTCTGGGGTGCCGTGTCGCCACAAAATCTGTTTCTCAAGGCCCAGGATGGTGTTCCGGGCAGTGGCATGGGGCACAGCGTATGTTTCCAGCCACCCGGTGGTTGCTTCCACCATGGTAAGCACATGGCGCTTGCCTTGGCGGGTTGGTGGCAGTGTGATATAGTCAATCTGCCAGGCCTCCCCATATTTATACTTCAACCATCGTCCTCCATACCAAAGAGGCTTTAACCGCTTGGCTTGTTTAATTGCAGCACATGTTTCACACTCATGAATAACCTGGGCAATAGTGTCCATTGTTAAGTCCACCCCTCGGTCACGGGCCCATCTATATGTTGCATCTCTGCCTTGATGGCCTGAAGTGTCATGGGCCCACCGGGCCAAAAATAATTCACCTTTATGTTGCCAATCTAAGTCCATCTGAGCCACTTCAATCTTAGCCGCTTTATCCACTTGTTGGTTGTTCTGGTGTTCCTCAGTGGCCCGACTCTTGGGTACATGGGCATCTACATGACGTACCTTCACCACCAGGTTCTGCACCCGGGCAGCAATATCTTTCCACAGTGCAGCAGCCCAGATGGGTTTACCTCTGCGTTGCCAGTTGCTCTGCTTCCATTGCTTCAACCACCCCCACAGGGCATTTGCCACCATCCATGAGTCAGTATAGAGATAAAGTACTGGCCACTTTTCTCGTTCAGCAATGTCCAGGGCCAGCTGGATGGCTTTCACCTCGGCAAATTGACTCGATTCACCCTCTCCTTCAGCAGTTTCTGCAACTTGTCGTCCAGGACTCCATACAGCTGCCTTCCATCTCCGATGCTTTCCCACAATACGGCAAGAGCCATCAGTAAACAAGGCATACTGCTTTTCACTTTCTGACAGTTTATTATATGGTGGGGCCTCTTCAGCACGCACCACCTCCTCCTCTGGTGACATTCCGAAATCTTTGCCCTCTGGCCAGTCCATGATGACTTCTAGAATGCCTGGACGACTGGGATTTCCTATTCGAGTTCGTTGTGTAATTAGTGCAGCCCATTTACTCCATGTAGCATCAGTTGCATGATGTGTAGAGGAGACCCTGCCTTTGAACATCCAGCCCAGCACGGGCAGCCGGGGTGCCAGGAGGAGCTGTGCTTCAGTGCCAATCACTTCCGAAGCAGCTCGAACCCCTTCATAGGCTGCCAGTATCTCTTTCTCAGTTGGGGTATAGCTGGCCTCAGATCCTTTGTATCCCCGACTCCAAAAGCCGAGGGGTCGACCTCGAGTCTCCCCTGGAGCTTTCTGCCAGAGGCTCCAGGTAGGACCGTTCTCCCCAGCTGCAGTGTACAGTACATTTTTTACATCTGGTCCGGTCCGGACTGGTCCAAGGGCTACTGCATGACCTATCTCGCGTTTAATTTGCTCAAAGGCTTGTTGCTGCTCAGGGCCCCATTTAAAATCATTCTTCTTCCGGGTCACATGATAGAGAGGGCTTACAATCGAACTGTAATTTGGGATGTGCATTCTCCAGAACCCCACTGCACCCAAGAAAGCTTGCGTTTCTTTCTTATTAGTTGGTGGAGACATTGCTGTTATCTTGTTGATCACATCTGTGGGGATCTGTCTACGTCCATCTTGCCATTTTATTCCCAAAAATTGTATCTCCTGTGCAGGTCCCTTGACCTTACTCCGTTTTATGGCAAAACCGGCTTTCAGCAGGATTTGGATTATTTTCCTCCCTTTCTCAAAGACTTCTTCCGCTGTATCGCCCCACACAATAATGTCATCAATGTATTGCAGGTGTTCTGGAGCTTGCCCCTGTTCCAGTGCAGTCTGGATCAGTCCATGGCAAATGGTAGGGCTGTGTTTCCACCCCTGGGGCAGTCGGTTCCAAGTGAACTGGACACCCCTCCAAGTAAAAGCAAACTGTGGCCTGCACTCTGCTGCCAAAGGAATGGAGAAAAATGCATTGGCAATATCAATCGTGGCATACCACTTGGCTGCTTTTGACTCTAGCTCATACTGAAGTTCTAGCATGTCCGGTACGGCAGCACTCAATGGTGGTGTGACTTCATTCAGGCCACGATAGTCTACTGTTAGTCTCCATTCTCCATTAGACTTTCGCACTGGCCATATGGGGCTATTGAAGGGTGAGCGGGTCCTGCTGATCACCCCCTGACTCTCCAGTCTACGGATCAGCTGATGGATGGGAATCAGGGAGTCTCGGTTGGTGCGATATTGCCGCCGGTGCACTGTTGTGGTCGCAATTGGCACTTGTTGTTCTTCAACTTTCAGCAACCCCACAGCAGAGGGATCTTCTGAGAGACCAGGCAAGGTGGACAGCTGCTCAATTTCCTCAGTCTCCAAAGCAGCAATACCAAAAGCCCACCGGTACCCTTTTGGGTCTTTGAAGTACCCTCTCTTGAGGTAGTCTATGCCGAGGATGCATGGAGCCTCTGGACCAGTCACAATAGGGTGCTTTTGCCACTCCCTCCCAGTCAGGCTGATTTCAGCCTCCAGCACAGTCAACTCTTGGGATCCTCCTGTTACTCCAGAAATATAGATGGGTTCCACCCCTTGACAGCTTGATGGCATCAGGGTACACTGTGCACCGGTATCTACTAGAGCCTTATACTTCTGTGGGACTGATGTGCCAGGCCATCTGATCCACACAGTCCAGTAAATCCGATTGTCCCCTACCTCCACCTGGCTGGAGGCAGGGCCCCTCTAATGGTCGTCACAGCATTGGACACTTAAGTCGTGTTGAAAGGGATTATTCTTCCTTATCACAGGAGCTGGAGTAAAATCAGCTCTTCCACTCCATCTGGGAAACTGCTCACCAGAAACTGAAGCCGTAGCTCTCATGGGACGATCAGTCTTGGCCCTTGCTCCCCTCTTCAGTTCACTCACCCGTTCCTCCAAAGCTGAAGTAGGTTTTCCATCCCACTTTGTCATGTCTTCTCCGTGATCCAGCAGGTAAAACCATAGGGTACCCCGTGGCGTATACCTTCTGTATCTCCTCTCTTGAACAATAGGACGTCTTTTGTTAATAGCTGAGACGCGTGTTGGTACACGTGAGGAGCTGGATAAATCAGATACATCGTCCCTCAATTTGTCGAGGTCCTGGGACAGTTTTTTCACAGCTGAGATGATGGAAGGAGTGAGATTGTCTTCGAACTCTCTGAGTTTATGAACCATTTCATCCACTGTTAGTGGTACTATGTCATTCCAGGTCACTGTTGCCAATGAATGGGCATATGATGACGGTGCATTCCGTGTAAGTTTTCGCCACATGGGTCGTGTACATTCAACTTCATCTGGATCTATAGGTGTATCCCCGTTATTCGGCTTGATGTGATAGATCATCTCTACGATGGCCGATTCCCTCAGAGACTGGATGCCTTTGTCTATAGTAGTCCACTTGGCCGAACGACTCGTAACATCGTCCTTGTACGGAAACCTTTCTTTCACAGCTGCCAAGAGCCTCCTCCAAAGGCTGAGGGACTTTTTCTCTCTTGCAATTGCTTTGTCAATTCCCCCTTCTCTAGCAAGTGATCCCAGCTGCTTGGCTTCTGTACCTTCTAGTTCGTGACCATCGGCCCCATTGTCCCAGCATCGGAGTAACCAGGTGATGATGTGCTCCCCTGGTTGACGGGTAAAATCTTTTCGCATATTCCGCAGCTCGGTTGAGGTCCGAGGTCGAGAAGTTACCTCTTCTTCTTCTTCTTCGTCATGTGAGGATGACTCCTGATCAGATTCTGGACCGGGTGGTGAATTCATTGGTTCTTCATCTCGCTGCACCCTTTTTGCCTCCTTTTTGCTTGTTCTCTTGCGTACAGGGGCAACCGATATTGGTACGAATTGGTCCTCTGGTTTGGCTGCAGTGATTATCACTGTGGTTTGAGTAGCGACTGTACTTGTTGCTGGGGGTGGTGTAGCTACCGTGCTTGGAGCTGGGGTAACCGCGCTGTCTGTTGCAGTTGAAGTTTGAGCAGCTGCTGTACTTGCCACTGGGGTAGCTGCGCAGTTCATTGCAGCCAAAGTTTGAGTAGCGACTGTCGCTTTGCCCTCAAATCCGCCGACATTCTTTTCCTTTTGAAGGTGCTGGATAGTGTTGAACAAGGCCCTGTAAGCATAGGCCAAGCCCCAGCACGTTGCCGTGATTTGTCCATCTCTGGTATGGCCAGAATGACCACACACCTCATTTAAGTGTTTTACTAATTCTTCTGGATTTTGCAGTTGTTCGGTAGTGAAATTCCAAAATACTGGGGGGGCCCACTGACCTAGATACTTGCCCATACTATCCCACACACCCTGCCACTCATGGCTGTCCAGCCTCTGGGAAAATCTCTCGGTCCTCCTACATCGTCGTTTGACCCCAGACAAGACCCAAACCTGAATCTGCTTAACTCTTGAAATCAGTAGTGGGCAAAACACACTCTGTATGCGTGTTAGCATGGTGATTCCCATCACCATCAGCAAACAAGTCTCAAGAGCATTAAAAGGCCATTTAAAAAATTCGAAACTCTCAAATGTAAATGGTCTGGGGGGACGACTAGGAGGGTAAAAGGATGTCTCCTTCACAGGTTGAGCACCTGAGAAGGAGAAAAAAGATGTGTAATTGCTAAGCACCTCCATCATATACCTCCCAAAGTATAAAGGTGGTGACCACACTGGGAACATAAGCCAGATCAGTTTCATGATCAATGATTCTATTGTATTACAAGTCATTACCATAAAGTACAATGGGATAAAAACCTTAGCCCAAGCCCCACACTTGAAAAACACTAATACAGCCAATACCGGATGGACGTAAGATATGGTATACTGAAACTGTGAGATCGAGAGGAAAAACCTTGAGAGCCAATAAATCAGCATTGTGACGAGTGACTATCAATCCAGTCAGATCTGTTCTTATCTCAACCCCTCGTGCCCCACGTTGGGCGCCAAAAAGAACTGTCGTGGTTTAAACCCAGTCAGGTAACTTGTTCACTCACTCCCAGTGAGTGGTGCCAAGCTGACAACAATCAAGGTCCGTGTTCGTCTCCCCCCCCCTCCCTGCACCGGGGCTCTCCCCTTCCCCGCTCCCGGAGGAACGGGGAGGAGGATCGAGAGAGTGCAACTCCTACGGGTTGAGACAAGAACAGTCCAGCAACAAATCACCACCGCTACTATCAGCTAAAACAATGATAAGGGAAAATAACAAGGGAAGAGAATACGATACCACCGGCCAAGAAAACGAGTTCCACCCGGAAGCTCCTGTCCTTCCGGGTAACTCCCAGTTACCCCCCACCCCGGGCATGACGTGCTGTGGTATGGAATACCTCCCCGGCTAGCCCGGGTCAGGCGCCCCGTCTCTGCTTCCTCACAGCTTCCCCTCCTCCCTGGCAGAGCATGAGCCTCACAGAGTCCTTGGTCAGGGTAAACATCACTTAGCAACAACCGAAAACATCGGCTTCACCAACGCTGTTCTCAAAACTAGAAGTCAAAACACAGCACTGCACCAGCTAACACAAAGGAAAAAACATGACTGCTACTGCTGAACCCAGGACACAATAACAATTCCATTCATATTCAAGAGACATGTATAGAGTATGAGTCTCTGGTCTTTACTAGAAATTAATGCAGGAGTTCCTGAGTCTGATTTGTGTAACCCAGAAGAGTGCACAGTATATCATAAAACCCAATGCTAACATTTTCAGTGATTGCATTTACCACCTCTGCTGGGGACAATGATATTCACTACTGCTACCACTGCCAAAAGAAGTACCTAGAAAATATTGTGAGACCTTCAATTAAAATACTCAGTCCCTATGATACAAGTGAGTGACTTTTTTTTATACTAAGAGGACAGTGGTAGGAGATACAGAAACAGTATTCCCACCTTAACAGTTCTGTCAGGCAAAAGATGCATCAGTATATCAAGAACCGCACACTCATATATGCATTCTCACACTGACTTGTTCACTAATTACTCCAATATCCCTTAATATTAACCAATAATTTTTTTTACATACCTTCTAGATGAAAGTGCTCATCACCAATAGTGTCTCTGTAGCCTTCCCCAGATAAATCCTGTGAAACAAAAAAAAACAAAAAAAAACAACAAAAAAAAACAAAATAAAACAAAACCACAAATGTACTATATACACAGTGTTGAGGTGTTAAGAATGTGTATTTCTTATTTCCAGGATTAATTTAAAACACTAATGACAGCAGAGAAGCCTTTTTCCAGGAAGTAAGTCAATCACTTTATTAGTGGTAGTCAATGAATTTGGTGCTATTTTACAATGCTCTGGACATACTTTAGGACAAAAATTCAATGGAGATGAATAGATTGTATAGGGGAAAGAAAAAAGAAGTGGTCATATTCAAATTCTTTTACAAAGTAGATTAATATTTAGCATTTCAACATTCTGTCAATCAAGCAAGATAAAAAAACTCCAAACTGAAACAATAAAGGAGAAATAAGCCCTTCACTACCCACAGAGGAATGTTATCACTTGGTTCCACCAACAAACAGAAAACTTTCATATGCCAGAGGTCACCTAAGAAAAGCAGATACCAGACTCTGAAGAACTGCCTGATCCCTCAGTCCTGAAATTAATGAATTTTTGTCAGCCCCAGTACATCTAGAACAATACTGAAGCAGATGCCATATATATGCAGATAATCTTATCTGAGACCCAAAAACATTTTTCTAATGGTGCTCAAGTAGGGCATCAGTGGGATTTGGAACTAAGCCCACTTACAAAGACACCGAAGAGTATTCTTACTCTCTTATTAGCAGACCCTTCCAGCTCCAGTCCCCACCATAGCTAAACCATAAGCAATGACAGCTATCCTCATGTTTTTCCTTCTCCTGTACATTCCAAAGACTCTGGCATCACCATATTGTCCCTGAGCTTACATTATAGTCTGGTTGCCTAGGTATTTCACAAACACTCTCTGCCACTGACAAATAGTTATGGTGATAAAGGAGGATATGGTCCTAAAAAGCTGAGCTGGTGTCCTGCACTCAGGGCCACTATTTTACCTGCAAAAACATACCAGGAACACAGAGAAAGCATTCTCAGAATCAACCTGTGAACTTGAAGTTGACAGTTCAGAGCTTTTTGCACAAGCCAATAACCTGTGAAAATTAATGTTTCATTGTAATCATTAACTTTACTGTTAAGCAATTTTATCTGATAAAAGCAGTTCACCTTTTTTTCTCAAAAAAGCTGACAGTTCTTTTCTGCCTTCCACAGGCCCAAATTTTATGCTTTTAAATTAGTTATCAGAACATAACTAAGCCACAGAAGCATATCTTAGGAATTATTCACTATAGAATCATAGAATAGAAGCATAGAATAGTCAGGGTTGGAAAGGACCTTAAGATCAAGTTCCAACCCCCCTGCCATGGGCAGGGACACCTCACACTAAACCATCTCACCCAAGGCCTCGTCCAACCAGGTCTTGAACACTGCCAGGGATGAAGCATTCACAGCCTCCCTGGGCAACCTATTCCAGTGCCTCACCACCATAACAGGAAAGAATTGCCTCCTTATATCCAATCTAAACTTCCCCTGTTTAAGTTTTAACCCATTACCCCTTGTCCTATCACTACAGTCTCTAATGAAGAGTCTCTCCCCAGCATCCCTATAGGCCCCCTTCAGATACTAGAAGGCTGCTATGAGGTCTCCATGCAGCCTTCTCTTCTCCAGGCTGAACAGCCCCAACTTCCTCAGCTTGTCTTCATACAGGAGGTGCTCCAGTCCCCTGATCATCCTCGTGGCCCTTCTCTGGGCTTGTTCCAACAGTTCCATGTCCTTTTTATGTTGAGGACACCAGAACTGCACACAATACACCAGGTGAGGTCTCACAAGTAAAGGGGAAAGATCACCTCCTTCAACCTTCTGGTCACGCTCCTTTTGATGCAGCCCAGGATACGGTTGGCTTTCCGGGCTGCAAGCGCACACTGCCTGCACATGTTCATTTTCTCATCAACCAGCACCCCCAAGTCCTTCTCCACAGGGCTGCTCTGAATCTCTTCTCTGCCCAACCTGTATCTGTGCCTGGGATTGCTCCGACCCAGGTGTAGGACCTTGCACTTGGCATGGTTAAATTTCATGAGGTTGGCATCAGCCCACCTCACAAGTGTGTCAAGGTCCCTCTGGATGGCATTCCTTCCCTCCAGGGTATCAACCGAACCACACAGCTTGGTGTCATCGGCAAACTTGCTGAGGGTGCACTCAATCCCACTGTCCATGTCAGCGACAAAGATGTTAAACAAGACCAGTCCCAACACCAATCCCTGAGGGACACCACTCGCTACTGGTCTCCAGCTGGACATTGAGCCTTTGACCACAACTCTTTGTGTGCGCTCAGCCAGCCAGTTCTTTATCCACCAAGTGGTCCATCCATCAAATTGATGTCGCTCCAATTTAGAGACAAGGATGTCATGTGGGACAGTGTCGAACGCTTTGCAGAAGTCCAGGTAGATGATGTCAACTGTACTACCCCTGTCCATCAGTTCTGTAGCCCCATCATAGAAGGCCACCAAATTGGTCAGGCAGGATTTCCCCTTAGTGAAGCCATGCTGGCTGTCACCCAGCACCTTGTTGTTTTTCATGTGCCTTCGCATGCCTTCCAGGAGAATCTGCTCCAAGATTTTGCCATGCACAGAGGTGCCTGTTGTCCCTAGTTTGCCTTTTATTCACAATGTACCTATAGAATCCCTTCCTGTTATCTTTCACATCCCTAGCCGAGTTTAATTCTAACTGGGCCTTAGCTTTCTTAACCTGGTCCCTAGCTTCACAGACAACAGCCCTGTATTCTTCCCGGGTCACCTGTCCTTGCTTCCACCTTTCATAAGCTTCTTGTTTCCTTCTAAGTTTCCTCAGCAGCTCCTTATGCATTCATGAAGGTCTCCTGGCCGTCCTTCTGCACTTCCTTCTAGTTGGGATGTAACACTCATGAGCTTGTAGCAGGTGATCCTTGAATATCAGCCAGGAGTCTTGGGCTCCCCTGTCCTCTAGGGATATATCTCATGAAACCTTTCTAAGCAGGATGCTGAAGAGGCCAAAGTCTGCTCTCTGGAAGTCCAGAGCATTGAGCTTGTTGCATGCTCTTCTCACTGTCCTGAGGATCTCAAACTCCACCACCTCATGATTGCTCCAATCAAGGCTGCCCTGGAGTGTCACATTTCCAACCACCTCTTCCCTGTTGGTGAGCACGAGGTCAAGCATGGCAACTCTCCTTGTCGGCTCCTCTATTTCTTGCAGGAGGAAGTTGTCTTCCACACAATCGAGGAACCTCCTGGATTGCTTATGCTGGCCTGTACCGTCCATCCAACAGATATCAGGATGGTTGAAGTCCCCCATGAAGACTGAGAGTGCCTGAGAGTGAGGCTGTTCCAATTTGTCTTTAGAGCGTTTCATCCACAGAGTCCTCTTGATCAGGCGGTCTGTAACAGATCCCCACATTAATGTCCCCCATTGTAGCTCTCCCTTTTACCCTGACCCACAAGCTCTCTGTTAACAGATTCCTTGTTCCCAGACAGAGTTCCATACTCTCCAGCCTATCCCTAACATAAATAGCAACTCCCCCTCCCTGTATGCTGGGCTTGTCTTTTCTGAAGAGCCTGTAACCTTCCATTCCAATACTCCAGTCATAGGAGCCATCCCACCATGTTTCTGTGATACCTATTTGTCCTGGGTTCAGCAGTAGCAGTCATTTTTTCGCCTTAGTAGCTGGCGCAGCACTGTGGTTTTGACTTTCCGCCTGGGAACAGAGCTGATAACGCTCAAATGTTTGGTCTGGCCAAGGACTTTTCTGAGCCTCATGATCTGCCAGGGAGGAGGGGAAGCCGGGAGGAAGCAGAGACAGGACACCTGACCCAAACTGACAAAAGAAGTATTCCATACCACAGCACATCATGCCCAGGATGTAATGGAGAGTTACCTGGAAGGGCAAGGGACTGCGGGGTTGGACAAGGTAGTGGTCAGTGCTTGGTCAGGCTGGGGGTGCGAGTTATGGGTTGGCAGGTGGTGAGGTATTGTATTCTCTTCCCTTGTTATTTCCTTTATTATTATTATTATTGGTGGTAGCAGTAGTGATTTGTGTTATACTTCAGTTACTAAACTGTTCTTATCTCAACCTGTGGGAGTTGCATTCTTTTCGATTCTCCTCTCTGTCCCTCTGGGAGTAGGGGGAGGGCAAGAAGGGGGGGAGTGAGTGAACAAGCTGCCTGACTGGTTTGAAACCACGACACTATTATATCATATGATAGTAGATGTGCAGCTATCACTGCTTCCTCTTGTTTGTTCTCCATACTACGTATGTTTGTATAGAGGCATCTGAGTCGAGTTCCAAATGGAAACAGCTCACTGGCTGGAGCAGCTGGAATATCTCTATATTGCTCTGAGCATTTATTATAGGTGCTGGCAACTGACTGGGAGCTTTGGGACAGAATGATTGCCCCCTCCCCCATCGCATCTAGTTTAAAGCTTTCTTTACCAGCCTGACAAGCCTCCTACCAAAACTTGTCACACCAGCTCCAGTAGACCTGGCCTCCCAAATTGATTCCCATGTTCTAAATACCAAAACCCCTGACTTTGGCACCAGTGTTCTAACCATTTATTAACCTGCCAAATCTGCCTAGACTTTTAAAGGTCCTCCCCTTTATCCTGGAGAATTGATGAAAAGACTCTCAGAGCATCAGAGCCTTTAGCTACCTCTCCCAGGCCTCTGTCGTCCTTCATAAAGTTCTCTGGGCTACTGCTATCTATGTCACTAGCACCCACATGGATGACTAGAAGCAGGCAATAGTCAGTGGAACCTACTAGACCAGGCAGCCTCTCTGCAACATCCATGACCCGTGCCCCTGGTAGGCTAACCGCCCTTGAGACTGGGCACACCTCCCTTGAGACTGGGTATCGTGGGTTCAGCAGTAGCAGTCATTTTTCTCCTTCTTAGGAGCTGGCACAATGCTGTGTTTTGACTTTCAGCCTGGGAACAACGCTGATAACACCAATGATTTTAGTTGTTGCTAAGTAATGTTTACTCTGACCAAGGACTTTGTGAGTCTCATGCTGTGCCAGGAAGGAGGGTAAGTCAGGAGGAAGCAGAGACAGGACACCTGACCCAAACTAGTCAAAGAGGTATTCCATACCACAGCACGCCATGCCCAGTATATAAACTGGGTGCAGTTACCCGGAAGGTCTAGATCGCTGCTTGGGTCAGGCTGGGTATCAGTCTGTGGGTGGTGAGCAGCTGTATTCTCTTCCCTTCTTATTTCATTTCCCTTATCATTATTATTATTGGTGTTAGCAGTAGTGGTTCTGTGTTATACCTTAGTCACTGGAATGCTCTTATCTCAAACTGTAGGAGTTACATTCTTTCAGTTCTCCTCCCCATACATCTGGGAGTGGGGGGAGGAAGCAGGGGGGAAGTGAGCGAGCTGTTGCATGGTTCCGAGTTACTGGCTAGGCTTAAACCACAACAGTTCATTGTGGCACCCAACGTGGGGCACAAAGGGTTGAGATAACGGCAGATCTGAACAGAGTGTGTCTAATATTATTTGTGATAAGCATTTATGTATCAGGTTAATAGTCACTCATCACAAGGCTGATATATTGGCTCGCAAGGTTGTTGCTCTTGATCTGGGAGTTTCAGCATGTTGTGTCTTACTCAGAGCTGGTATTTGATGTTTTAGCGTTGATCAGCTGGGGGGCTTGGGCTAAGGTTCTTGTTTTGATGGACTTTATGGCAATGACTTGTATTACAGTAGACTCATTGAACACTCCCAGTGTGGTCATCACCTCCATATTTTGGGATGCATATAATGGAAGTGTTTAGCAATTACACATCTGTTTTTTCCTCCTTAGGTGGTCAACCGATGAAGGAGACATTCCCTTACCTTCCCAGCCCCCCCCACCAGACTATTTACAGCATCATTTGAGAGTTCTGAAGGTGTTGAATGGCCTAGAGACCTGCCTGCTGTTTGTGATGGGGATCACCATGTAGGTACACATACAGAGTGTGCTTTAACCAGGGCCATTTTGTGTGATCTCAAAAGTTAATCAGTGTTGTGTTTGGGTCTTGTCTAGGGTTAGACGACAATATAGAAGGACCAAGAGATTTTCCCTGAGGCTGGACAGTCATGAGTGGCAGGGTGTGTGGGATAGTATGGGCAAGTATCTATGCCAGTGGCGCCCTCCAGTGCTTAGAATCTCACCACTGAACAAGTGCAAAATCCAGACAAATTAGTAAAACACTTAAATGAGGTGTGGTGTTATCCTGGTCATACTAGAGAGGGAGAAATCATGGCAATGTGCTGGGGCTTGATCTATGCTTACAGAACCCTGTTCAATACTATGCAGCACCTTCAAAGAGAAAAAGAAGTCTCTGGATCTGATGGCAAAGCAACAGACAACGCAGCTACTCCAACTCCAAATACAGCAGCTATACCAACACCAGCGACAAGTACAGCAGCTATTCAAATTCCAACCGCAACAGACAGTGTAGGTACTCCAGCTCCAATCACAGCAGTTACACCAGCTCCAGTGACAAGTATATCAGCTACCCACACTCTGACCATAACAGACAGCGCAGCCAATACAATTCCAAGCTCACTAACTACACCAACAGCAGCAACAAGTACAGCTGCTACCCAAACCCCGACAGCAGCAGACAGTGCAGCTGCGGTGGCTACTCAAACCTCAAGCACAGTGGCTGCACCAACCCTGACAACAGATAATGCAGCCTCTCCAGCCACAGTGATAATCACTGCAGCTAAACGAGAGGACCAATTAGTGCCAATATCAGTTGCCCATGCACGAAATGGCAAAAGCAAAAAAGAGGCACAAAAAGCAACCCATACAGTGAAGAAAGATGAAGTAGCAATGCGCTCACTACACGGGACACCCTCTGAACAAGAGTGAATCAGAGGAAGAGGAAGAAGAAGAGGTGACTTCTCGAACCCAGACATCAACCGAGATACGGAATATGCAAAAAGATTTTACCCATCAACCAGTGGAGCACATTATCACCCCGTTGCTCCAATGCTGGGACAATGGGGCTGATGGACACAAACTAGAAGGTAGGGAAGCTGGGTAGCTGGGATCACTTGCTAGGGAAGGGGGAATTGACAAAGCAATTGCAAAAGAGAAACAGTCCCCCAGCCTTTGAAGGCAGCTCTTGGCAGCTGTGAAAAAAAGGTTTCCGCACAAGGACAATGTTATGAGTCGTTCAGCCAAGTGGACTACTCTAGAGAAAGACATCAACTCTCTGAGGGAATCAGACATTGTAGAGATGCTCTATCACAGGCCGGATGCGGGGAATGCACCTGTAGATCCAGATGAAGTCAAATATACACGACCCCATGAGGTGGAAAATTACATACAGTGCACCATCATCATATGACCACTCATTGGCAACAGTAACCTGGAATGACATAGTATCACAAAGAGTGGATGAAATGATTTGTCAACTCCGAGAGTTCAAAGGCAATCTCACCCCTTCCATCATTTCAGCTGTGGAAATACTGTCCCAGGAGTTCAAACAATTGAGAGGCGGCCTATCCGATATATCCAGCTACAGACAGGTACCAACACACGTCTCAGCTGTTAACAAAAGGTGTCCTTCTACTCAAAAGAGAAGATACAGGAGGAACACTTAATGGGAAACCCTATGGTTTTACCTGCGAGATCATGGAGAAGACATGAGAAAGAGGGATGGAAAACCTACCTCAGCTCTGGAGGAAGAGGTGCGTGAATTGAAGAGAACAAAGGTCAAGGATGATCATCCCATGAAAGCTGCAGCTTCAGTCTCTGGTGAGCAGGTTTCCAGATGGAGTGAAAGGGCTGATTTTACTTCAGCTCTTGTGATAACGAAGAATAATCCCTGTCTGAATGACGTAAGTGACCAATGTTGTGACCACTATTAGATGGGCCTTGCCTCCAGCCAGGTGGAGGAAGGGGACAATCGGATTTACTGGACTGTGTGATTCAGATGGCCTGGCACATCAGTCCCACAGAAGTATAAGGCTCTAGTAGATACCGGTGCACAGTGTACCCTGATGCCATCAAGCTGTCAAGGGGTGGAACCCATCTATATTTCTGGAGTGACAGCAGGATCCCAAGAGTTAACTGTGCTGGAGGCTGAAATCAGCCTGACTGGGAGGAAGTGGCAAAAGCACCCCATTGTGACTGGTCCAGAGGCTCCATGAATCCTTGGAATAGACCACCTCAGGAGAGGGTTCTTCAAAGACCCAAAAGGGCACCGATGGGCTTTTGGTACTGCTGCTTTGGAGAGAATTATGCAGCTGTTTACCTTGCCTGGTCTCTCAGAGGATCCTACTGTTGTGGGGTTGCTGAAGGTCGAAGAACAACAAGTGCCAATAGCAACCACAACAATGCACCGGCAGCAATACTGCACCAACCAAGACTCCCTGATTCTCATCCATAAGCTGATCCATAGACTGGAGAGCCAAGGAGTGATCAGTAGGACCCGCTCGCCCTTTAATAGCCCCATACAGCCAGTGCAAAAGCCTAGCAGAGAGAGGAGGCTGACAGTAGATTATCATGGCTTGAATGAAGTCACACCACCATTGAGTGCTTCCGTACCAGACATGCTAGAACTTCAGTATGAACTGGAGTCAAAGGCAGCCAAGTGGGATGCCACAACTGAAATTGCCAATGCACTTTTCTCAATTCCTTTGGCAGCAGAGTGCAGGCCACAGTTTGCTTTTACTTGGAGGGGCGTCCAGTACACTTGGAACTGGCTGCCCCAGGGGTGTAAACACAGCCCTATCATAGAATTAGATAATAGTTAGGGTTGGAAAGGACCTTAAGATCACCAAGTTCCAACCCCCCTGCCATGGGCAGGGACACCTCACACTAAACCATATCACCCAAGGCCTCATACAACCTGGTCTTGAACACTGCCAGGGATGGAGCCATGGGCTGATCCAGACTGAACTGGAACAGGGGAAAGCTCCAGAACACCTGCAATACATTGATGACATTATCATGTGGGGTGATACAGGGGAAGAAGTTTTGAGAGAAAGGGTTGAAAATAATCCAAATCCTGCTAAAAGCTGGTTTTGCTGTAAAACGGAGTAAGGTCAAGGGAGCTGCACAGGAGATTCAATTTTGGGGAATAAAATGGCAAGATGGACATCGCTAGATCCCCACAGATGTGATCAACAAGATAACATCAATTTCTCTACCAGCTAATAAGAGGGAAACACAAACTATCCTGGGTGTTGTAGGGTTCTGGAGAATACACATCCGAAATTACAGTTTGATTGTAAGCCCTCTCTATCCTGTGACCCGGAAGAAGAATGATTTTAAATGGAGCCCTGAGCAGCCATGAGCCTTTGAAGAAATTAAATGAGAGATACTTCATGCAGTAGCCTTTAGACCAGCCCCGACCTCCGTCACCTCACTCAAAAAGTTCCTATAGAAGATAAGATCATAAACCTTGGTGACTTCAACGCCTGAGTAGGTAAGAACTTTGAAGCCTGGAAAGGAGTACTAGGCAAACATGGTTTTGGCAGCTGCAATGATAACGGTCGCCTCTTACTAGAGTTCTGTGCAGAGCAACACTATTTTCCAGCAGAAAGACAGCGGGAAGACAATCTGGATGCTTCATCGATCTAAACATTGGCACCTTATTGATTGTGCCTTAGTGCACCAGAGAAATACTCGTGATGTCTGTCACACCTGAGTGATGCCTAGTGCAGAATGTCAAACAGACCAGCTCCTTGTGCATTGCAAACTTAATTTCCACTTCAAGCCCAAACCTAAGAGGGGCGGCATTCCGAGGAGGAGGCTCAATGTTAATAATCTCCCAATAGCTGCAGTGAGGGACAGCTTTCAGGCTAACCTTCAAACCAGGCTTGAAGACCAGCTTATAGATTCTTCTCCTGAAGCGCTTTGGCAACATATTAAAAATAGCATCCTGCAGTCCTACGTAGAATCCATTGGGTTCTCCTTAAAGAAAAACAAAGACTGGTTTGACGATAGCAACCAGGAGGTCCAGGAATTGCTGACAAAGAAGAGATCTGCTCATCAAGCAAACCTCGCTCAGCCACTTTGCCATGTAAGAAAAGCAGCCTTTCATCTTGCATGTAGCAAACTCCAACAGAAACTTTGAGATATCCAGAACAAGTGGTGGCTCAACCTAGTAGAAAAGACTCAATTATGTGCAGATCTGGGTGACCACAGAGGATTCTATGAGGCTCTGAAGGCAGCGTATGGACCCCCATTTCAGGTTCAAAGCCCCTTACTTAGTGCAGATGGCCAAACGCTTCTTACAGATAAAATCTCCATCCTGAATCGTTGGTCTGAACATATTCAAACACTCTTTAGTGCTAACCACGCAGTCCAAGGCGAAGGAATCCAGCACATTCTACAACATCTGGTGAAAAATGAATTGGATTTAGACCCTACCATGGAAGAGTCTCTTAAGGCTATACAGCAGGTGAAAACTGGCAAGGCAGCTGGGGCTGACAGAGTCCCACCTGAAATCTGGAAGCACAGAGGCCAAGCACTTCATGCTAAATTTCATGATCTAGTTGTGCGCTGTTGGGAACAAGGTAAATTGCCATCAGATTTTTGTGATGCAATCATCATCACTCTGTATAAGAAAAAAGGTGTAAAGTCAGACTGCTTAAGCTACCGAGGTATAACTCTGCTCTCCACTGCTGGGAAAATTCTTGCAAGAATACTACTGAACAGATTAGTACCCGCTATAGCAGAAGAACTTCTACCTGAAAGTCAATATGGTATCAGAGCTAATAGAAATACCACAGACATGGTATTTGTTCTCAGACAACTGCAAGAAAAGTGTAGAGAACAGAATAAGGGGCTCTATGTAACTTTTGTTGATCTCACCAAAGCTTTTGACACTGTGAGCAGAAAAGGCCTGTGGCTGATCTTGGAACGATTAGGTTGTCCCCCCAAGTTCCTCAAAATGATTATTCTGTTACATGAGGATCAGCAAGGCCAAGTCAGATATGGCGATGCACTCTCTGAGCCCTTCCAAATAACCAGTGGTGTGAAACAAGGCTGCATTCTCGCACCAACTTTATTCACAATCTTCTTCAGCATGATGCTCCGAAGGGCTACAGTAGACCTTGACGAACAAAATGGCATTTATATTTGATATCGTACTGATGGTAGCCTATTCAATCTAAGGCGACTGAAGGCCCACACTAAGACCCTAAATCATCTTGTCCGTGAACTACTTTTTGCTGATGATGCCGCCCTTGTTGCCCACACAGAAGCAGCTCTGCAGCATTTAACATCTTGCTTTGCGGAGGTGGCTGAGCTTTTTGGGCGGAAGTCAGCTTGAAGAAGACAGTAGTTCTCTACCAACCTGCACCACAAGAATATTACCATCATCCCCACATTACCATTGGCGAGTCAGAGCTTAAGTCAGTTCAGCAGTTCAGCTATCTGGGAAGCATTATTTCCTCGGATGCCACGATGGACAAAGAAATAGACAACAGAATAGCAAAGGCACATAGAACCTGCAGAAAACTCCATAAAAGAGTCTGGTGCAATAAGCACATGAAGAAAAGTACAAAGATCAATGTCTATAGAGCCATTGAACTGTCTACTCTTTTATATGGGTTTGAATCATGGGTCATCTACCGCCATCACCTGCGACTCCTTGAGCGCTATCATCAGCGCTGCCTCCGTACAATTCTAAACATCCACTGGACTGACTATGAGCCAAATGTTACTGTCCTCGAACAGGCAGGGGTCACCAGTATTGAGGCCATATTGCTGAAATTGCAGCTGCACTGGGCAGGGCATGTCTCTAGGATGAAGGATCACCGCCTCCCTAAGATCGTGTTTTATGGAGAACTTGCCACCGGTAGCCGCAAGAGAAGTGCCCCAAAGAAGAGATATAAGGATTCCCTGAAACAGTACCTTAGCCTTGGCCATATTGACTACCATCAGTGGTCCACCTTGGCCTCCAATCAGGAGACTTGGAGACACACCATACATAATGCCGTTGACTCCTTTGAGAACTCACGCAGAACTAGTCTCGAGGAGAAAAGACAATGTAGAATGAATTGTGCCACGCCTATACCACCCAAGGAGACCTTTCGCTGTGCTTTTTGCAGCCGGATTTGCCTATCTCAAATTGGCCTTTGTAGTCATCAGCGAGCATGTAGTAAGCATTGGGTAAAGCCCTTCCCAAATCTTCGTTTGTGAACTCAGGCCATGTATGTATGTATGTATGTATGTGTACTCTACACCACAGCCAGGGAGAATGGAACTACCAGAAGCCTCTGGCAAAAAGGGGAGATTCGAGGTCGACTCCTTGGGTTTGGGAGCCAAGGATAGAGAGGATCAGAGGCCAGCTATACCCCAAATGAGAAAGAGATACTGGCAGCCTATGAAGGGGTTCGAGTTGCTTCTGAAGTGATTGGCACTGAAGCACAGCACCTCCTGGCACCCGGTTGCCCATGCTGGCCTAGATGTTCAAAGGCAGGGTCTCCCCTGCACATCATGCAACCAATGCCACATGGAGTGAACTGCACTAATTACACAAAGAGCTTGAATAGGAAATCCCAGTTGTCTGGGAATTCTAGAAGAAACTGGCCAGAGGGCAAAGATTTTGGAACATCAGCAGAGGAGAAGGTGATGCATGCTGAAGACGACCCCCACACAATAAAGTGTCAGAAAGAAAGAAGCAATATGCCTTATTTACTGATGGGTCCTGTCGTATTGTGGGAAAGCATTGGAGATGGAAGGAATCTGTATGGAGTCCCTGACGACAAGTTGCAGAAATTGCTGAAGGAGAGGTTGAATTGATTCTGTTTACAGAGCTGAAAGCCATCCAGCTGGCCCTGGACAATGCTGAACGAGAAAAGTGGCCAGTACTTTAACTATACTGACTCATGGATGGTGGCAAATGCCTGTGGGGGTGGTTGAAGCAATGGAAGCAGAGCAACTGGCAATGCAGAGGTAAACCCATCTGGGCTGCTGCACTGTAGAAAGATATCGCTGCCCAGGTGCAGAACCTGGTGGGGAAGTTACACCATGTAGATGCATATGTACCCAAGTGTCGGGCCACTGAGGAACACTAGAACAACCAACAAGTAGATAAAGCGGCTAAGATTGAAGTGGCTCAGATGGACTTAGATTGGCAACATAAAGGTGAATTATTTTTGTCTCAGTGGGCTCATGACACTTCAAGCCATCAGGGCAGAGATGCAACATATATATGGGCCCGTGATCAAGGGATGGACTTAACAATGGACACTATTGCCCAGGTTATTGATGAGTGTGAAACATGTGCTGCAATTAAACAAGCCAAGCGGTTAAAGCCTCTTTGGTATGGAGGACAGTGGCTGAAGTAAAAATATGGGGAGGCCTGACGGATGGATTATATCACATTCCCAACAACCCACCAAGGTAAGTGCCATGTGCTTACCATGGTGGAAGCAACTGCCGGATGGCGGGAAACATACACAGTGCCCCATGCCACTGCCCGGAACACTATCCTGGACCTTGAGAAACAGATTTTGTGGTGACACAGCACCCCAGAGAGAATTGAGTCAGATAATGGGATTCATTTCTGGAACAGCCTTATAGACACCTGGGCCAAAGAACATGGCATTGATTGGGTATATCACATCCCCAACCATGCACCAGCCTCTGGGAAAATCGAATGGTACAATGGGCTGTTAAAAACTACTCTGAGAGCTATGGGTGGTGGGACTTTCAAACACTGGAATACACATTTACCAAAGGCTACCTGGTTGGTCAACACCAGAGGATCTGCCAACAGGGCTGGCCCAGCCCAGTCAGAACTTTTACACACTGTAGAATGGGATAAAGTTCCTGTGGTGCACCTAAAGAATTTGCTGGGGAAGACAGTCTGGGTTGTTCCTGCTTCAGGTAAAGACAAACCCACTTGTGGGACTGCTTTTGCTCAGGGACCCAGATATACTTGGTGGATAATGCAGGAGGATGGGGAAGTCCGATGTATACCTCAAGGGGATTTGATTTTAGGGGAAATCAGCCAATGAACTCAATTATATGCTGTTGCCTGCTATGTAATACTTTTATACCCCACAAACTAGATGTCTTGAGGTCACCAGCAACTGCCCCTGACTTCCCTCCAACCATCACCCCAACGAAGACTGAACTTCGACGAAACCAGACCAGCTCAGCAGTTGACCAGACAAGTTCTGCGGTGTCATCAGCTGGCAACAATCCAACACTGCACACAGCCTCTCCTGCTCAGAAAGACTGTTACAAGAGATGGAGCCCAACATCATGGATCAGTAGCTTTAAAGGGATTGGTCCATGCACTAAGGAAAGATATCTCTCTCTTTGTGTGTGGATGTATATATATATATTAGACAAGAGTGATGGCATATTGAAAAATGTAGGGTGTGAGCATGACATGAATGATATGGAATAAGTGGTGGATACTGTCCTTGGTTCAGCAGTAGCAGTCATTTTTCTCCTTCTTAGTAGCTGGTGCACTGCTGTGGTTTTGACTTTCAGTCTGGGAACAAAGCTGATAACACCAATGTTTTTAATTGTTGCTAAGTAATGTTTACTCTGACCAAGGACTTTCTGAGTCTCGTGGTCTGCCATGGAGGAGGGTAAGCTGGGAAGAAACAGAGACAGGACACCTGACCCAAACTAGCCAAAGGGATATTCCATGCCACAGCACGTCATGACCAGTATATAAACTGGGGGCAGTTACCTGGAAGGGCTAGATAACTTCTCGGGTTGGGCTGGGTATCAGGCTGTGGGTGGTGAGCAGTTGTATTCTCTTCCCTTCTTATTTCCCTTATCATCATTATTATCAGTGGTAGCAGTAGTGGTTTTGTGTTACACCTTAGTTACTGGACTGTTCTTATCTCAACCCATTGGAGTTATATGCTTTTGATTTTCCTCCCCATCCCTCCGGGAGAAGGGGAATGAAGGGGTGGGGGGAGTGAGTAAGCGGCTGCATAGTTCTGAGTTATTGGCTGGTCTTAAACCACAACACTGGGTCAGACCGACAGATGGGTGCCGCTGTGCCTTTCAACGTAGATTCCCCTACTACTATGACCCAGCGCTTTTTCCTGACAGTACCTCTAGTGATTTTGTTTACGGGTGCATCAACCGGTTGTTCATATTGCAAGGTGTGTGTTTCCTTGTTAGCTCCCTGCAGAACTGCAAAGCAGTTCTGGGTGAGGACATTAGATTTAGGAGGAAGTAGTTTCTTATTAGCAACTGGCTAGTAAATACAGGTGGTTTTATACACAAAATCACAGCCTCTAATAATAGCTACTTTACAAGCACACATATATTCAAGCTGTTACTTTTCAGTTGCCCCCATGTGATGTTTTGCAATCATTAGTTTTTCTCTTCCTCTTCCTCATTCTGCTTGGGGTATTCATGGTCAGCTCCTGTAGGTTTTTCCATTCGTCTTGTCCAGCTCATGGCAAGGCTTGACGAACTTTGCAGGCAGTCGCCATGGACCTGTAGTGAGGTGGACACAAATATACCCCCTCCCCAGGTTATCAGTTCTTGAGAAGTAGACAGGGTAAACTGCACATTGTTAGAAGCTTGCTGCATCATTGCACACTCCACACAAGTACAATATGTGAAGCACAAAATCCAGACAATCATTACTCCAACTACACAATCCCACACACAGAATGTGGCACAAGGACCCTGTGGAGACTAACAGGAAACCAGCTCCGAGAAGCATCATCGCAGTGCGAGGTGGAAAGCTCAACCTTAGGGGGCGTCCCCACGGATGCTCTGCCTCCCCCACATCCTACGAGGCTTGGGCTTTTATACTGACCAAATGGCACACTCACTCCGACACAGGTGGCCAGCCTATGTTGAAAGAAGTGGCCAGCAATATCTATAAAGATCTCCAAAGGTCGATAGAAACATGGACATACTTACAGTTAACAGCTTCTAGTACATGAGTATCACAGAGAAACTGAATTAAATGACTTGTATATGGGCTCCCAAGTCCACGGTCTGTTACAGTTTGCCCAATACCCCTGATAAGAGCATATGAGAGACATTCCCGCCACCAGAAACGCATACAATACGTCTGTATCCCATGCTGGTCTTGCTTCCCTGGAGGTTCGGGAGGGGGGTGAGGGGTGGTTTTTTTTTGTTTTTGTTTTCTTGGAGTTTTTGTTTGTTTGTTTGTTTTTTTGTGTTGGTTTTTTTTTTTACTTTAACCTAAAAAATGTTGCTCCCTTCACTTTAAGAAGGACTGAAAACATCCATAAAACAGAAGTCCTAAGCTCAAATTTCAAGTAATTCAATCACTAACAAGGGGGGTGTCCTGGGGCGGTGCTGACTCTTTCCAGGGTTTCACCCATCGAGCTGGCACCCACCGCAAACTGGAATCTGTAATTACACACATATAACCTCGACCAGCTAGTTTTACTTTCACAGTACCTTTCCAAATGCTGGTTTCCAAATCCTTGTACTGGACCAGAATACCTGGAGTTTTAGTCATATAACCTGAACCTAATGCCTGACCATGTATTATAGCAAGGGGGTCATTAAAGTCTCCTGTTAATTGCACAAAATTCATAGCATATGCAGCTTTCTGTATCCTTGCTACCGGTGTATGTCCTTCTTCCCCCATTTTTTGTTTTTCCAACAACTGTTTCAAAGTTTGATGTGTTCGTTCAATAATAGCTTGTCCTGTAAGAGAATAGTGTCAATAGTAACATGGACATATTTCAATTTCCCAAAAGAAGGTACATGAGTCACATCCATTTGCCAAAGCTGAAGAGGCTGGAGGCCTGGAGGGTTGACTCCAAGGCCTACACCTACTGCTTGGCCTTGACAATCGGGACAAGATTAGTGATTTTTGTCATGATGTGATCTAAGGCCTCATACTGAGCTTCTGATAGAACTCTTTTTTGTTCTGCCTTTGACTCACCCTTTAAAAGGGGCATGAGATCGGTCAGATCATCATTTGAGACTCCACACAAAGGGTGGACTCATTGGATATCACCCATCAATTCCTGCAGGTCAGACAAGGTTTTTATCTGTGTTGTAATTTTAACATTTTGAGGCCTAATTTCAGTTCCGGAAATGATCCACCCCAGATATTTCCAAGGGGCTTCACCTTGCACCTTGTCTGGTGCAATTACCAGTCCTGCTTTCACTAATTCTGATTGTAGCAGGCAGAGCAGATGGTCCTTGTTTAAATCTTTGCCTGCAATTAGGATATCATCCATATAGTGATAGATAACACATTTTTGCAGTTTTTGTCGGATCAGTTGCAATGCCCAGGCAACATACAGTTGACAAATAACAGGAGAATTTTTCATACCTTGAGGTAAAACAACCCATTCATATCTCTTAGCAGGCTCTCCTTTGTTAATTGCTGGGATAGAGGAAGCAAATTTTTCACTAAATCAATTATTATTAAATCCCAACCCTGAGGTATCATTGAAGGGCTGGGCAAGCCAGGTTGCAAAGCTCCCATGTCTTTCATAACTGCGTTGATAGCTCTGAGGTCATGTAGCAGTCTCCATTTTCCATTTTTCTTAGGAATGGTAAATATTGGAGTATTCCACAGACTAGTGGATGGCACAATATGGCCTGCTTCTAACTGTTCATTGATCAATTGGTGAATATGGGACAGCTTTTCTTTTGTCAGCAGCCACTGATCAACCCATACAGGTGTTTCAGTAAGCCATTGTAATTTATAGGTTAGCTGTCCTTCAATGGCCACCACTAAAAATTTCCTGTGGTCAGTTTCATTCCCATTTGACTGAGAACATCTTGTCCAAGCAATGCAATAGGAGAAGGCAGAACATATGGTCTAATTTGGGCATGACTTCCATCAGACATAAACACACCCACCAATTCTTTACTGATTTGAGCTGATTGCATTCCCCCTATTCCAACAACTCCTGCTGAACATAGACAGCTTAATTGTTTGATTATCACAACCTCTTATAGAGACTTGGTCCTCAGGTTTGTGCTTTGCTATGTCTAAAGCAAAAAAATTTGTGGTATTCCCATGGAACCCCAGGCCTGATTTCCTCTAATTTTTGGCCCCGTCTGAGGGACTTTTGCCTCAAATGGAATTAATTGAGCTATTTTCGAATTTTCAGGGATGTTGACCAGAGGAGCATGCGTTTGCACCATGATCCCAGTATTTCCAGTATAGTCAGAATCAATTACACCGGGTAATACAAAGATTCCTTTCCTTGATGTTGATGATCGTCCCAGTAGCAAAGCACATAACCCATGACCAAGAGGCCCATTTAATTTAGATGGAATACAATGAACAGAAGTATCAGTTATGGTAAAATCTATTGCTGTTGCCACATCCACTCTGGCATTCCCTGTGGTGGCGGAGGGGATGCAGTCCAAACACCCTGATTTTGTGTCGTCGCGTGGGGTGGCATCGCGCTCACATTCAAGTTTCCCAACAGGGTCCCATTTTTTTTAAACTTTGAACGACATTCAATAGTCTTGCGGCCAAATTTGTCACATTTGTCTGCAAAATAAATAACACCACACTGAGGGGGGCGGGTTGCTGAACTGATTTTCTTTACAGTACACTTCTTTTTAAAATGTCCCATCATCCACAATTACAACATCTTATACCTTTAGTACCCCCACAATCACCCTGACCTTGTTGTAGAAGGGGTTTAACAGCAGAGGCGAAGGCAGTAGCCATGCATCCAGCCTTTTCCTCTGCTGTGCCCACTTTAGAACATGCATCCATCATTTCTTGAAGGCCAGCAGATTTTGGCAAAACCTGCAAAATACACTTACAAGCTGGGTTAGCATTTTTTATAGCCAGAGACATAAGCATCAATTCTTTAGCATTAGATGCCAGATCAATTAGATGCCTCTGTCAATGTGTCAATAAATTGCATATATGGCTCAGTAGGTCCCTGCTTTACTGATGTATATGAAGGATTAGGTTTTCCCACTTCCGGCACAGCTTTCAGAGCAGCTAAAGCCAATTGCTGTGCTTGCTGTAAAACTTCAAATTTCATACTAGCTTGTACTCCATCAGGGTGAAATTGTCCCTTTCCCCATAACATTTCAGATGAAACACTGTGCAAAGGGTGATGAGGATTACACTCTGAATTCTCATCTGCAGCTCTTGCAGCAAGCTCCTCAAACCCACTTTTAAAATGTAAGAGCTGTGAAGGAGTTAATAAAATTGCAGCCACTCTGAGAAAATCATTTGGAGTTAGAACAGAACTAGAAAAGAAAGCAGATAACATTTGCTGTGTATATGAGGAAGACAACCCATACTGAGTAATTGCTCCCTTAATTTCTTTCATAGCTTTCCTGTCCATAGGAGTCCAGACAGACTGTCCCTGAGTATTTATAATAACAGGAAATGCAGCGGGAACATCTATCGGTAAAATAGGACTGCCTATGATTGCATCCTGAATGCAGCCTTGCCATCTCATGGCACTCAGATTAGTTTTATTGGATGTAGGAGTCGGTGGTAACAACACATCACAAGGACTGATCTTTTTTCCACTTTTTCCATATTTTTTTTGTTTTTCTGGGGCTTGCTCCCTCTCCTCCCCCAATTTGTCCAGACAGTCCCGCAAGTCCTGCAATTGTTTATCTAAGAATTTTGTCCATTGTCCCCAGTTCCACTCATTTTGCAGCTCCTGTGGTAGTGATGCAAGCGGTGGTGTAGGTGGCAGAGGTGGGTATTTTTTTCGGAGATACACTCTCCTCCTTAGGAGACTCCCACCCGGGCAAAAAATCTTGGAGATTAAGTTTAGGGGCAGTAGCAGCACGAAAAGGGTTGACATCAGTTTGTTTCGGTTGCTCAGTAGCTGCTACTGGCTACTGCCTCCCGAGTATCAGCTGGAGCTACCGCCGGTAAATGCGTTGTTGACACAGGATAGGGGAAAGGCACAGGGTCCTCAAACTTTCGTACTGTCCTGCGCGCCAGTTTTTGGCCAAAATTTTTTATGCCCGAAACAGACGACACTACCATGGCTGTAGCACCGGGTGCTGAATCTAATGTAGGTGCCGAGCCCTGCTGTTGTGAAGGCGAGTCAGAGAGAGCTGTAAAAGCGGATTTTGCCGCCTGTTTCTTAGCCTTCATTGCGGCTAGAGTCCCTTTCAGTAGTAGCCAGGGGGCAGCAAGAGACTTTGCCTCCTTAGGCCCACGAGTAACTTGATCCCACAGGCGTGCCCCAATTTTTTCCGGAGTCCTGAGATCAAAAGCTTCATTAACCCCCTGGGTCAGCTCTTTTTCTTTACTCCAGAGCAATAGTCTTTTTAACAGATTATTGTCATATTCTATCCCTCTCACTGAGAGGATATGCTGGAAGATCTTAAGGATGACCATTTTTTCTTTACTTAATTGATTCCCCATCCTAACCCTCTTCCAGACCCCATCGACTGTTACCTTATTTGCACTGCGCAGTGTCTTCCGGGCTCACAAGGCTCTGTTCCGAGGCATCTACCTCCCGATCCTGGTCCTGCCGGATCGAACCTAGCCGACGTCCCTGCGGCTCCGCGTTTTCCACTTTCTTCGGTACCATACGCTTTAATTCCTTCAGTTTCAATATGAAAAATAGGGGGGGTCCCTGTTTGGGCGCCATTTGCCCCAGAAAATATATGGACTCAGTCAGAGATCAATATGATCAGACAAAAGCCATTTATTGCAAAGCCTTAACCCCTTAAATACTATTTCTTACATGCAGTTACAGTGATTTGGCATATTATGATTGGATACATGTCTTGAAGACCCTTAGTGACTAACATATAATTGGTTAAGCACAGGTGTGAGAACTTGACCTCGAAAGCTTGCCAACAGTCCACAGTTCTCATTACCTCAGTGAAATCCAGCTGCTTCTTTTCTTGCTTGTTTAGGCTTCCTCCGGCCTCTCATGGCCTTGCTGTACCTTTCAGGATTATTCAGAATTTATGTACCAATTATCCATTTTCCTGTGAGAACACTGTCTCCACAGACACTTGAGGCCTCTGCACAGTTTGGGCCTGGAGCAAGCAGCCCTGCTTCATCTCAGTTTCCCTGACATCTTTTAGCCTACTGACAGCTTCCTGCAGCTCAGCCACCTGCTGCAGGAGGACCTCCACCAGGGCGCACCAATTGCAGCCCTGCCCATTGTGCATCCTCGCCTCAAGAGACCCATTCAGACACTCTATACGCTCCGAGCTCTGCACTGCACCCTCCCCTCTCATCAGCTCTGTCTATGTCCCTACACTGGCCACTACCAAGGCAGCCAGAGCAGATCTCCCAGACCGGGCCCTGGGCATGATGCAAGTGCTCACCAACCTGCTCATCTGCCTGCACGAACTACCTCACCGTGCTCCTAGTTGCGCTCCCTGAGGTAAGTTTTTAACCAATCGGGACTGGTGCTGATCCTCCTACCTCCTCCCCCTGTGAGTTAGCTGCTCGCGTCAGCTGAGCTGCCGACTCCTGGGCAAATCCTGTCGAGGGCTTGAGGCTCCCTTGGTGGCTCTTGACACTCTGAATTGAGGCTCCTGGATGCTGAGCTTCCCTGGCTCAGGTGTTGAAGGCATCCTCTGTTGAGCTACTCCCCTCAGCAATTGACCCTTGTTATTTCCCTTATCATTATTTTTGGTGGGAGCAGTAGTAGTTTTGTATTGTACCTTAGGTACTGGACTGTTTTACCTCAACTCACAGGATTTACATTCTTTCGATTCTCCTCCCCATCCCTCCGGGAATGGGGGGAAGAAGCGGGGGGAGTTAGCAAGTGGCTGGATGGTTCTGAGTTACCAGCTGGTCTTAAACCATGACACTGCCCTAAACCAAATTATTATAAATTACCAAATTATAGGAAAGTGTTTTTATGATATAGAACCGTAACATAACTCTTGGCACAAACCGGCAATCCATCCTGAAACTGATGACACTACTGCTTCAACATTTTAGTGACATATTTAAGCAGAATTTCTCAGCTTTGATTCAAATGTGTTCCTCTGTGTATGCAAGATTGTGACATGTATGATCTTTTATAGACAGATGTGTATTTGCAAGGTGTGGGCAGCTCTAAGATTTTACAGGGAAAAAAATGAAGACAAAAAAGAAACTATATCATTCATCTTACTACCATTAACTCTTCTGTCAAAAAACCTGCAAGATAGTTACTGGAATATTTGTAGCACCACTGAGACAGATGTCACAACTTGGATAAATACCAAAATGTACCTGCTTGGGAAAAGGATTCTGGACACAGTATGTAAACTCACGCTCAACAAAAAGGTACAAAAGCTGGACAAGCATCAGAGAAAACAATTCTGACTGTAGCTAGTACCATATAATGGAGTATTCTCCATGTGACCTGTACAAATTGCCTTAATGTGAATAAAACAGTGAATCTACCCCCAGCAACCCAGATTCAGAAAATGGACTAGAGCGAAAGAAAAAGGGAAATATGTAAAACAGAACATGCAGCTCAAGAAATTCTAGAGGGAAGCAAATGCTATATCCAGGTAGGAATATTTGACACTGTGGAGAAGCATTTGGAGCACAAAGGCAACACAGAATGGAGGGGATGACAAAATCTACATTGGCTCTGCCATTGGCCAGGCTGGGCAGCGTGGGCCTCCCCACACCCTGCAGAGCTGCGGGAGCTGGGCCTGCATCAGCAGCAGTGCCAAAGAGCAAAAGCAACAACATTCAGGTCATAGGTAGTTGTATATCACTGTCCTGACACCATGTTTTAAATCACAACACTGCATTTTCAAAATGGAACACTGAGTCATGAAACAACCAAAACCAGATGTACTAATAACATTATCTAGGTGTTCCTGCTCCGCCAGGGGGATTGGACTAGATGATCTTTTGAGGTCCCTTCCAATCTCTAGCATACTGTGATACTGTGATACTGTACCCTGTGAAATACTATATAAATGAGGTCACTGAGCACTTAAAGAATAGAGAAAAGAAACATTTACATAGAAGGATTAATCCAGCATGCCATTTCTATAGATTGCTAAACAGGAACCCATCTAGAATAAGTGTCTCTACCTCTCTGAGAGTTTCCCAGATAAATAAGTTGGCCTCCAATAGCTACCGACACAAATCACACAGAATGACTAAGATTCAGGCTCAAATATCTGCTTCAAAACACTGAACAGCTGGCTGCCTGGCCTAGGTAGAACAGGCCTTGTATCCTGCATATCCCATACTGATAGGCATCGCTGTACTCAGATCTAAGAGCGTGGAGGTGGAGAGAAGAGTTAATTACTGCAACTCCCTCAGAAATCTTGCTGAGTATATAAATGGATGAGGAAGGAAAACAATCTTTAAGAGCTCAAACACTCCAGGACTTCTATCCAGCTGGTTAAAAGTTCAGCAATCGTCACTCACTTCCCACCTTTGCCACCCAATCAGACTCCAATGAATACTAACTTGCTGGGAAATTTATTTTTTTAACCACAATGTCAGCCCTAATTAGCCTGGGCAGTTTTCTTATTGATAAAAGTATTTAGAGACTAAGGCCAGGCACTCACTCTGTGGCTTCCAGCTAGTGACTTCCTTTTCACCAGCTATCTGAAAATCCAAACCCTCACCCACTGTTCTGCCGACAACGCTTTATGCTTCTGATGCCTTTGCTGGCTCCCTTTCTTCTTCTACATTGGGGTTAAACTCCTTGCCTTCATCTTCCAGACTTTACTAAGTTGCATGGAACTCTGCCTGAGGACAGGTGATGAGTTACCAGAGAGTTTTGGGTCAGGGTAAAAGGGAAAACTGCTATGGGGGACATTAATGTGGGGATCTGTTACAGACCGCCTGATAAGGATTCTGTGGATGAAGCACTCTAAAGACAGATAGGAACAGCCTCACACTCACAGGCCCTTGTCTTCATGGGGGACTTCAACCATCCTGATATCTGTTGTAGGGATGGTACAGGCCAGCATAAGCAATCCAGGAGGTTCCTCGATTGTGTGGAAGACAACTTCCTCCTGCAAGTAATAGAGGAACCGACAAGGAGAGGTGCCATGCTTGACCTCGTGCTCACCAACAGGGAGGAGGTGGTTGGAAATGTGACACTCCAGGGCAGCCTTGATTGGAGCAATCATGAGGTGGTGGAGTTTGAGATCCTCAGGACAGTGAGAAGAGCATGCAACAAGCTCAATGCTCTGGACTTCCAGAGAGCAGACTTTGGCCTCTTCAGGATCCTGCTTAGTAAGGTTTCATGAGATATATCCCTAGAGGACAGGGGAGCCCAAGACTCCTGGCTGATATTCAAGGATCATATGCTCTAAGCTCAGGAGCATTGCATCCCAACGAGAAGGAAGTGCAGCAGGAGGGCCAGGAGACCTCCTTGGATGGATAAGGAACTGCTGAGGAAACTTAGAGGGAAACAAGAAGATTATGAAAGGTGGAAGCAAGGACAGGTGGCCCGGGAAGAATACAGGGATGTTGTCAGGGAAGCAAGGGACCAGGTTAGGAAAGCTAAGGCCCAGTTAGAATTAAACTTGACTAGGGACGTGAAAGATAACAGGAAGGGATTCTATAGGTACATTGTGAGTAAAAGACAGACTAGGGACAACATGGGCCCTCTCCGGAAGCTAATGGGAGAACTGGCTACCCTGGATTTGGAGAAGGCTGAGGTTCTGAATGACTTCTTTGCTTCAGTCTTCACTGGCAAAGGCTCTGACCGCACCACCCAAGTCTTGGAAGGCAGACACAAGGACTGTGAGAATAAAGACCTTAGGCACACTGTAGGAGAGGATCAGGTTGGAGATCATCTTAAGAACCTGAACATGCACAAGTGACATGGTTTAGTGTGAGGTGTCCCTGCCCATGGCAGGGGAGTTGGAACTAGATGATCTTAAGGCTCTTTCCAACCCTATTTTATGATTCTATGATTCTGTTATTTGCATTCACATCTCCTTGGTGTATCTCCTAGCCCCTATGCCCACTGATTCCTTTGATCATGGTCATCAGTATTAGTCTTTCTACTTGTTCTGGCTCTGTCTTTTCATGCCACTCTCCATGACACCCAGCACACAAGAGCCAAATCTAGAGAATGCAAACAGAGTGCATACTTAAGCAACTTACATTTGGACTAACATGACATTAAATACAATTTTGCTTTTTGTGTAGAGAAAGCTACATCCATAGATGTATTAGATGAACAAAAGGATAACCTTTGATTTATGTAGGTTATCATGATAACAAGCACATTTTTTAAAGTTTGCCCCCTCTCTTGCATTACACCAGTCAATATTGTGCTAATTAAAATTTCTCTTAAATTGTTGCTCTTCTCAAGTAGAATCAAGTTGCTTTACCTCTCCTTCTTTAAACATCTCATTAAAATCCTTTGATTTAACTTTAAGACATTCAGTTTTCCATGTTTTGGCAGAAAATATGCACACATTTCCTGTTTGAGTGAAGTTCTTATCAAGATATCATATCCACCACTTTCCCCAAGTAAAAAACAGTCGTGGTTTAAAACCAGTCAGGTAACTTGTTCACTCACTCCCAGTGAGTGGTGCCGAGCTGACAACAATCGAAGTCCGTGTCCGTCTCCCCCCCCCCCCCGCACCGGGGCTCTCCCCTTCCCCGCTCCCGGAGGAACGGGGAGGAGGATCGAGAGAGTGCAACTCCTATGGGTTGAGACAAGAACAGTCCAGCAACAAATCACCACCGCTACTATGAGCTAAAACAATGATAAGGGAAAATAACAAGGGAAGAGAATACGATACCACCGGCCAAGAAAACGAGTTCCACCCGGAAGCCCCTGTCCTTCCGGGTAACTCCCAGTCACCCCCCCACCCCGGGCATGACGTGCTGTGGTATGGAATACCTCCCCGGCTAGCCCGGGTCAGGCGCCCCGTCTCTGCTTCCTCACAGCTTCCCCTCCTCCCTGGCAGAGCATGAGCCTCACAGAGTCCTTGGTCAGGGTAAACATCACTTAGCAACAACCGAAAACATCGGCTTCACCAACACTGTTCTCAAGCTAGAAGTCAAAACACAGCACTGCACCAGTTAACACAAAGGAAAAACATGACTGCTACTGCTGAACCCAGGACATTATCCACCCCTTATTCCATACCATTCATGTCGTGCTCAGATCCCACATTTTCAATACACCATCGCTCTCCCACATATATACATCCATATACATACAGACCAAGAGGAAAAAATCATTTTCTTAGTGCATGGACCAATCCCTATAATGCTGCCGAGTCCATTCGGTCCATGATGTTCAAAGTTCATTCTCTGTTGGGATGATGGCTGGAGGGAAGTCAGGGCCAGTCGCTTTTGACCTGGAGACATCTAGTTGATGGGCTATAAAAGCATTACACAGCAGGCAACAGCATACAATTGAGTTCACTGGCTGTTTTCCCCTAAAATCAAATCCCCTTGAGGTATACATCGGACTTCCCCATCTTCCCGCATTACCCACCAAGTATATCCAGGTCCCTGAGCAAAAGCAATCCCACGAGTGGGTTTGCCTTTACCTGAAGCGGGAATAACCCAGACTGTCTTCCCCAGCAAATTCTTCATATGCACCACGGGAACTTTGTCCCCCTCTACAATATGTAAAAGTTCTGACTGGGCCTGGCCGGCCCTGTTGGCAGATCCTCTGGTGTTGACCAACCAGGTGGCCTTTGGTAAATGTGTATCCCAATGCTTGAAAGTTCCCCCACCCATTGCTCTCAATGTAGTTTTTAACAGCCCATTGTACCGTTCGATTTTCCCAGAGGCTGGTGCATGGTAGGGGATGTGATATACCCACGCAATGCCATGCTCTTTGGCCCAAATATCTATAAGGTTATTCCGGAAATGAGTCCCATTGTCTGACTCAATTCTCTCTGGGGTGCCGTGTCGCCACAAAATCAGTTTCTCAAGGCCCAGGATGGTGTTTTGGGCAGTGGCATGGGGCACAGCGTATTTTTCCAGCCACCCGGTGGTTGCTTCCACCATGGTAAGCACATGGCGCTTGCCTTGGCAGGTTGGTGGCAGTGTGATATAGTCAATCTGCCAGGCCTCCCCATATTTATACTTCAACCATCGTCCTCCATACCAAAGAGGCTTTAACCGCTTGGCTTGTTTAATTGCAGCACCTGTTTCACACTCATGAATAACCTGGGCAATAGTGTCCATTGTTAAGTCCACCCCTCGGTCACGGGCCCATCTATATGTTGCATCTCTGCCCTGATGGCCTGAAGTGTCATGGGCCCACCGGGCCAAAAATAATTCACCTTTATGTTGCCAATCTAAGTCCATCTGAGACACTTCAATCTTCGCCGCTTTATCCACTTGTTGGTTGTCCTGGTGTTCCTCAGTGGCCCGACTCTTGGGTACATGGGCATCTACATGATGTACCTTCACCACCAGGTTCTGCACCCTGGCAGCAATATCTTTCCACAGTGCAGCAGCCCAGATGGGTTTACCTATGCGTTGCCAGTTGCTCTGCTTCCATTGCTTCAACCACCCCCACAGGGCATTTGCCACCATCCATGAGTCAGTATAGAGATAAAGTACTGGCCACTTTTCTCGTTCAGCAATGTCCAGGGCCAGCTGGATGGCTTTCACCTCGACAAACTGACTCGATTCACCCTCTCCGTCAGCAGTTTCTGCAACTTGTCGTCCAGGACTCCATACAGCTGCCTTCCATCTCCGATGCTTTCCCACAATACGGCAAGAGCCATCAGTAAACAAGGCATACTGCTTTTCACTTTCTGACAGTTTATTATATGGTGGGGCCTCTTCAGCACGCACCACCTCCTCCTTTGGTGACATTCCTAAATCTTTGCCCTCTGGCCAGTCCATGATGACTTCTAGAATGCCTGGACGACTGGGATTTCCTATTCGAGTTCGTTGTGTAATTAGTGCAGCCCATTTACTCCAGGTAGCATCAGTTGCATGAATCTCCTGTGCATGTCCCTTGACCTTACTCCGTTTTATGGCAAAACCGGCTTTCAGCAGGATTTGGATTATTTTCCTCCCTTTCTCAAAGACTTCTTCCGCTGTATCGCCCCACACAATAATGTCATCAATGTATTGCAGGTGTTCTGGAGCTTGCCCCTGTTCCAGTGCAGTCTGGATCAGTCCATGGCAAATGGCAGCGCTGTGTTTCCACCCCTGGGGCAGTCGGTTCCAAGTGAACTGGACACCCCTCCAAGTAAAAGCAAACTGTGGCCTGCACTCTGCTGCCAAAGGAATTGAGAAAAATGCATTGGCAATATCAATCGTGGCAAACCACATGGCTGCCTTTGACTCTAGTTCATACTGAAGTTCTAGCATGTCCGGTACGGCAGCACTCAATGGTGGTGTGACTTCATTCAGGCCACGATAGTCTACTGTTAGTCTCCATTCTCCATTAGACTTTCGCACTGGCCATATGGGGCTATTGAAGGGTGAGCGGGTCCTGCTGATCACCCCCTGACTCTCCAGTCCACGGATCAGCTGATGGATGGGAATCAGGGAGTCTCGGTTGGTGCGATATTGCCGCCGGTGCACTGTTGCGGTCGCAATTGGCACTTGTTGTTCTTCAACTTTCAGCAACCCCACAGCAGAGGGATCTTCTGAGAGACCAGGCAAGGTGGACAGCTGCTCAATTTCCTCAGTCTCCAAAGCAGCAATACCAAAAGCCCACCGGTACCCTTTTGGGTCTTTGAAGTACCCTCTCTTGAGGTAGTCTATGCCGAGGATGCATGGAGCCTCTGGACCAGCCACAATAGGGTGCTTTTGCCACTCCCTCCCAGTCAGGCTGATTTCAGCCTCCAGCACAGTCAACTCTTGGGATCCTCCTGTTACTCCAGAAATATAGATGGGTTTCACCCCTTGACAGCTTGATGGCATCAGGGTACACTGTGCACCGGTATCTACTAGAGCCTTATACTTCTGTGGGACTGATGTGCCAGGCCATCTGATCCACACAGTCCAGTAAATCCGATTGTCCCCTACCTCCACCTGGCTGGAGGCAGGGCCCCTCTAATGGTCGTCACAGCATTGGACACTTAAGTCGTGTTGAAAGGGATTATTCTTCCTTATCACAGGAGCTGGAGTAAAATACCCCGTGGCGTATACCTTCTGTATCTCCTCTCTTGAATAATAGGATGCCTTTTGTTAATAGCTGAGACGTGTGTTGGTACACGTGAGGAGCTAGATAAATCAGATACATCGTCCCTCAATTTGTCGAGGTCCTGGGACAGTTTTTTCACAGCTGAGATGATGGAAGGAGTGAGATTGTCTTCGAACTCTCGGAGTTTATGAACCATTTCATCCACTGTTAGTGGTACTATGTCATTCCAGGTCACTGTTGCCAATGAATGGGCATATGATGACGGTGCATTCCGTGTAAGTTTTCGCCACATGGGTCGTGTACATTCAACTTCATCTGGATCTATAGGTGTATCCCCGTTATTCGGCTTGATGTGATAGAGCATCTCTACGATGGCCGATTCCCTCAGAGACTGGATGCCTTTGTCTATAGTAGTCCACTTGGCCGAACGACTCGTAACATCGTCCTTGTACGGAAACCTTTCTTTCACAGCTGCCAAGAGCCTCCTCCAAAGGCTGAGGGACTTTTTCTCTCTTGCAATTGCTTTGTCAATTCCCCCTTCTCTAGCGAGTGATCCCAGCTGCTTGGTGTCTGTACCTTCTAGTTCGTGACCATCGGCCCCATTGTCCCAGCATCGGAGTAACCAGGTGATGATGTGCTCCCCCGGTTGACGGGTAAAATCTTTTCGCATATTCCGCAGCTCGGTTGAGGTCCGAGGTCGAGAAGTTACCTCTTCTTCTTCTTCTTCGTCATGTGATGATGACTCCTGATCAGATTCTGGACCGGGTGGTGAATTCATTGGTTCTTCATCTCGCTTCACCCTTTTTGCCTCCTTTTTGCTTGTTCTCTTGCGTACAGGGGCAACCGATATTGGTACGAATTGGTCCTCTGGTTTGGCTGCAGTGATTATCACTGTGGTTTGAGTAGCGACTGTACTTGTTGCTGGGGGTGGTGTAGCTACTGTGCTTGGAGCTGGGGTAACCGCGCTGTCTGTTGCAGTTGAAGTTTGAGCAGCTGCTGTACTTGGCACTGGGGTAGCTGCTCTGTTCATTGCAGCCAAAGTTTGAGTAGCGACTGTCACTTTGCCCTCAGATCCGCCGACATTCTTTTCCTTTTGAAGGTGCTGGATAGTGTTGAACAAGGCCCTGTAAGCATAGGCCAAGCCCCAGCACGTTGCCGTGATTTGTCGATCTCTGGTATGGCCAGAATGACCACACACCTCATTTAAGTGTTTTACTAATTCTTCTGGATTTTGCAGTTGTTCGGTAGTGAAATTCCAAAGTACTGGAGGGGCCCACTGACCTAGATACTTGCCCATACTATCCCACACACCCTGCCACTCATGGCTGTCCAGCCTCAGGGAAAATCTCTCGGTCCTCCTACATTGTCGTTTGACCCCAGACAAGACCCAAACCTGAATCTGCTTAACTCTTGAAATCAGTAGTGGGCAAAACACACTCTGTATGCGTGTTAGCATGGTGATTCCCATCACCATCAGCAAACAAGTCTCAACAGCATTAAAAGGCCATTCAAAAAATTCAAAACTCTCAAATGTAAATGGTCTGGGGGGACGACTAGGAGGGTAAAAGGATGTCTCCTTCACAGGTTGAGCACCTGAGAAGGAGAAAAAAGATGTGTAATTGCTAAGCACCTCCATCATATACCTCCCAAAGTATAAAGGTGGTGACCACACTGGGAACATAAACCAGATCAGTTTCATGATCAATGATTCTATTGTATTACAAGCCATTACCATAAAGTACAATGGGATAAAAACCTTAGCCCAAGCCCCACACTTGAAAAACACTAATACAGCAAATACCGGATGGACGTAAGATATGATATACTGAAACTGTGAGATCAAGAGGAAAAACCTTGAGAGCCAATAAATCAGCATTGTGACGAGTGACTATCAATCCATTCAGATCTGTTCTTATCTCAACCCCTCGTGCCCCACGTTGGGCGCCAAAAGAACTGTCGTGGTTTAAACCCAGTCAGGTAACTTGTTCACTCACTCCCAGTGAGTGGTGCCGAGCTGACAACAATCGAGGTCCGTGTCTGTCTCCCCCCCCCCCCCCCCCCCCCCCGCACCGGGGCTCTCCCCTTCCCCGCTCCCGGAGGAACGGGGAGCAGGATCGAGAGAGTGCAACTCCTACGGGTTGAGACAAGAACAGTCCAGCAACAAATCACCACCGCTACTATGAGCTAAAACAATGATAAGGGAAAATAACAAGGGAAGAGAATACGATACCACCGGCCAAGAAAACGAGTTCCACCCGGAAGCCCCTGTCCTTCCGGATAACTCCCAGTTACCCCCCCACCCCGGGCATGACGTGCTGTGGTATGGAATACCTCCCCGGCTAGCCCGGGTCAGGCGCCCCGTCTCTGCTTCCTCACAGCTTCCCCTCCTCCCTGGCAGAGCATGAGCCTCACAGAGTCCTTGGTCAGGGTAAACATCACTTAGCAACAACCGAAAACATCGGCTTCACCAACACTGTTCTCAAGCTAGAAGTCAAAACACAGCACTGCACCAGTTAACACAAAGGAAAAACATGACTGCTACTGCTGAACCCAGGACACTCAGTGGCCTGACTCTTGGGTACATATGCATCTACATGGAGTACCTTCACCACCAGGTTCTGGCATTTTTTCGTAAATTTGCTTGAAGTGAAAACTTCAAGTTGGTGTAGCTGCTGTGCTTGGGGATTGACGAGCTGTGTTGTCTGTTGCTTTGCCATCAGATCCAGAGACACTCTGTAGGCATAGGCCAAGCCCCAGCACATTGCGGTGATTTGTCCCACTCTGGTATTGCCAGGATGACAGCACACCTTGTTTAAGTGTTCTGCTAATTTTTATGGAGTTTGCACTTGTTGAGGGGTTAAGTTACAAAGCACTGGAGGGGCCCACTGGTCCAGGTGCTTGCGATATGATCCCACACACCTACCACTCATGACTGTCCAGCATCGAGTAAAATCTCTTGGTGGTCCTCCTATATCATCGTTTAACCCTAGACAACACCCGAGCTTGACCCTCCGTAACTTTTGAGATCAGACGAAATAGGACATTCTCAGGGTGGTATGGCCATAGGTAAAACACACACTGAATGTGTGGCAACATGCTGATCCCCAGCAAAAGCAGAAGGCAGTTTTTTTTTCTCCTGACCCAAGCTAGCCAAAGAGGTATTCCATACCACAGCACGTCATGCCCAGGATGTAACTGGGAGTTAGCTGGAAGGGCTGGGAGTCTGGAGGGTTGGAGGAGGTATCGGTCGGTGCTTGGTTGGGCTGCTATATAGCCCATCACCTAAATGCCCATTTCCACCACTCTGGGCTGTTGTCATAGTTTAAGACCATGTGCTGTCATGATCATCAGCAGAGAATAAAGTCATGGGAAAAGCAAGCAGCAGCAGCAGCAGGAGTCTCCCAGAACTGTCCTCAGGTCACTATTGACTGACCCTGAGTTCTCTCCCTCCGATCATCACCCCAACAAAGAATGAACTTTGATGAAACCAGACAAACTCTGCAGTGACCAGAGTTCAGCGGTGCCATCAGCAGGCACCAATCGAACACTACACACTGTCTCTCCTGCCCTGAAACACTGTTATGACAGATGGAGCCTGACATGCACTGAATGAATTCAGCATGCTTTATAGGGATGGCTCATGGACTTAGGAATGATAACTGTCTTTGTGTGTGTGTGTGTGGATATATATCAAGAAACAGAAAGCGATGGTATATTGAAAATTGCAGGGTCTGAGCATGACATGAATGGCATGGAATAAGGGGTGGATATTGTCCTGGGTTGAGCTGCAAGTTATTCTTCTCCTTCTTAGTACCTGGTGCAGTTCTGTGTTTTCGACTTTAGTTTGCAAACAGTACTGCTAACACACCAATGTTTTAGTTGTTGCCAAGTAATGCTTATCCCGATCAAGGACTTTTCTGTCTCTTGCGCTCTGCCCGTGAGAAGGGGCACAAGAAGCCAGGAGGAAGCAGAGACAGGACACCTGACCCAAACTAGCCAAAGGAGCAGGGATTTGGGCCTTCGGGGTAACTCCCCCCAGTTTATATACTGGGCATGACATGCTGTGGTATGGAATAACCCTTTGGCTCCTTCTGGTCATATGTCCTATCTCTGCTTCCTCCTGGCTTCCCGTCCTCCCTGGCAGAGCATGAGACTGAGAAAGTCCTTGATCGGAGTAAACATTACTTAGTAACAACTAAAAAAATTGCTGTGCTATCAGTGTTCCCAGGCTGAAAGCCAAAAACACAGCACTGCACCAGCTACTAAGAAGGAGAAAATATGACTGCTACTGCTGAACGCAGGACATATGACAATGTAATAAATCTGATTTTCTGTTCAACTTCCTTTTATGATAGATTTGGTTACAAGAAATTCTTTAACAAGCCGTCTGAAGTGAATTGAGGTGAATTCACCCAGGCACGTGCTGGGAAACAAGCAAGCAGAAAATGGCTACAGAGCTTGACTAAGAGTAACTTGCTTGTTTAAGATGTGGTCACTGAAATCAAAGGTACTCTTCACCAACTTCAGTGAGCATTGCAACATTAACATACTGCATTCTGAGCCTTTCTTGTGATAGTAGCCTGCATCTTCTTACATGGCTCAGTTTTTCATACGGCACAAGGACTTAAAGTGATGCGCGGATTGACTCCACAACTCGTTAAATTTGTAAAGTAGGTATGCTTTTTATTCAGCGCTGAGATGCACGGGGATAATTCCTCAAAGTCATGCGTACCTCAGGGTTGTTTCCCTCTACATTTATTCTCTAAAGTTATATATATTCATAAGGTTGCACAACACGCCTATACATATTCATGTCCTATCCCCGCTTCGTATTATAATGAGCCAGAAGGTCCTCTGTGCCTGCGCAGTGCCCCCTCTGGTCATGGGCAGGGGTCTCAAGATGAAGTAAATGAGTCTTCCTCCTCTGGGTAGGGGGCTTCAAGATGAAGTAAATGAGTCTTCCTCTTCTTGCACTTTTCACTTTTTTTAGTCTTTACGTGTGGCCTTAGAGTTTGGTCAGTGTCCCAGCTGTAAATCCTCTGCTTCTCCCCTTTATCAGTAGATTCAGGCGTCTGCTTATCAACAGGACCGGAGGTCTCTGTTCTGCTTAGCAGGCATTTACAACAGATAGCCCTTTTGTTTAAGCAAGCAAATTCCTCTAACCCCCTTGTATAACCCCCTTGTACAACCCCCTTGTACAACCCCCTGTACTACCCCCCTGTACATTGGTCAACCCTCTGTATCAAAAGCTCTCCTAGAATGATGATCAATGCTTCTCTATTATGTCTATAGCTTTAAGTCTTTCCCTGCTAATGCTTGATGTATATTTATGCAGCTGGAGGAAACCTGGATTTAATAACTGCTCCACCACAGACTCACTTTGTGGTGTAGTGTAAGTCACTTAAACTTCTCTGTGCCTTCACTTTTCAACTGTAAAACAGAATTCTTGATGCCCACCTTTGCAAAGAGCTCTGAATCCTCAGGACAAAAACATACCCTGCTAAATAATATTACTTTTCAGGAAGCACAGGTGTGTGACCCTGGACACATACGCTAATGTTGATCCATACATCTGTCAACAAGATGTGCCGGCAAAACAGATGGTTCACATTCCTTTTTAAACCACTTCTTTTGTGGTAAAACTAATCTTCTTTTGGATATATATATATAATCTGCTTCTTTTGGATAAAACTAATCATTTTATAACTGGTCAGGGTTCTGATGGGCCAGGAAGTCACAGTGAAGCACAGCGCTACCAGCATTATGGCTAGAAACGGAGCCAACAAGGGAAAGAGACAGACACAGAGGTTTCTTTTACTCTTCTCCTCTGCTCCCTGGCACATAGGACAAAACCTGTGAGGGTCTGCAGAAAGAGATACAAGTAAAGAGAACCCATCTCCACACATTCCTGTAAGTAGCACAGCATCAGTGACCATGCCTGAATGCTGATTTATGCCATGCGCATAGAAACAGACATATGTTTTTTAATCACAGGCAATAAAAATCCCCACAGACACACACCATTTCAAAACCTAATTTAGATGACCAGTTGCATGTTGATCCACAGGGTCAGGAAGATTACAAGCAAATAAAATGTTTACTACTAAACATTTGGTTTATTTCATTTCTTACTTAAGGGTTACCTCTATTATTAGGAATTTCAATTCCCCATCTCAGTAGCTGAAAACTGAGCACACAGCATTTTCCTTGAAAATGTCACTGTAGCAACAAAGGTTGTGGCAGGATTTGCACTGCAGGTAGGGTGGGCAGGGGGCCCGTCTGCCACGCACATTGGGATAGAAGGACTCAGAGGGCAAGAGGACCACATCAAAGTTGCAGAGCTGAGCAGCTTTTCCCTTCCCCTCTCCCCAGAGTCTCGGAGACTTCATACTCCAGAATTTAATACCTTTTTCCTCCCTCCCCCCATCAGCTCCTTTGTTTGTGTCTCTGCTCTCTAAGAGCTAACGTATGTTGATGCCATATAGTTTCAAAGAAAACTTTTGGTGCCCACAGAACTCATTACAACTAACATATTCCAAGAATTCTTGTAGCTCAGGAAACACTGGGGTGAAAAAACAGAGGAGAGGAGACAAATGGCAATACTGAAAAAGCCTTGAGAGAAAATAAATAGTTCACTTGAAAGTCATCAGGGAATTCTTTAACAAGCTCTTTCTTCTGCAAAACACAGAACAAATTCAGATGAGTCTAGAATTCCCAGAGGAAAAACAATAAAGCCAAGCCCCATATAAACAGCAAAGCAGAGGGAAGCAGTAGAAAGGTTGTCTGGCTTGCCCAGCAACCAAGTGCAGCATTCTTGAGGTCCTATATTCCCAAACAACCTACACAGTACCAGGGTACAAAGGCACCACTGAGAATCAGAGCCTCTCAACAATAACAATATAGAGAGCCTTAAAAAAGCTACCCCTAACCCTTTGCCCAGAGCAAATGCAGGCAGCAGTGAAGTTGCTCAATTCATGGAGCACTTCAATTCAGCCTTACAACACAGGCAGGAGAACGTGTAATGTATATCACAATTATAGAGGAGAAACATTTGCTTCTTTAACACACGCCTGCATTTTTCAGGGCAGGCGGGCAGGCAGGCCCATACTCTTAGCCATTTTCTAGGGTTACCTCTAGGATGCAACCTTTCATAGCTTTTTCTAACAGGTCTCCTCCCCTCCCCTGCTGCTTCAGCTCACAGCTGCATCCCCTCTGTGGGGAGTTACCCAAAAGGTCCAGATGGCTGCTTGGGCGGGGCTGGGTATCGGTCACAGTATCACAGTATCACAGTATGCTAGAGATTGGAAGGGACCTCGAAGGATCATCTAGTCCAATCCCCCTGCCGGAGCAGGAACACCTAGATAATGTTACACAGGAATGTGTCCAGGCGGGTTTTGAATGTTTCCAGGGAAGGAGACTCCACTACCTCCCTGGGCAGCCTGTTCCAGTGTTCTGTCACCCTCACTGAGAAGAAGTTTCTTCTCAAGTTTAAGCGGAACCTCTTGTGTTCCAGTTTGTACCCATTACCCCTTGTCCTATCATTGTTTGCCACTGAGTAGAGCCTGGCTCCATCCTCGTGACACTCCCCCTTTATATATTTATAGACACTTATAAGGTCACCCCTCAGTCTCTTCTCCAAACTATAGAGACCCAGCTCCCTCAGTCTTTCCTCATAAGGGAGATGCTCCACTCCCTTAATCATCTTCGTTGCCCTGTGCTGGACTCTCTCCAGCAGGTCCCTGTCCTTCTTGAACTGAGGGGCCCAGAACTGGACACAATATTCCAGATGCGGTCTCACCAGGGCAGAGTACAGGGGAAGGAGGACCTCTCTCGACCTACTAACCACTGCTCTTCTAATACACCCCAGGATGCCATTGGCCTTCTTAGCCACAAGGGCACAGTGTTGGCTCATGGTCATCCTGTCCTCCACTAGGACCCCCAGGTCCCTCTCCCCTACACTGCTCTCTAACAGGTCGTTCCCCAACCTATACTGGAACCTGGGGTTGTTCCTGCCCAGATGCAGGACTCTACACTTTCCCTTGTTATATTTCATCAGGTTACTCCCTGCCCAACTCTCCAGCCTGTCCAGGTCTCGCTGGATGGCAGCACAGCCTTCTGGCGTGTCAGCCACTCCTCCCAGCTTAGTGTCATCAGCAAACTTGCTGATAGTACACTCAATTCCCTCATCTAAATCATTGATGAATATATTAAATAATACCGGTCCCAGTACTGACCCTTGAGGCACTCCACTAGTTACAGGACTCCAACTAGACTCCGCCCCATAGACTACAACTCTCTGGCTTCTCTCCTTCAGCCAGTTCACAGTCCACCTCACTACCTGATCATCCAGTCCACACTTCCTCATTTTAGCCGTGAGGATGCTGTGGGAGACTGTGTCAAATGCTTTGCTGAAGTCAAGGTAGACCACATCCACCACTCTGCCATCATCCATCCACTGTGTTATTTCCTCATAAAAGGCTAAGAGATTGGTCAAACATGATTTCCCCCTGGTGAAGCCATGTTGACTGCCCCTCATAACCCTCTTATCCTTGATATGCCTTAAGATGGCACCAAGGATAAGGTGTTCCATCACTTTCCCAGGGATGGAGGTGAGGCTGACCGGTCTATAGTTACTCGGGTCCTCCTTCTTGCCCTTTTTGAAGACTGGAGTGACATTTGCTTTCCTCCAGTCCTCAGGCACCTCTCCCATTTCCCAAGACTTGGTAAAGATGATGGCGAGTGGTCTAGCAATGACTTCCTCCAGTTCCCTCAGCACCCGCGGGTGCATCCCATCTGGACCCATGGATTTATGGATGTCCAGATTGCTCAACTGATCTCTAAGCCATTCCTCATCGACTAAGGCAAACCGCTCTGTCGACCTGACTTCATCTAAGGTCTCAGGGGTACAGGGCTCTTCAGGACTGCCTGCAGCAGAGTAGACAGAGACAAAGAAGGCATTCAGTAACTCTGCCATCTCTGTATCTTCTGTCACCAGGGCACCCATCCCGTTCATCAGTGGGCCTACATTGCCTCTGGTGTTAGTTTTGTCTGCCATGTATTTGAAAAAGCTCTTTTTCAGTCAGTGGGTGATGAGTGGTTGTATTCTCCCCCTTGTTATTTCCCTTATCATTATTATTATTATTGGTGGTAGTAGTAGTGGGTTTGTATTATACCTTAGTTACTGGTCTGTTCTTATCTCAAATCATGGGAGTTACATTTCTTTCGATTCTCCTCCCCATCCCTCTGGGAGCAGGGGGAGGAAGAACTAGGGGGGGAGTGAGCAAGCAGCTGCCAGGTTCTGAGTTACAAGCTGGACTTAAACCACGACACTTCGTAAGTAAAATACCATATTACTGAGGGCATCCTCCACACTTCAGGGTGGCTGGAAAGTTCAGCAGGAGAGCAGGCAGCAGAGACACTCAGGTAACTCAAAACTAGTCTGTGGACTTGAAGATTTCTGTAGTGGCAGAGATACAATAAGTCAGGAGAAGACACGGGACAACACAGAAAAAGAAAATATTACTGAGCCCTTGGGGCTAAGTGCATGGAATTAGAAGATTTAAAATTCTATTCCACATAGAATCATAGAATGGTTAGGGTTGGAAAGGACCTTAAGATCATCTAGCTCCTACCTCCCTGCCACGGGCAGGGATGCCTCACATCAGACCATGTCACCCAAGGCTCTGTCCAACCTGGCCTTGAACACTGCCAGGGATGGAGCATTCACAACTTCCCTGGGCAACCCATTCCAGTGCCTCACCACCATCACAGGAAAGAACTTCTTCCTTATATCCAATCTAAACTTCCCCTGTTTAAGTTTTAACCCATTACCCCTTGTCCTATCACTACAGTCCCTGATGAAGAGTCCCTCTCCAGCATCCTTGTAAGCCCCCTTCAGATACTAGAAGGCTGCTATGAGGTCTCCATGCAGCCTTCTCCTCTCCAGGCTGAATAGCCCCAACTTTCTCAGCTTGCCTTCATACAGGGGGTGCTCAAGCCCCTGATCATCCTTGTAGCCCTCTTCTGGACTTGCTCCAACGGCTCCATGTTCTTCTTATGTTGAGGGCACCAGAACTGCACACAGTACTCCAAGTGGGGTCTCACGATAGCAAAGTAGAGGGGCAGGATCACCTCCTTTGACCTGCTGGTCACACTCCTTTTGATGCAGCCCAGGATACGGTTGGCTTTCTGGGCTGTGAGTGCACACTGCCGGCTCATCTTCCAAACAGTGCACCTAAGGACCTAAGTTCCCTCAAAACACCCCAATGCATTCAGACTAAGAGGCCTGTTCAGTGCGCGGAAAGGCTGCAAAGCCCTACCAGAAGCTCTACCAGAACCATTTGTGCCACATGTCTGAGATGCCTGTGCTGCAGCCAGTGCTCCAGCCTCTGTTCAACAGCAGGTTCTGAGGTACTGGGAGACAGCACTCAGGCCAGGAACTGCCTTCAGAGTGCACTGTATGTTTTGCCCATGCTTTTTACAACTGTCAAACAGCATATTCCAGTGCGGGCTAATTACATGTTCCTTCTGTCTCACATATAGCAGAACTGAGGGAGGAAAATAAAAAATAATCCTGAAATACAAGATACAAAATGAATGCAATGGCCTGGTTTTAATTTCAGCTGAGCCCTATTGTGACTATTTTGTGACAGCAAAATAATTTGTCCTTTAAGATGAGAAAAAACTTAAAATTATAATTAGAAGTCAAGGGAAGAAAATAAGTTAAAATTAGTAACTTACAGTGGCTATTGGCACCAAGAGCTGAAGTTTCATAAGCATAAGATGAAGCACAACAGCAGCAGCAGCACCATGACTGAGGCTTTATAGTAAAAAAATTACCAGGACTACAATCTGAGGTTCCTCCTAAAGCTGGTGATGCTTTGCCTGAATAAAGATTTAGAAAACTGCACCTATATATTCAAAACATTATAACTACAGAGGAACTGATTCAGCCAGCTTTCTAGTAACCTTGCTGGATTCTCTCGGCTGTTTCTGTACACTGAAAATTTACATGAAGTAGGCTATTTTACTTTTGCTGGAATTTGTTGAAGAAAAACCCCAACTTATAGACAAGCCAGAACACAAAACATTTCAAGTGTATATCTTTCAAATGGTCTCAGCAGTAGGGGCCCAGCAGTATTGATTACTCTCAGAAACTCATCATTCCTTTCCAAGCTCAAGCAGAAAATTAGAAGGTATTAGAATTAATTAAAATTTTCCCTTACTCTTTTCTTTAACTGTCAAAGATACCATCAATGTATTTTCAACTGTGTCCCCCTGAACACTAAAGGTCTAGACAGAAATCTTCCAGATGTGCATATCTTCCTCAAACAGGACTTCACTTATATATATGCTGGTATACACAGAAATTGTGCTACAATGAGGAGGAAAATCAAAACCATACCAAAACAAAAAAAAAACCAAACCAAAACCTACTTCAGTCTGCCATGATGGAGCAGATCCTCATTTTCATGCAGCTGACATTCTCGACATGCAAAATTATGGATGTTGGAACATTGGTGTATGATTTTGTCTCCTGAACTGGGAAGAATAATGCCCAGAGACATCCAAAGACCTTAGAAGGGTTTTTATGGCTGTTTTTCACCATTTCAGGGAAAATGATTGGTTTTCTGATTGTTGTTGTGTGTCAGAGTGTGTATGTTTTTTTTTGTTACATTGCAAGGAAAGCACAAACTTTAAGAAAAAAAAAAAAATTTTGCCAAACATTAAGTTTCCTCTCAAAATACACTGATAGAAAACCATCACCTGATCTCACAGAACGTATATGCAGTTCTTTAGCCTGAAACAAAGGAATTTATCTTGAAGTGACAAAGGTAAGCCTGAGTTTCTGAACCACTAGGGGAGCTAATATTTGTAGGACTTCTTTCAATGCTTTTTTTCCCCCTTGTTGCATTATTTCCATTAGTATTACTGTTATATAATACAGTTATGCAGTATACTTAGCACAGACCACTGCCTATGCCTCTCAGTGCTATGAAGACTCACAAAACCCTCCCGTGGCCCAGGAGGATGCACTCCAAAGGTATGCAGAGATTTATTTCTTGCCACCTGCAGGTGCTTGCAGTAAAGAAAATCCTACTGCTTCTTGCAGTGACCAAGCCCAGAGAAAGATGAGTGCACAGGTTTTGGGTAACCAAACTGGATCTTTCAGTCCAGGTTTCACATGTGCACATGTACTCCAAGATCAACCCCGAATGCCAGGATCCACCTCCAGGCACAATGCTACGTATGATTTCAGATATCGTGCATGTATCTGACCAAAGCTGGCCTTGGCATCAGGCTTCAGACAAAACAGGAGAGGCAAAGACCAGCACTGTGAGAAGCCAACCAAACCAAGGATACCGGATGTCATCAAAAGCTGCAAGAGTGCCATTCCCATGTTCTGAGCACATCCCTATCTAGCAAGACCTCAGGGTGCTTCCCTTGGACTGGCACAGCCTGCTTTTAAACAGGCGGCATAGGAAACACAACTCCATGATGTCCTGGGTTCAGCAGTAGCAGTCATTTTTCTCCTTCTTGGTAGTTGGTCCAGTGCTGTGTTTTGACTTTCAGCCTGGGAACAGAGCTGATAACAATGATGTTTTGGTTTGGCCAAGGACTTTGTGAGCCTCATGCTCTGCCAGGGAGGAGGGGAAGCCAGGAGGAAGCAGAGACAGGACACCTGGCCCAAGCTAGCCAAAGAGGTATTCCATACCACAGCACGTCATGCCCAGGATGTAACTGGGAGTTAGCCGGAAGGGCTGGGAGTCTGGAGGGTTGGAGGAGGTATCGGTCGGTGCTTGGTTGGGCTGGGGGGGGGGGGCGAGTTATCAGTTGGCTGGTGGTGAGGTGATGTATTCTCTTTCCTTGTTATTTCCTTTATCATTATTATTATTGGTGGTAGCAGTAGTGATTTGTGTTATACCTTAGTTACTAAACTGTTCTTATCTCAACCCATGGGAGTTGCATTCTTTTCGATTCTCCTCTCTGTCCCTCTGGGAGTAGGGGGAGGGCAAGAAGGGGGGGAAGTGAGTGAACAAGCTGGTTGGCTGGGTTTAAACCAGGACACATGACTAGCACAAAACTCTTTGATGAAAGTGGCATCACCTGGGATCAACAGCCACCTCCTCTTCCCATAGCTGATGGGAGAAAGATGGAAGAGAAACTTAGGGTACTTCAGTTCATCACAGGTCCACAAAGTCATCCTCATGTGGTTTTGACTAGCAAGTGACAAAAAATGGAGTTCTAAGAGTCTTATCAGGTTACAATCCTGCCTTACTTTCTTTTTTAAACCAACTTAACTCTGACTTTGTGGTAAGATTTTTTATTCACCTTATTTAAACAGAAAGGCCAGTGGAAATCCTTTACAATGTTTACACAAACTTTAATATTTTCCATGAGGACCAGACACATTTGGTAGGGGAGGGAGAAGGGATGACAACCAAATGCAGATCATATGCAGAGCAGCAGGCTTGACTGACCCAATCAGCTATTAAAAGAACAGCAGCATCTTGAAATTCACGTTTGCCCAGAAAAGTTTTACCTAGTCTTATGCAAACACCTGAAAGGCATTAGCTGAGGAAGGAAACCTCAGCATTCCCAGTCAGCTCACTTGGCTCACTTGACTTTACAAAGATTGTTTCCTTAATTTTTTGATTCAAGCCTGTTGGTCCATTTAATATGCTCCAGTAGGAAAAGCACACAAAGAGGAGTGGTGCAAATTATTAAAATAAAGGAAAATGACAAGGAGACTTTATTAACACAAGCAACCTTAATTTAAATATTTAAATATAAACTAGGAGAGATATTGCAGCATCTGTTAACACTATTATTTTAACAAAAATGTTTATTCATGCTGCTAATTTTTAATTGCTTGCATTTAGAGAATGAAAGAAAATGAACACAAACAAAATAGATCTCTCTCACTAGGCACAACTCTTGACTTGAGTCCGAAGAATCTGTTGGGAAGCCCAGATTACAACAGCAGCTTCATAGTACCATAGCACAGACTGTTGCTCAAGCTGTCCTGGCAAGACATGCAAGCCTTGATTTTGATCCCAATTGTACCCTAGTTTCACATTTCTGTAACTGCAGTAGAACAAAATCATAGTGGCTGGAAACAGAGTTGGGCCTTCGCCTCTTGCCAGAGCATTCAGGACCAACTCATTTTACAGTCAGCTACAGCATCGATATCAAAGTAGATATTTTAACATAAGTTGAAAACTTTTTATATTTTTTCCACAAGCAAAATATTAAGACCCCTGCCCTAGAGAAAGATGAAAGGAGCCAATCTCCCCTTTAAATTACCAACCAAGCCTGGGCCTTGAGTCTTTTTTGAATGGGAAGTCAAAACGTCTGATTTCAGTCAGTTTGTATAAACCAGCTTTTGTTTTTCCTTTTACCCAAATGACTCCACTCGTAAGGATTTATTGTAACTGGATTGCTTTTCTACCCAGAAAGGAGCTGTAGCACTAGTAAAGCCGTTCCACACAGTAGGTTTTCCACTGATTGAATTTCTAGACTTTCAGCTCTTTGGAAATGTTTGCTCTTGTACAAGCTGTCAGAGGGAAATTGTGTGCAGTTGATTCTGTCTCAGCTAAAGCCAGGCTGGGTTCCATATGCAGCCAGCCAATGTGGAATTGAAGGAAGGAGGATTGATCAAATTGCAAAGGAATAAAAAAAGGTCTCAGTACAAAAAAAAACAAGCAAAGAGCCCAACCAAACTCCAAAGAAACAAACCACACAACAAAAAAGGGCAGGGGAAGAAGATGAGACTGAAACCCATTTCTGCAAATAGGTGCACACAAAAGAACCAATAACACCCTTAATTTAAAAATCACTGAACTAAGGGATAGGAACAATCTGAAGAAGCTGTTGCAGGTTTCAAGGGTATCCAAAGGCCCTCCAAAGCCTCTAGAATTCTCAAATGTTGCTGTAGTCTGGTGGGGGAGAGGGGGGTGTGAGGGAATGTCTCCTTCATAGGTTGACCCCCAGAGGAGGAAAAAAAGATGTGAATTGCTAAACACTTCCATTATATGCCTCCCAAAATATAGAGGTGATGACCACGTGGAGAACACATGCCAGACCAGTTTCATGATCAATGATTCTCTTGTATTACAAGTCATTACCATGAAGTAGAATGAAACAATAAACTTAGCCCAGGCCCTCCAGGTGATAAAAACTAAAACAGCAAATACTGGTTTAAAGGGTATTGGGGAGGGACTCTTCATTAGGGACTGTAGTGATAGGACAAGGGGTAATGGGTTCAAACTCAAAAAGGGGAAGTTTAGATTGGATATAAGGAAGAAATTCTTTACTGTTAGGGTGGTGAGGCACTGGAATGGGTTGCCCAGGGAGATTGTGAATGCTCCATCCCCGGTGGTGTTGAAGGCCAAGTTGGACAGAGCCTTGGGTGTCATGGTTTAGTGTGAGGTGTCCCTGCCCATGGCAGGGGTGTTGGAACTAGATGATCTTAAGGTCCTTTCCAACCCTAACTATTCTATGGTTCTATGATTCTATGACATGTTGAAACTCCGAGACCAAGCACAACAACTCTGAGAGCAAATAAATAAGCATTGTGATGAGTGACTATTAATCCGAAACAATGAATGCTTATCACAAATACAATTAGGCGCACTCTGGTCAGATCTGTCCTTCGAGCCCCACAGAGGGTGCCAAAAACAACTGTTGTGGTTTAACCCCAGTCAGTAACTCAGAACCAAGCAGCTGCTTGCTCAATCCCCCCTTCTCCCCCCCCCCTCTCCCAGAGGGATGGGGAGGAGAATTGAAAGAATATAGCTCCCACAGGTTGAGATAAGAACAGTCCAGTAACTAAGGTATAACACAAACCACTACTGCTACCACCAATAATAATAATAAGGGAAATAACAATGGGAGAGAATACAATTGCTCACCACCTGCTGACCAGTACCCAGCCCAACCTGAGCAGTAATCTGGACCTTCTGGGTAACTTCCCCCAGTTTATATATTCTGGGCATGACATGCTGTGATGTGGAATACCCCTTTGGCTAGTTTGGGTCAGGTATCCTGTCTCTGCTTCCTCCCAGCTTCCCATGCTCCACCTCCCTGGCAGAGCATGAGACTGAGGAAGTCATTGATCAGAGTAAACGTTACTTAGCAACAGCTAAAAACACTGGTGTGTTATCAGCGTTGATCTCAGGCTAAAGTTGAAAACACATCTCTGTTCCAGCTACAAAGAAGAAAATTGACTGCTATAGCTGAACCCAGGACAGAAAGCTTTTATTTCTTTGTTTCTTTGTTTCACCTTTGATTTGTTGTTATATTTCGTTGCTCAAGCAATTGAAATTAATTAATATATTAATGAAGGTTAGGGCTCTAAATTTGAATTCTTTTCAGAAGACATAATTCATGAATGACAGTGAGAAATGGTTACCCAAACATGAGCAGAACAAAGCAGCTCGGCATTGAACATGCTTTCTCTTGGGTTGTCACCCATTGTATCTGTAGCCTTGTGTGTAGCACCTCAATGTAATTTCAGACTGGCTTCATTCTGAGCAAAGGCTGATAATGTGTGAACATGTGTGATGGTCCTGAACTTATGGCAAGCAAGCCCATCAGATGCCGCATAGTGTGTCTTTTCAGAGGGGATTTTAGTGCTGACTTCTGTAGCGTCAGGCTCTGGCAATCGTAACTGTATAGCAGAGAGTATAACAGAAATAGCTGTGCAGGTGTTCTCAAATGCTTGGCGTTTTCTTGTGAATTCAATCTATTTACGTATTTTCTGTACCATTTTCTCAGGCAAAGTTCCAGTTGATATGAAAGAAGTCAGGACTGAAAATAAACACTTGCTTAGAAGCATTTGAGTGTGATCTTTAGAGAAATCCTCTTTCCTTTTTCTGAATTTTTTGGTAGGAAATTTCAATGAGTTCAGGATGCAACCCCATCTGAGTTGTCACTTGCTGTTCCTTTTTGTATTGGTTTAAACCCAGTCAGGAAACTTGTTCACTCACTCCCAGTGAGTGGTGCCGAGCTGACAACAATTGAGGTCCGTGTCGTCGTCCCCCCCCCCCGCACCGGGGCTCTCCCCTTCACCACTCCCGGAGGAACGGGGAGGAGGATCGAGAGAGTGCAACTCCTACGGGTTGAGACAAGAACAGTCCAGCAACAAATCACCACCGCTACTATCAACTACAACAATGATAAGGGAAAATAACAAGGGAAGAGAATACGATACCACCGGCCAAGAAAACGAGTTCCACCCGGAAGCCCGTGTCCTTCCGGGTAACTCCCAGTTACCCCTCACCACGGGCATGTCGTGCTGTGGTATGGAATACCTCCCCGGCTAGCCCGGGTCAGGCGCCCCGTCCCTGCTTCCTCACAGCTTCCCCTCCTCTCTGGCAGAGCATGAGCCTCACAAAGTCCTTGGTCAGGGTAAACATCACCTAGCAACAACTGAAAACATCGGCTTCACCAACACTGTTCTCAGGCTAGAAGTCAAAACACAGCACTGCACCAGCTAACACAAAGGAAAAAACATGACTGCTACTGCTGAACCCAGGACATTATCCACCCCTTATTCCATACCATTCACGTCGTGCTCAGATCCCACATTTTCAATACACCATTGCTCTCCCACATTTATACATCCATATACATACAGACCAAGAGGAAAAAATCATTTTCTTAGTGCATGGACCAATCCCTATAATGCTGCCGAGTCCATTCGGTCCATGATGTTCAAAGTTCATTCTCTGTTGGGATGATAGCTGGAGGGAAGTCAGGGCCAGTCGCTGGTGACCTGGAGACATCTAGTTGAAGGGCTATAAAAGCATTACACAGCAGGCAACAGCATACAATTGAGTTCACTGGCTGTTTTCCCCTAAAATCAAATCCCCTTGAGGTATACATCGGACTTCCCCATCTTCCCGCATTACCCACCAAGTATATCCAGGTCCCTGAGCAAAAGCAATCCCACAAGTGGGTTTGCCTTTACCTGACGCAGGAATAACCCAGACTGTCTTCCCCAGCTAATTCTTCATATGCACCACGGGAACTTTGTCCCCCTCTACAATATGTAAAAGTTCTGACTGGGCTGGGCCGGCCCTGTTGGCAGATCCTCTGGTGTTGACCAACCAGGTGGCCTTTGGTAAATGTGTATCCCAATGCTTGAAAGTTCCCCCACCCATTGCTCTCAGTGTAGTTTTTAACAGCCCATTGTACCGTTCGATTTTCCTAGAGGCTGGTGCATGGTAGGGGATGTGATATACCCACTCAATGCCATGCTCTTTGGCCCAAATATCTATAAGGTTATTCCGGAAATGAGTCCCATTGTCTGACTCAATTCTCTCTGGGGTGCCGTGTCGCCACAAAATCTGTTTCTCAAGGCCCAGGATAGTGTTCCGGGCAGTGGCATGGGGCACAGCGTATGTTTCCAGCCACCCGGTGGTTGCTTCCACCATGGTAAGCACATGGCGCTTGCCTTGGCGGGTTGGTGGTAGTGTGATAAAGTCAATCTGCCAGGCCTCCCCATATTTATACTTCAACCATCGTCCTCCATACCAAAGAGGCTTTAACCGCTTGGCTTGTTTAATTGCAGCACATGTTTCACACTCATGAATAACCTGGGCAATAGTGTCCATTGTTAAGTCCACCCCTCGGTCACGGGCCCATCTATATGTTGCATCTCTGCCCTGATGGCCTGAAGTGTCATGGGCCCACCGGGCCAGGAATAATGCACCTTTATGTTGCCAATCTAAGTCCATCTGAGCCACATCAATCTTCGCCGCTTTATCCACTTGTTGGTTGTTCTGGTGTTCCTCAGTGGCCCGACTCTTGGGTACATGGGCATCTACATGACGTACCTTCACCACCAGGTTCTGCACCCTGGCAGCAATATCTTTCCACAGTGCAGCAGCCCAGATGGGTTTACCTCTGCGTTGCCAGTTGCTCTGCTTCCATTGCTTCAACCACCCCCACAGGGCATTTGCCACCATCCATGAGTCATTATAGAGATAAAGTACTGGTCACTTTTCTCGTTCAGCAATGTCCAGGGCCAGCTGGATGGCTTTCACCTCGACAAATTGACTCGATTCACCCTCTCCGTCAGCAGTTTCTGCAACTTGTCGTCCAGGACTCCATACAGCTGCCTTGCATCTCCGATGCTTTCCGACAGTACGGCAAGAGCCATCAGTAAAAAAGGCATATTGCTTTTCACTTTCTGACAGTTTATTATATTCTGGGGCCTCTTCAGCGCGCACCACCTCCTCCTTTGGTGACATTCCAAAATCTTTGCCCTCTGGCCAGTCCATGAAGACTTCTAGAATGCCTGGACGACTGAGATTTCCTATTCGAGTTTGTTGTGTAATAATTGAAACCCATTTACTCCAGGTAGCATCAGTTGCATGATGTGTAGAGGAGACCCTGCCTTTGAACATCCAGCCCAGCACGGGCAGCCGGGGTGCCAGGAGGAGCTGTGCTTCAGTGCCAACCACTTCCGAAGCAGCTCGAACCCATTCATAGGCTGCCAGTATCTCTTTCTCAGTTGGGGTATAGCTGGCCTCAGATCCTTTGTATCCCCGACTCCAAAAGCTGAGGGGTTGACCTCGAGTCTCCCCTGGAGCTTTCTGCCAGAGGCTCCAGGTAGGACCGTTCTCCCCAGCTGCAGTGTACAGTACATTTTTTACATCTGGCCCGGTCCGGACAGGTCCAAGGGCTACTCCATGAACTATCTCGAGTTTAATTTGCTCAAAGGCTTGTTGCTGCTCAGGGCCCCATTTAAAATCATTCTTCTTCCGGGTCACATGATAGAGAGGGCTTACAATCAAACTGTAATTTGGGATGTGCATTCTCCAGAACCCCACTGCACCCAAGAAAACTTGCGTTTCTTTCTTATTAGTTGGTGGAGACATTGCTGTTATCTTGTTGATCACATCTGTGGGGATCGGTCTACATCCATCGTGCCATTTTATTCCCAAAAATTGAATCTCCTGTGCATGTCCCTTGACCTTACTCCGTTTTATGGCAAAACCGGCTTTCAGCAGGATTTGGATTATTTTCCTCCCTTTCTCAAAGACTTCTTCCGCTGTATCACCCCACACAATAATGTCATCAATGTATCGCAGGTGTTCTGGAGCTTGCCCCTGTTCCAGTGCAGTCTGGATCAGTCCATGGCAAATGGTAGGGCTGTGTTTCCACCCCTGGGGCAGTCGGTTCCAAGTGAACTGGACACCCCTCCAAGTAAAAGCAAACTGTGGCCTGCACTCTGCTGCCAAAGGAATTGAGAAAAATGCATTGGCAATATCAATTGTGGCATACCACTTGGCTGCCTTTGACTCTAGTTCATACTGAAGTTCTAGCATGTCCGGTACGGCAGCACTCAAGGGTGGTGTGACTTCATTCAGGCCACGATAGTCTACTGTTAGTCTCCATTCTCCATTAGATTTTCGCACTGGATATATGGGGCTATTAAAGGGTGAGCGGGTCCTGCTGATCACTCCCTGACTCTCCAGTCTACAAATCAGCTGATGGATGGGAATCAGGGAGTCTCGGTTGGTGAGATATTGCCGCCGGTTTCACTTTTGTGGTCTCAATTGGCATTTGTTGTTCTTCAACTTTCAGCAACCCCACAGCAGAGGGATCTTCTGAGAGACCAGGCAAGGTGGACAGCTGCTCAATTTCCTCAGTCTCCAAAGCAGCAATACCAAAAGCCCACCGGTACCCTTTTGGGTCTTTGAAGTACCCTCTCTTGAGGTAGTCTATGCCGAGGATGCATGGAGCCTCTGGACCAGCCACAATAGGGTGCTTTTGCCACTCCCTCCCAGTCAGGCTGATTTCAGCCTCCAGCACAGTCAACTCTTGGGATCCTCCTGTTACTCCAGAAATATAGATGGGTTCCACCCCTTGACAGCTTGATGGCATCAGGGCACACTGTGTACTGTCATCTACTAGAGCCTTATACTTCTGTGGGACTGATGTGCCAGGCCATCTGATCCACACAGTCCAGTAAATCTGTGTCCTGGGTTCAGCAGTAGCAGTCATGTTTTTCCTTTGTGTTAACTGGTGCAGTGCTGTGTTTTGACTTCCAGCCTGAGAACAGTGTTGGTGAAGCCGATGTTTTCGGTTGTTGCTAAGTGATGTTTACCCTGACCAAGGACTCTGTGAGGCTCATGCTCTGCCAGGGAGGAGGGGAAGCTGTGAGGAAGCAGAGACGGGGCGCCTGACCCGGGCTAGCCGGGGAGGTATTCCATACCACAGCACGTCATGCCCGGGGTGGGGGGTAACTGGGAGTTACCCGGAAGGACACGGGCTTCCGGGTGGAACTCGTTTTCTTGGCCGGTGGTATCGTATTCTCTTCCCTTGTTATTTTCCCTTATCATTGTTTTAGCTGATAGTAGCGGTGGTGATTTGTTGCTGGACTGTTCTTGTCTCAACCCGTAGGAGTTGCACTCTCTCGATCCTCCTCCCCGTTCCTCCGGGAGCGGGGAAGGGGAGAGCCCCGGGGAGGGGGGAGGGGGGGGGAGACGGACACGGACCTCGATTGTTGTCAGCTCGGCACCACACACTGGGAGTGAGTGAACAAGTTACCTGACTGGGTTTAAACCACGACAATCCGATTGTCCCCTACCTCCACCTGGCTGGAGACAGGGCCCCTCTAATGGTCGTCACAGCATTGGACACTTAAGTTGTGGTGAAAGGGATTATTCTTCCTTATCACAGGAGCTGGAGTAAAATCAGCTCTGCCATTCTATCTGGGAAACTGCTCACCAGAGACTGAAGACATAGCTCTCATGGGACGATCAGTCTTGGCCCTTGCTCCCCTCTTCAGTTCATTCACCCGTTCCTCCAAAGCTGAAGTAGGTTTTCCATCCCACTTTGTCATGTCTTCTTCGTGATCCAGCAGGTAAAACCATAGGGTACCCCGTAGCGTATACATTCTGTATCTCCTCTCTTGAACAATAGGACGCCTTTTGTTAATAGCTGAGACGTGTGTTGGTACACGTGAGGAGCTGGATAAATCAGATAGATCGTCCCTCAATTGTTCGAGGTCCTGGGACAGTTTTTTCACAGCTGAGATGATGGAAGGGGTGAGATTGTCTTCGAACTCTCGGAGTTTATGAACCATTTCATCCACTGTTAGTGGTACTATGTCATTCCAGGTTACTGTTGCCAATGAATGGGCATATGATGACGGTGCATTCCGTGTAAGTTTTCGCCACATGGGTCGTGTACATTCAACTTCATCTGGATCTGTAGGTGTATCCCCGTTATTCGGCTCGATGTGATAGAGCATCTCTACTATGGCCGATTCCCTCAGAGACTGGATGCCTTTGTCTATAGTAGTCCACTTGGCCGAACGACTCGTAACATCGTCCTTGTACGGAAACCTTTCTTTCATAGCTGCCAAGAGCCTCCTCCAAAGGTTGAGGGACTTTTTCTCTCTTGCAATTGCTTTGGCAATTCCCCCTTCTCTAGCAAGTGATCCCAGCTGCTTGGCTTCTGTACCTTCTAGTTCGTGACCATCGGCCCCATTGTCCCAGCATCGGAGTAACCAGGTGATGATGTGCTCCCCTGGTTGACGGGTAAGATCTTTTCGCATATTCCGCAGCTCGGTTGAGGTCCGAGGTCGAGAAGTTACCTCCTCTTCTTCTTCTTCGTCATGTGATGATGACTCCTGATCAGATTCTGGACTGGGTTGTGAATACATTGTTTCTTCATCTCGCTTCACCCTTTTTGCCTCCTTTTTGCTTGTTCTCTTGCGTACAGGGGCAACCGATATTGGTACGAATTGGTCCTCTGGTTTGGCTGCAGTGATTATCACTGTAGTTTGAGTAGCAACTGTACTTGTTGCTGGGGGTGGTGCAGCTGCTGTGCTTGGAGCTGGGGTAACCACGCTGTCTGTTGCAGTTGAAGTTTGAGCAGCTGCTGTACTTGCCGCTGGGGTAGCTGCTCTGTTCATTGAGGCCAAAGTTTGAGTAGTGACTGTCGCTTTGCCCTCAGATCCGCCGCCATTCTTTTCCTTTTGAAGGTGCTGGATAGAATTGAACAAGGCCCTGTAAGCATAGGCCAAGCCCCAACACGTTGCCATGATTTGTCCATCTCTGGTATGGCCAGAATGACCACACACCTCATTTAAGTGTTTTACTAATTCTTCTGGATTTTGCAGTTGTTCAGTAGTGAAATTCCAAAGTACTGGAGGGGCCCACTGACCTAGATACTTGCCCATACTATCCCACACACCCTGCACTCATGGCTGTCCAGCCTCAGGGAAAATCTCTCGGTCCTCCTACATCGTCGTTTGACCCCAGACAAGACCCAAACCTGAATCTGCTTAACTCTTGAAATCAGTAGTGGGCAAAACACACTCTGTATGCGTGTTAGCATGGTGATTCCCATCACCATCAGCAAACAAGTCTCAACAGCATTAAAAGGCCATTCAAAAAATTCAAAACTCTCAAATGTAAATGGTCTGGGGGGATGACTAGGAGGGTAAAAGGATGTCTCCTTCACAGGTTGAGCACCTGAGAAGGAGAAAAAAGATGTGTAACTGGGAAGCACCTCCATCATATACCTCCCAAAGTATGAAGGTGGTGACCACACTGGGAACATAAGCCAGATCAGTTTCATGATCAATGATTCTATTGTATTACAAGTCATTACCATAAAGAACAATGGGACAAAAACCTTAGCCCAAGCCCCACACTTGAAAAACACTAATACAGCAAATACCGGATGGACGCAAGATACGATATACTGAAACTGTGAGATCAAGAGGAACAACCTTGAGAGCCAATAAATCAGCATTGTGACAAGTGACTATCAATCCAGTCATATCTGTTCTCAACCGCTCGAGCCCCACGTTGGGCGCCAAAAAGAACTGTCGTGGTTTAAACCCAGTCAGGTAACTTGTTCACTCACTCCCAGTGAGTGATGCCGAGCTGACAACAATTGAGGTCCGTGTCGTCCCCCCCCCCGCACCGGGGCTCTCCCCTTCCCCGCTCCCGGAGGAATGGGGAGGAGTATCGAGAGAGTGCAACTCCTACGGGTTGAGACAAGAACAGTCCAGCAACAAATCACCACCGCTACTATCAACTACAACAATGATAAGGGAAAATAACAAGGGAAGAGAATACGATACCACCGGCCAAGAAAATTAGTTCCACCCAGAAGCCCGTGTCCTTCCGGGTAACTCCCAGTTACCCCTCACCCCGGGCAAGACGTGCTGTGGTATGGAATACCTCCCCGGCTAGCCCGGGTCAGGCGCCCCGTCCCTGCTTCCTCACAGCTTCCCCTCCTCTCTGGCAGAGCATGAGCCTCACAAAGTCCTTGGTCAGGGTAAACATCACCTAGCAACAACTGAGAACATCGGCTTCACCAACACTGTTCTCAGGCTGGAAGTCAAAACACAGCACTGCACCAGCTACCACAAAGGAAAAAACATGACTGCTACTGCTGAACCCAGGACACTTTTGGAGCATTGCAGGGGTGCATTACTTCCTCAGAACTTAGCATAGACCTACAGTATTGTTACTCTTCCCTGTTTCTCATTCCTTGTTGAACTTGCAAGTACTCCACTGTTAGCCTTCTTAAATCTGTGGTAGAAGCATGTGTGGTGAACTTCGAGGTGCTTCAGCACAGATGCAAAGGCCAGTCCAAGCCTGGTAGTGTTTTGCGTGCATGTAGAGATCTTACCACATAATCAGTGTGCAATATATGATTCTCTGCCACCATTACAATATCTTTTTGTTCCCAGAGAAACTCCCCAAACAATATTCGGTGAGCTTGAAGAAAATCAAAGAAGAGCTAAGGGTGGTTGAACTAAGACGACTGAAAGAGAAAATTATTTGCTTCTTGTGTAGGTAGGAAAACTGATAAGAAGACTTCTTGTGATAGACATGAAGTGAAAGAATAAAAAGTATTTTTATTTATCAGTCATTTATGGCTTGCTTATACAGCCTTTTATTGTGATACAGTGTTTGCACAGCAGCTATTCTGGAATACCTATTGCAAACAGCTTCCATATGTAAACATGCCAGTAAATACTGCTGAAGCAATGACTGAATGAGAATTTAGGCTGTATTGTTTGAAGCTTGAAAAAGGTTATTTAGAACTGTGAAGGAGTATGATTAGGAATAGCAATGGGGGAATTTAAGAAATATTGGGTGTGAAGACATGGTAATGGAGGGCTGTTTGAATGCAGAATAATTCTTGGAAAATGGTGCAGGTTTTATTTTCTCTCAGAATTTAGTTAAAACTGCACAGTTTACATCTCTTTCTCAAGTATGTAATGGAAAAGGGTCTTCAAAGTTGTGTCCATCGAACTCAGTCCATTTCAGTTTTTTCTACTGAAAACAACATAATTGTGTGCATCTGTGTCAGCAAAATTGAGATAGAATATTTCTCCCTTTCAGGTAATACCTTGTACATGACACCATACAATATAGAAGTGCTGTTACTTTAGGCGTGGCTTTAGCAGATTATGCTGACAGTTAGTTGTAAGTCAGAGATCTGTCCTTTATAAAGATTAATGATCCTTGAAATAATAAATACATTGGAAATGCCAACCATGGAAGTTGTTTTCAGTTAATAAATAGAATTGTTTGTATAATAGCAGACATCTTCCCCTGCTATTTCCTATAATAGAGCAGAAGTAAATTACTAGAGAAGTAAGATTACAGTATATCAAAGGTGCTATTGGAGAAAAGATCCCTTCACGAGAAATATGTTTGTTGGGAAGGGCAGGAAGAGGGTGATGACAAGCCATTTTACAATATCACATTTGCTTATGGCTTATGGGGAGTGCTGCAAAGAGCTTGAAGCTTTTAACACATGTGAGCATTGTTGACTTTGATTCTGGTTGCCATCATTCAATAGGCAGGAATCAGCTCACCTGGCAGAGGGACCAAAAACTTGTCTTCTGTGGGTGGGCATTGCTTTGGGGGAGAACTTGTTTTGGAGGAATAGCATTTAAGTTTGTTACAGTATAGACCTAGCAGTAAGTTAATCATGACATTAAGAGGGAGTGTATCTATAGGCATTACTTCACAGAGTTGTCATAAAATCTGCTCTTGCTGTACTTTAATTTCCAAGGCTTTTGAATCTCAGACAAGGTGCTATAGATGTAGTTATTAAATTCTGCAGAAATATTTTTATTGTGCAAGAGGTTGCTTGATAATGTAGCTGTGAAAGCCAAATAACATTATGTAATCAATAACATTGTCATCTGTCCTGGGTTCAGCTGTACCCGTCGCTTTTCTCCTTAGTAGCTGATGCAGTGCTGTATTTTCAACTTCAGCCTGAGAACAACGCTGATGACACCGATGTTTTCAGTTGTTGCTAAGTAATGTTTACTCCGATCAAGGACTTTCTCAGTCTCATGCTCTGCCAGGGAGGAGGGGAAGTTGAGAGGAAGCAGAGACAGGACACCTGACCCAAACTAGCCAAAGGGGTATTCCATAGCACAGCATGTCATGCCCAATATATAAACTGGGGGGAGTTACCTTGAAGGCCCAGATCGCTGCTTGGATTACGCTGGGTATCAGTTGGCGGGCGGTGAGCAATTGTATTCTCTCCCCTTATTATTTCCCTTATCATTATTATTATTATTGGTGGTAGCAGTGGTGGTTTTGTGTTATACCTTATTTACTGGACTGTTCTTATCTCAACACGTGGGAGTTACATTCTTTCGATTCTCCTCCCTATCCCTCTGGGAGTGGGGGGAGTGAGCGAATGGCTGCGTGGTTCTGAGTTACCAGCTGGGCTTAAACCACGACATCATCAATAACACATAGGTGGAAATGCAGCTTTGGAAATAAGTGATTTTAACTCTTGTAGCTCAGCAAACCCTTGCTACTGCAGTGTGACCTGAGGACATAGTACCCTTTTCCAGCTTTTTTGAATACTCTTATGAGAAAACACTGGATAGAATATACAGAAAAAAATAAAACTTTTTAAAAGTTTACACAATGTACCTCTTTCACTGCAGAAGTTAACTTATGTAGGGGTTGAGTTAGACTAAATATTGCTGAAAAAACAGTGTCTAGTTCCCTGCTTTTCCAAGATTTTTCCTTAATGTGCACTGAAGGGTGAAGTCACGTTCTCTGCATCTTTCTGTGCCAAAACACTTGTTGCTAATTATTTAGTTTCTCCTGGGGGCTGTTCTTTTGGATGGTGGTTTGCCTTTCCCTTTAAGCATATAGGAGCAGCCAATGTCAGAGGAAGCTTAAAATAGGCTGTCTGCATTGAGGATGTGTTGGCAAAAAGGCAAAGAATGGAATGGCAAAGTGCGGAAAGAGTTAAACCCCACCTCATTCCACCTCACCTGTGTAGCAAACTGTGCCTGTCCAGGGTGGAGATGTCTTAGGTTCAAATACCTTGAAAGCTGATATGGGAGTTTTGGTTGCAGTCTTGGGGCAGATGGTCTCTGGGTAAGTGAGGCTGTGGGCACACCAGTAACTGGCTTGTCATGGTTTAAGTCCAGCTGGTAACTCAGAACCATGGAGCCCTATCTGCATTCCCTTATACCCCATGTTAAATACAAGGTAATTAGAGGCGGCGTATGGCTTTATTTACCACAGTGGAAGTGTTGACACGAGCTGTTACTGTGGAATGTCTGCTGTGTAGCCATACTCTCAGATGTCCTAATGTTAAGAAACAAACCTGGAACACTTTGCTGAGGTTCATCCAGTAAAATTTCCTAGCTCTTAGTCATTTGCTCCATAAACCATGATAGCAGAGCTGTATCAGATGGCAAAGTCCTCCAGCTCCTTGCTTACAGCTTGAAATAAAATTTAACAATTATGTATCGAGTTTAATTCGATGTACTAATAATTCATATAGTGTAAACACACTAGATTATATATTCTGTTGCTGGAATTAATCAGGAAAAAGTCATGTATATAGAATTCTCTTCATCTTTCTTTTAAAAATACGCACTCACTCCTGGTTCATATTTAACAGAACTGGTAAACAAAGTCCTGTGCCACAAAACAGGTGTAACCCACCATCCTTCCCTGCCAGCACATCTTGGTCATGGTTTGGAGAGACAGAGTTTGGTCTGTCTCGTGAAACTGCCAGCGTTGTTGCAGACACCTACTGAAAAGAAACTGGAAATGAAATCACTATTTTCTTTAATATTGGCCACCTATTGGTTAATGACTTTCAGCCACCCTAAGATAGGGCTGGATTTGAAACAGCAGCTTGTTCATGAAAGGCACTGTTTCCCATTCTGATCTCTGAACCAGCTCATCCTCCAGAAGCCTCTGAAAGAATGTGAGTGGAGAGTAACAACATGAAATTTCCCATCCACTTCAAATGGGTTTGTCCAAGTCTTGTTCTCACATGCATTTGTTTAAGTTTTCAGTTAACTGTTCAGTCTTTAGTTCTCAGGTGCCATTTGGCATCAATTTCCATGCAAAATTCATATCACAGGACATCATGCCCGGGGAGGTAACTGGGAGTTACCCGGGAGGGCACGGGCTCTCTTTTGGGGCCGGGCTCATTTTGGCGAGTGGTATCGTATTCTCTTCCCTTCTTATTTTCTCTTATCATTATTATCATTGGTGGTAACAGTAGTGATTTGTATTATACATTAGTTACTGGACTGTTCTTATCTCAAGCCGTGGGAGTTACATTCTTTCTATTTTTCTATTCTCCTCCCCATCCCTCCGGGAGTAGGGAGGTGGACGGGGGGGGGAAGAAAGAAAGAGGGAGGAAGGGGGGGAGCGAGTGAACAAGCTGCGTGGCTGGGTTTAAACCACGGCATGGGGCACGAGGGGTTGAGATAACAACAGATATGACCGGAGTGTGTCTAATCGTATTTGTGATAAGCATTCATTGTTTTAGATTAATAGTCACTCGTCACAATGCTGATTTATTGGCTCTCAAGGTTGTTCGTCTTGATCTCACAGTTTCAGTATATAGTACCTTACTTCCATCCGGTATTTGCTGTATTAGTGTTTTTCAAGTGTGGGACTTGGGCTAAGATTCTTGTCTCATTGTACTTTATGGTCATGACTTGTAATACAATAGAATCATTGATCATGAAACTGATCTGGCTTATGTTCCCAGTGTGGTCACCACCTTTATACTTTGGGAGGTATATAATAAAAGTGCTTAGCAATTAAACATCTTTTTTCTCCTTCTCGAGTGGTCAGCCTGTGAAGGACACATTTTTTTACCCTCCCAGTCACAGCCCCCCCCCGGGCCATTTACAGCATCATTTGAGAGTTTTGAAGTTTTTGAATGGCCTGTTAATACTGTTGAGACTTGTTTGCTGATTGTGATGGGGATCACCATGTTGGCCAGCATACAGAGTGTGTTTTGCCCACAACCATTTCGTCTGATCTCAAAAGTTAAGCAGAGTCAGGTTTGGGTCTTGTCTGGGGTTAAACAACGATATAGGAGGACCAGGAGATTTTCCCAGAGGCTGGACAGCCACGAGTGGCAGGGTGTGTGGGATAGTATGGGCAAGTATCTAGGTCAGTGGGCTACTCCAGTACTTTGGAATTTCACCACCGAACAAGTGCAAAATCCGGAAAAATTAGTAAACCACTTAAATGAGGTGTGCGGTCATTCTGGCCATACCAGAGACGGGCAAATCATGGCAACCTGCTGGGGCTTGGCCTATGCTTACAGGGTTTTGTTCAACACTATCCAGCACCTTCAAAAGGAAAAAACTGTCCCAGGATCTCAAACAATTGAGGGACGGTCTATCTGATTTATCCAGCTCCTCAAGTGTACCAACACACGTCTCAGCTATTAACAAAAGGCGTCCTATTGTTTGAGAGAGGAGATACCTACTTCAGCTTTGGAGGAACGGGTGAGTGAACTGAAGAGGGGAGCAAGGGACAAGACTGATCATCCCATGAGAGCTACGGCTTCGGTCTCTGGTGAGAAGTTTCCCAGATGGAGTGGAAGAGCTGATTTTACTCCAGCTCCTGTGATAAGGAAGAATAATCCCTTTTAACTTGACTTAAGAGTCCAATGTTGTGATCACTATTAGAGGGGCCCTGCCTCCAGCCAGGTTGAGGTAGGGGACAATCGGATTTACCGGACTGTGTGGATCAGATGGGCTGGCACATTAGTCCCACGGAAGTATAAGGCTCTAGTAGATACCGGTGCACAGTGTACCCTGATGCCATCAAGCTGTCAAGGGGTGGAACCCATCTATATTTCTGGAGTGACAGGAGGATCCCAAGAGTTGACTGTGCTGAAGGCCGAAATCAGCCTGACTGGGAGGGAATGGCAAAAGCAGCCTGTTGTGACTGGTCCAGAGGCTCCATGCATCCTCGGCGTAGACTACCTCAGGAGAGGGTACTTCAAAGACCCAAAAGGGTACCGGTGGGCTTTTGGTATTGCTGCTTTGGAGACAGAGGAAATTGAGCAGCTGTTTACCTTGCCTGGTTTCTCAGAGGATCCTTCTGCTGTGGGATTGCTGAAAGTCGAAGAACAACAAGTGCCAATGGCTTCCACAACAGTGCACCGACGGCAATATCACACCAACCGAGACTCCCTGATTCCCATCCATCAGCTGATCCGTAGACTGGAGTGTCAGGGAGTGATCAGCAGGACCCACTCACCCTTTAATAGCCCCATATGGCCAGTGCGAAAGTCTAATGGAGAGTGGAGACTAACAGTAGACTATCGTGGCCTGAATGAAGTCACACCGCCATTGAGGGCTGCCGTACCGGACATGCTAGAACTTCAGTATGAATTAGAGTCAAAGGCAGCCAAGCGGTATGCCACAACTGATATTGCCAATGCATTTTTCTCAATTCCTTTGGCAGCAGAGTGCAGGCCACAGTTTGCTTTTACTTGGAGGGGTGTCCAGTTCACTTGGAACCGACTGCCCCAGGGGTGGAAACACAGCCCTACCATTTGCCATGGACTAATCCAGACTGCATTGGAACAGGGGCAAGCTCCAGAACACCTGCCATACATTGATGACATTATTGTGTGGGGCGATACAGCCGAAGAAGATTTTTGAGAAAGGGAGGAAAATAATCCAAATCCTGCTGAAAGCCGGTTTTGCCATAAAACGGAGTAAGGTCAAGGGACCTGCACAGGAGATTCAATTTTTGGGAATAAAATAGCAAGATGGACGTAGACTGATCCCCACAGATGTGATCAACAAGATAACATCAATGTCTCCACCAACTAATGAGAAAGAAACACAAGCTGTTTTGGGTGCAGTGGGGTTCTGGAGAATGCACATCCCAAATTACAGTTTGATTGTAAGCCCTCTCTATCATGTGACCCAGAAGAAGAATGATTTTAAATGGGGCCCTGAGCAACAACAAGCCTTTGAGCAAATTAAACGCGAGATAGTTCACACAGTAGCCCTGGGACCAGTCCAGACCGGGCCAGATGTAAAAAATGTACTGTACACTGCAGCTGGGGAGAATGGTCCTACCTGGAGCCTCTGGCAGAAAACTCCAGTGGGGACTTGAGGTCGACCCCTCGGCTTTTGGAGTCGGGGATACAAAGGATCTGAGGCCAGCTATACCCCAACTGAGAAAGAGATACTGGCAGCCTATGAAGGGGTTCGAGCTGCTTCGGAAGTGAATGGCACTGAAGCACAGCTCCTCCTGGCGCCCCGGTTGCCCGTGCTGGGCTGGATGTTCCAAGGCAGGGTCTCCTCTACACATCATGCAACTTATGCTACATGGAGTACATGGGCTGCACTAATTACACAACAAACTCGAATAGAAAACCCCAGTCGTCCAGCCATTCTAGAAGTCATCATGGACTGGCTAGAAGGTAAAGATTTCGGAATGTCATCAGAGGAGGAGGTGATGCGTGCTGAAGAGGACCCACCATATAATAAACTGTCAGAAAGTGAAAAGCAGTATGCCTTGTTTACTGATGGGTCCTGCCGTATTGTGGGAAAGCATCGGAGATGGAAGGCAGCTGTATGGAGTCCTGGACGACAAGTTGCAGAAACTGCTGAAGGAGAGGGTGAATCGAGTCAGTTTGCCGAGGTGAAAGCCATCCAGCTGGCCCTGGACATTGCTGAACGAGAAAATTGGCCAGTACTTTATCTCTGTACTGACTCATGGATGGTGGCAAATGCCCTGTGGGGGTGGTTGAAGCAATGGAAGCAGAGCAACTGGCAACGCATAGGTAAACCCATCTGGGCTGCTGCACTGTGGAAAGATATTGCTGCCCAGGTGCAGAACCTGGTGATGAAGGTATGTCATGTAGATGCCCATGTACCCAAGAGTCGGGCCACTGAGGAACACCAGAACAACCAACAAGTGGATAAAGCGGCTAAGATTGAAGTGGCTTAGATGGATTTAGATTGTCAACATAAAGGTGAGTTATTTTTGGCCCGGTGGGACCATGACACTTCAGGCCATCAGGGCAGAGATGCAACATACAGTTGGGCCCGTGATCGAGGGGTGGATTTAACAATGGACACTATTGCCCAGGTTATTCATGAGTGTGAAACATGTGCTGCAATTAAACAAGCCAAGCGGTTAAAGCCTCTTTGGTATGGAGGACGATGGTTGAAGTATAAATATGGGGAGGCCTGGCAGATAGGCTATATCACACTGCCACCAACCTGCCAAGGCAAGCGCCATGTGCTTACCATGGTGGAAACAACCACCGGGTGGCTGGAAACATACGCTGTGCCCCATGCCACTGCCCGGAACACTATCCTGGGCCTTGAGAAACAGTTTTTGTGGCGACACGGCACCCCAGAGAGAATTGAGTCAGACAATGGGACTCATTTCCGGAATAACCTTATAGACACTTGGGCCAAAGACCATGGCATTGAGTGGGTATATCGCATCCCGTGCCATGCACCAGCCTCTGGGAAAATCGACCGGTACAATGGGCTGGTAAAAACTACACTGAGAACAATGGGTGGGGGAACTTTCAAGCATTGGGATACACACTTACCAAAGGCCTCCTGGTTGGTCAACACCAGAGGATCTGCCCACAAGGCTGGCCCAGCCCAGTCAGAACTTTTGCATATTGTATTGGGAGACAAAGGTCCTGTGGTGCAGATGAAGAATTTGCTGGGGAAGACAGTCTGGGTTATTCCTGCTTCAGGTAAAGGCAAACCTACTCGTGGGATTGCTTTTGCTCAGGGACCCGGATATACTTGGTGGGTAATGCGGGAAGATGGGGAAGTCCAATGTATACCTCAAGGGCCAATGAACTCAATTGTATGCTGTTGCCTGCTGTGTGTTACATTTATAGCCCATAGACTAGATGTCTTCACATCACCAGCGACTGGCCCTGACTTCCCTCCAACCATCATCCCAACAGAGAATGGACTTTGATAGAACCAGACGAGTTCTGCAGTAAAGGAACGATCCGCATCAGCAGGCAACGATCCAACGCTGCACACAGCTTCTCTTTCTCCAAAAGACTGTTACAAGGGATGGAACAAGACATCATGGACCAAAAGGACTCGGCAGCATTATAGGGATTGGTTCGTGCACTAAGAAATGATCTCTTTCTCTCTGTCTGTGTGTGTATGTGGATGTATATATAGATGTAAGAGCAATGGTATATTGAAAATGTGGGATCTGAGCATGACGTGAATGGTATGGAATAAGGGGTGGATACTGTCCTGGGTTTAGTAGTAGCAGTCAATTTTTCTCCTTCTTAGTAGGTGGTGCAGCGTTGTGTTTTGACTTTCAGACTGGGAATAGAGCTCATAACACCGATGTTTTTAGTTGTTGCTAAGTTATGTTTACCCTGACCAAGGACTTTGTGAGACTCATGCTCTGCCAGGGAGGAGGGGAGGCCGGAAGGAAGCAGAGAAGGGACACATGACCCAAGCTAGCCAAAGAGGTATTTCATACCACAGCACGTCATGCCTGGGGAGGTAGCTGGGAGTTACCTGGAAGGGTATGGGCTCTCTTTTGGGGCCGGGCTCGTTTTGGCGGGTGGTATTGTATTCTCTTCCCTTCTTATTTTCCCTTATCATTATTATCATTGGTGGTAGCAGTAGTGATTTGTGTGATACCTTAGTTACTGGACTCTTCTTATCTCAACCCGTTGGAGTTACATGCTTTTGATTTTCCTCCCCATCCCTCCGGGAGCGGGGAGGTGGGGGAGGGAAGGAAAGAAAGAGGGAGGAAGGGGGGGGAGCGAGTGAACGAGCTGAGTGGCTGGGTTTAAACCATGAGAGGATTCACAAGGGATTGAAACTCTTGTCCTACAAGACTTCCTGAAGCAGGCAAATGGTTTCCTTTCTTGTAAAGAGCAAGGAGTGCTCTGAGCCCTCGTTTTTGGCACACAAGTCCGGACACTTCTGCCAAGAGTTTTACTTGCACTTATGTTAGCGGAAATGTCCCTGATAAGTAGTAGTCATTGTGAAATCTTGTGGCTTTTACTGTGAAGACTTATTTTTTTTTTTGAGTGAAGATTGCTAATCCATTTATATTTTGTTTTGTTATATAAAAATGCACGTGAGGGTTTATCTTTTCTTTTGAGATGTATGGCTCTAGCTCTGGAATTGCTTCCAAGTTTACAAAACAAGTCTGTGGTTTAGACCTCTCTGATAACCATTTTTTTGTTGTTGTTGTTTCAAAATTGAATCAGATTTTTGCTGTCATGATGGTTGGTGCACTTAGCAGCTTGCATTTTAAATAATTAGGGGGTAAAATTGGACTGTGCTTGAAATCCAGCATGTCTGGTATTTTTTTGCTTTACTTAGTGATGGTTTTAATCCCACTTTTAACTTTGAAGACTAATTTAAGGCAGCTAAGAACTGAGGGTTGATGATAATTTTTTTTTCAGTTTTGAAATCTAGATCCAAGCCATCTTCTCTTGCAATATTTCAGCCTCACTCTCCCAGGACACTGAGATAAATCAGTCTTTATCAGAAGAAGTAGGTCTTTGGTGGTGGTAGCATTGTAACATTAAATAGTCATTCTAATTTGCAAAGTTGAGACAACCATGTTGAAGTTCCTGATAAATTTTACTTTGGATTTTGAATCTTTAAAATATGCCACTTACTTAATTTAATTCTTCAGTAGCCAGTAAGGAAGTTTACTGCTCAGGTGCATGGGAAGTGAGATGTTTTGGAAAGCTTGTGGAAAATCTTCAGCACCCTTCACGGCACATGTGACAACCTGAAAGACAGTAATTGGGGTTTTGAGGGTTTTATCATTTTTCTTTCTTTCTTTTTTCTTTTTTTCTCCTTCCCCACTTCTTTTTGACGGACACAGTGGCATGGGAGTGGTGTGGGAGGAAGCACAGCAAAACAGAAGTCTAAATTGGGAAGCATTCCTCCTGCTTAAGGAATCTGCTGCATGTAACGTATATGTTGAAAATATTATCTATATAATTTGAATCCAGTCACACTGAGGAAAAGGATGCTCATTTGCAATATTATTATGCACCTCTTAAGAGCTATTGGTTACAGTTCTGGTCTAGAAGTGGATGTATTTTAACAACTGCAGAAGTGATTTTCTGTATCACTGGAATCAAATTCTCAAAGAACTCCACAGTGTGTTAGTTGTTGCTAAGTAATGCTTACGCTGATCAAGGACTTTTCAGTATCTCATGCTCTGCCAGTGAGGAGGGGCAGAAGAAGCCAAGAGAAAGCAGAGACAGGACACCTAACCCAAACTAAGCAAAGGGATATTCCATACCACAGCACGTCATGCCCAGTATATAAACTGGGGGGAGTTACCCAGAAGGCCCATCGGTTGGTGAGTGGTGAGCAATTGTATTGTGCAGCACTTGTATTTATTGCTTTTTTCCTTTTCCCCTTTTACTTTTATATTCTCTCCCCTTGTTATTTCCCTTATCATTATTATTATGGGTGGTGGTAGTAGTAGTAGTTTTGTATTATACTTCAGTTACTGGACTGTTCTTATCTCAACCTGTGGGAGTTATGTTCTTTTGATTCTCCTCCCCATCTCACTTGGGAGATGGGGGGGAAGAAGGAGGGGGAGTGAATGAGTGGCTGTGTGGTTCTGAGTTACCGTCTGGTCTTAAACCATTACAGTTCTTTGTGGCACCCAATGTGGGGCACAAAGAGTTGAGATAACGACAGATATGAGCAGTGTGTCACAGAGGACTTGTATCTCTATATAGGGTGTCACATGTGCATTAGAAAAAATGAGGCAAAGGGCTGGAATAATCCTCTGTGTTATCTGGGTTATCCCCTGTGGCTACAGATAGCCATGCCATGTAAGCACATTAATAAACTGACCAAGATGCGTTAAAATAAATCCAACAACACTTCAGGGTTTTTGATTGACTGCTTGTTTCGGGGGCAGGGGATGAGAAAATTGCCCCATTTTACCTGTTGACAAGGTGTTCTGTTTCCTAACCTTTGGGTAGAAATGTGTGTCTAATTTCAGCCTGAATTAGTTATCCTGAAATACAGAAACACACCGTTCTAGCAGCAAAAACAAGGCCTCAGAGAAGGAAAACTGATGTCTGGTTCATAGAAGCATCTGGTTTCAACCACTGAAATGCCACAGAATCCTGGCAATGTCTGTGTTTGTCCTTCAAAGGTCAATAAATTAAGCACCATGGATTTCACTGGCTGGAAGGATAAAATTTCCTTTTGTTCATCTTTTTAAGACCATAAGATAGTCTCTTTAATAAAAACCAATTGTCCCTATGACCCTGTCCTGATGTCTCTGTTCTCTTTCCCATTCTCCACAGCGTAAATAATGCATTAAACTGATTTCATCAGTTCATTAAATGCTATGTGTCAGATACAGGCATGTTGAAAACTTCTATCATACAATGCTGGTACACTGTGGAAATTCAAGTGCAAAAAAATAATTAAAATATCTTTATTGTAACAGCTCAAATACATGCATTTGTGTCGACATAACAAAGAGGTATTTTGCACCTCTCTCAGGGTTTTTGCAGAAAGGAAAAATTTACAGCAAAAAATATATATGTGTGCATTAGAAAAAATGAGGCAAAGGGCTGGAATAATCCCTGTTTCATATAGACAAGATTAAATTTTGTGTGTTGTTGCTGACATTCCAATTTGTTCTCCCGCTTAATGACCTACCTTAAAGCAGCAAGGAATAAAGGACAGTTGTCAGCTTTTTCTTTTCTGTCATCTGCTCTTCTCCTTCTATACATATATATACACATACATACATACATACCCTCTCCCAGATTTTTATTGCAGTTTCTCTTTTGGTAAATTTCTTCCTTCTCAGCCACTGAACATGTTTGGGGTTTTTGGTTTCCCTGAGAGAGTGTGACAGGTTTGGACACAACAGCGACTTCCAGCACACATAGTGGACATGAGTCTATCTATCTATGGAAACACAGTATATCTCCTCCAGTTAAAACAGCACAAATAACTAAAATTTCAAAGCAGCTAGACACCGAGCAGCTAATCCTACCTTACTTGCCTCCTGCCATATATTAAAAATAACAGCATTCTCAGTGCTGGAAGAAATTCTCACCCATGGTCTATATATAACAGTACCATCCAGAGGAGCCAGCCAGAGATGGGGTCTCATTCTGCTCTCTGTAACACAAACAGTAGAATATATTCCTGCTCATGTGGCCTACCAGAAACAGCAAGTGTTAAAACTGACCTCTCTTAAGTTTCTGTTTCTTTCCACTGATGAAAGGAGACATGAAAGGAGCATGAGTAGCTCAGATGTCATCATTTACCTTGTAGACATCTAAAGTTAGCCAAGATGAACTGAGCTCAAGGCATGACAAGAGATACAGAGCACTGGCACAGTGCCCCAGCAGCTGTGATGAGGGGTGCTAGCAAGTCAAAGAGTAACCATAAATTAAATGCAGATTTTGCATGTGAGTAGTATAAAATCTGCAAGTTTTCCTATGCCCATTTTATTTAACTAAGTTCACAAAACTAGTACCAAATTAGTAACGAACTTCCTATTTTTGAAACTTGAAAGTCTTAGAATAAAGACAGCTAAGGCAATTTATCTGAGTATGTGCTACAAGTTCTGACCCCAGCTTTATTAGGCTGAACACTTGAAACTTTTCCAGCTTAGTTATAATTTACAAAATTCTTGATAGCTCAAGTCATTAAGGAATCCAGAATAATTTCCTGTATTGTGTCACATACAGCACATTTGTCTTTATTAGTCATTGTTATAGACAACATTCTTGCCTCCAGTACCTTCTTTTTTGGCACTCTGTTGTTTTTCCCACTTATTTTCATTCCTGAGATCTGATGGTAGTTTGCAGGCAATCGCATCATTACACTCATTATTGCTTGACTCAGCATGCTTATTTGGTTAATAAAAAAAAAATAAATTTCACATAACATCCCCATTGTGATGAGGTCTGATTCTCCCAGACAGCTTTTGATGATCTTATTGTGAAAGATAACAGCAAGGGATTCCATAGGTATGTAAAGAATAAAAGACAAACTAGGGACAACGTGGGCCCTCTCCAGAAGCTATCAGGAGAATTGGCTACCCTGGATTTGGAGAAGGCCAAGGTTCCTAATGACTTCTTAGCCTCAGTCTTCACTAGCAATTGCTGGGACCACACCACCCAAGTCTTGGAAGGCAGATACACGGACTGTGAAAATGAAGACCTTAGGCCCACTGTAGGAGAGGATCAGTTTCTGAATGTGCACAAGTCCATGGGACCTGATGAGATCCATCCGCGGGTCCTGAAGGAGCTGGCAAATGAAGTTGCAAATCCGCTGGCCATCATATTTGAGAAATCATGGCAGTCAGGTGAAGTTCCCAACGACTAGAAAAAGGGAAATATAACCCCCATTTTCAAGAAGGTGAAAATGAATGACCCGTGGAATTTCAGAACAGTCAGTCTCACCTCTGTGCCTGGCAAAATCCTGGAGCAGATTCTCCTGGAAAGCATGCTAAGGCACATGAAAAACAGCAAGGTGGTTTGTGACAGCCAACATGGCTTCACTAAGGAGAAATCCTGCCTGACCAATTTGGCGGCCTTCTATGATGGGGCTATGGAACTGATGGACAGGGGTAGAGCAGTTGATGTCATCTACCTGGACTTCTGCAAAGCGTTCGACACTGTCCCACATGACATCCTTGTCTCTAAATTGGAGAGACATCAATTTGATGGGTGGACCACTCAGTGCATAAAGAACTGGCTGGATGGCCACATGCAGAGGTGTGGTCAGCGGCTCAATGTCCAGCTGGAAAACAGTAATGAGTGGTATCCCTCAGGGATCGGTGTTGGGACCAGACCAATCTTGTTTGACATCTTTGTCAGCGAAATGGACAGTGGGCTTGAGTGCACCCTCAGCAAGTTTGCCAGTGACACCAAGATGTGTGGTTCCAACCGCGTTCTGGACTGCATCAAAAGAAGCTTTACCAGCAGGTCGATAGAGGTGATCCTGCCCCTCTGCTCTTGTGAGACCTCACCTGGAGTATTGTGTACAGTTATGGTGTGCTCAACATAAAAAGGACATGGAACTGTTGGAACAAGTCCAGCGGAGGGCCATGAGGGTGATCAGGGGACTGGAGCACCTCCCATATGAAGATAGGCTGAGAAAGTTGGGGCTGTTCAGCCTGGAGAGGAGAAGGCTGCGTGGTGACCTCATAGCAGCCTTCCAGTATCTGAAGGGGGGGTATAAGGATGCTGGGGAGGGACTCTTCATTAGGGACTCTAGTGATAGGACAAGGGGTAAAGGGTTAAAACTTAAACAGGGGAAATTTAGATTGGATATAAGGAGGAAATTATTTTCTGTAAGTGGTGAGGCACTGGAATGGTTTGCCCAGGGAGGTTGTGAATGCTCCATCCCTGGCAGTGTTCAAGGCCAGGTTGGACAGAGCCTTGGGTGACATGGCTTAGTGTGAGGTGTCCCTGCCCATGGCAGGGGGGTTGGAACTAGATGATCTTAAGGTCCTTTCCAACCCTAACTATTCGATGATTCTATTGTATGTTTAGCTTTGTTTAATAGCCTAGTCCTAATGTACATGTCATCAACTCATTTCTGAGCAATCAAATCAGCCATTTAAACAATATTTTGACACTTCTCATCTTGAAGGTAAATTACTTCATGAGGAAGCAGAGTATAGTTAGCAGCATCTGCTGTGGTTAAATTAAAGACAGGAGTCAAATTATCTCTCTTCTTTACAAACATTAAGCAATTTTTTTGAACTAACAAGATGCCTGAAAAATTGTTACATAATTTAGGAGGAAAATTCTTTAATTAAAGCAAAAAAAGGAAAAACAACTCTCACCCTCATTTGGTTAGAGGGACACTCGGGCAGTACATGTTTTCTGGCACACCCTGAGCTTTCAGTAAGACAGCAGAATCTGGAGGGTCGCCCAACATTCACCATCCACTGTAAAAACTAAAGCCAAACAAACAGACAGACAGCCTGGCTTTTACATACATCACTCAAACTGCTCTGAACAGTCATTTATACCTGTCGCAGAGAAAGGATTAGAAAACCTCAAACTTTGAAATTAGTGTGAACTTGCACACACTTCCTAAGCTGTAGAACTCTTAAAATCCTTCTTTTGGATCCTTCGTTTGGATCCTTCTTTTCTTCTGGTCAACAGCTCTTCTCAACGCTCATGATACTCATTCATGAATCTTATTTAAAAGAGAACAGTTGCCTCTAGTAAATTTAGCCAGAAGGCTCTAATAGGCAAATCTACATCCCACTCAACAAAATATCTTCCTGAATGAAAATTCGTTAAAAATGCAATTCTATTAATTTTATAATGTACTACTTTTATCAACTTGAGTGTACTTTTGCATTTTTGCTTTGAGTTTTCCTTTCATTGCATCAATCATGCAAGAAATCAGATGTCCTCATCAAAAATTAACAAACAGAGCAACAGAAATGATAAAGGCAAATTCTGGAAAATACACAAGAAAAGATTTTTTTTAAAACATATTTATAAAATGTTGGGCACATTTGTATGCAAATACCAAATTTCAGGGAAACTGAAGTTGCAAAGGAAAATCTCCAAGTGGGTATAATCCTGAGCTCTTAGCTTGGGTGTCACATAGGATACAGACTCTTGGAAAACACTGCTGTTAGGATAAATCTGTGGCCTTTTCCACTGATAGTTGTCATTCTCTCATGTGGTATCAAATGGTATGTGAGCAGATTTGGACAGACAGCCCTAGTTAAACCTTAGGAGAGTGAGAATGGGTTTTTAAGCAAGGGCCAGATTGTATTTGGTTAGCAGGTTTTTAAAAGAATGTATGTAAAAGGATACTGCTGCAAAGGAAATAGCCCAGCTTCAACTCGTATTAGTCCTTGGCAGGTATGACTTAAAGCTGAAATCTCACACCTTCCCTGATTTAGCTCCAAGTGCTCAGATATGTACATAGATAATTCTCAAATTCTCTGTTCCCAGCTCCATCTAATGAAGAAACTTCCTCGTGGTGTTTATTTTTCAAACACACTAGCAAGTCTCCCATCTCTTAAGCCTGTGAATGTACATTTCAGCAGGCTACCAGTTCATGTCACACTGTAATGAGAGTGAAATATAACTATATATATATATAACTATATAAATATAACTATAACTATAAACCACACTTGGCCAAATTCGTATTAACAGAGACAAGGGAAGTAAGACAGGCATAAGGGAAACCCAGTTTCAAATCTGATATATACAAAAGGGAGTCTATTTTCTCTAAAATGAACAGAACATATGTTAGAATCAAGAGTATCTTTCATGGCTAAGACAACAGAGGAATTTATGATCATAGAAATACAGTTGATTAAACAATTAAGCAAACTTTGAAAATAACAACTGCATTTTGGAAGTGTCTAAAAATCCAAATAATATTCAGACTCTAAATATAAATGGAAGATATACATAGTCTTACTATAATACACAGTCTTACTAGGTGAGAGATGTAAGTAAATATAGTAGTGGAAAAAAGGATCCAAAAGAAGTAAAACTACTTATTCCCAGTCACATAAAGGTTCAATAGAAGACCAAAAACAGTGCTGAGGTCCCTCCACCCCATCTCCTGAAGGCTATATAGGATTACAGAAGTATGATTAAAATGTTTCATATAATACTCGCTTTGTCACCCTTCTTGAATGGACACAGACACAATGCCAGGCAGTTTTAGCATTATTCAAAGAAAAGTTAAACTTTTATTCTTTCCCACATCTCTATATTGGATATTTTATGCCTATGAGGAAGACAGAGAAAAGGCAGACTCAGGACTAGCCTTTGTGGTGCTGGAGCAGAAGTCTCTTATGGTATGACTTTGCTCTTGGACACAGAAGAAATGCTGCTGCTTTTCAGAGAGCAGAGATGTGGACATAGATGAACATGGAAAAAAAAGCAACATGAAGGAGGAAGTGAGAAAGGAACATTTAAGACAGACTGAGGTTAGAGGCTATCCTGGGTTCAGCTGTAACAGTTATTTTTTCTCCAGTGCTGTGCTGTGTTTCAGCTTTAGTCAGAAAACAATGCTGATAACACACCAATGTTTTAGTTGTTCCTAAGTAATGCTTACCCTGATCAAGGACTTTTCAGTCTCATACTCTGCCAGTGAGGAGGGGCACAGGAAGCCAGGAGGAAGCAGAGACAGGACACCTGACCCAAACTAGCCAAAGGGGTATTCCATACCACAGCATGTCATGCCCAGTATATAAACTAGGGGGAGTTACCAGGAAGGCCCAGACGGCTGCTCGGGTCAGGCTGGGTATCAGTCAGCAGGTAGTGAACAATTGTATTGTGCATCACTTGTGTTTATTTTAATTTTCTTTTCCCCTTTTAGCTTTATATTCTCTCCCCTTGTTATTTCCCTTATTATTGGCAGAAGTAGCAGTAGTTTTGGATGGTACCTTATGTTGCAGAATGACTCTAAGAGCAGGACCATAGAGCCCTGGAAGACTCTGCGAGCAAGGCAGGGGGTGGCCCCCACAGGTAACTGGAAACCGGACATGAGAGGAGAATGTGGAGGAAGCTGTGTGGGGCTAACCAATACTGTTGTGCCAAGGAGGAGTGGCTGAATACCACTCCTATATATATGTGAACTGCGTCACAAATAAAGTAGAAGTTTGCTTATCACCCATATTGGGTTGGCCTGTCTGCTTCTCCTCGCCGCTTTCAAATGGCGCCCGAACAGGGACGCGGACTACAGGGCCCTGGTCACTGGGGACCCGGAATACAGGGCCCCAACTAGCGGGGACCCGGATTACAGGGCCCCAACTAGCGGGGACCCGGATTACAGGGCCCCAGTTAACGGGGACCCGGATTACAGGGCCCCGGTTAACGGGGACCCAAATTACAGGGCCCCGGTTAGCGGGGACCCGGATTACAGGGCCCCGGTTAACGGGGACCCGGATAACAGGGCCCCGGTTTAACGGGGACCCGGATACAGGGCCCCGGTTAACGGGGACCCGGATTACAGGGCCCCGGTTGACGGGGACCCGGATACAGGGCCCCGGTTAACGGGGGACCCGGAACGGCGAGTGAGCGGCGCCGGCGGCAGTGACCGGGGAGCGCGGGCAATGCTGCTGCGGTGGCGTGACGGACCCGTGTGCTCGGACTGACCGAAAGGAGTCTGCCGCTGGGGGAAACCAGACACTGCTGCGTCGGGAGGCCGATCCGGAGACCGAGGTTACAAGACAACCCAGAAGAAGACGATCCGGAAAAGGCCGGCCATGAAAATGGACCGAGAGGTAGCCCTGGACTTATTACAGTGCTTTTTATAAAAGCGGAGAATTGAGCCCTCATCTTATTACAGTGCTTTTTATAAAAGCGGGGAATTGAGCCTGAGACTCTAAAGCAGCTAGCAGGTCTAGTGGCTGTAGGAAAGGCTAAGGGATTTTTTGTAGATCCTAAAAAATTTTTTTGAGGAGAGTGAGTGGCGAAAGTTTGGTGATGAACTATTTGACTCAACGCTTAATGATGATAAAACGGCAAAGAAACTCGGTAAACCACGGAGAGAAGTAATAAACTGTATAAAAAGATACAAGGCGGAAAAGAAAATTGCCGCGGTAGCAACGGAGAAACTAGGAACAGACGTCCCCGGTCGATCGAAACCGGCAGAAGATTACAACTCGTTCCCCCCAACTCCCGGGAGCACAGGGTTTCCCACCCCCCCCACCCCCCCCTTCCTTTTCTCCCCCTCTATCAGAAGGTGCCGCGGAGGAGGTGTAACCCCCTGCTCCCCCATCACCCCAGTTCCGAAAGTAGGGACTTTGAAAAGGGCGGAGAAAGTATATTAGAAGTTATACGCATGATAAATGTCAAGGAATCCGAAAGAAAGAGGGCGGTGCTTCGGCGCCGGATCGATTGCGGCACCACTGTGAAGCAGGCAGTAGAAAATAGAGATCATGCGCTAGCGGGAGATTTAAAGGAACCGCGAGCCTCTCCAACCCACTACGCCCTAGAGTGAAAAAAATTTTTAACTCAGTCACAGAGGAGCCAGGTCTGCAGATGGCTACATACCGAACGAGAGACATCTGATAAGAAAGACACAGCTGCGAGCAACGGAGACCCCGAGTTCGGCCCAGTATCAGCCCCCGAATCCCCTGAATCCGAGCCAGATTTATATCCTCTGCTTCCAGACCCTGACTCTTCGTCTCCCGGGTCGGTCTGCTCAGACTCACTGGCCCTGGAGACGCTCAGTTGTAACAATGGGTAACCAAGGATGAGATCATTACTGGGGAATTTTCTGCAATGGGCATCTTTGCAGATGCTGTGTTTACTACACAGCAGGGGGCTAAAGAGTGGGAAGCTCTTGATCTCAAAATAGTCAAGGAGGCCTGACAAACAGTGACCACGTATGCGTTAAAATCCTCTTATACTCAAGCTGTATATGTTATGATTTTTTCTTGCAAGTGACAGGGGGAGCCCATACAGTTTCTCTGTGATACTCATGTACTAGAAGTTGGTAAATATAAGTATGTCCAGGTTTCTATCAACCCTTGGAGACCTTTGTAGATACTGCTGGCCACTTCTTCCAGCACAGGCTGGCCACCTGTGTCGGAATGAGTGTGCATTTTGGTCAGTATAAAAGCCCAAGCCTCATACGATGTGGGGGAGGCAGAGCCTCTGTGGGGACGCCCGCTAAGGTTGAGCCTGCCACCTCGCACTGCAATGATGCTTCTCGGAGCTGGTTTGCTGTTAGTCTCCACAGGGTCCTTGTGCCACGTTCTGTACGTGGGACTGTAGTGGGAGTAATGATTGTCTGGATTTTGTGCTTCAAATATTGTAGCTGTGTGTCGTGTGCTTGTGGGATCCCATACGCGTGTGTGTGTGTGTGCGCTGAGGGCAGACGGTGTTCTGTGTATTTTTCTTGTTGTTGGGTTCATGTAAAAGCTTTCAACGGGTAGCTGTTTGACATTTCGGGTGTGAAAGGGTTAACGTAAAGGTGCGGTTGCCGGCAGGTATTTATGGTTGCTGCTGAAGCAGGCAGGCCGCTATAGTTGCTGCCCAGCAGAACGGCTTTCGCAGGGATTAAAAAAAAATAAAAAAGGGGGGGGGGGAGAGAGAGAGAAATGATGCTGCATTTAAACTGTCTAACCTGTCTACTTCTCAAGAACTGAAGAACTGATAACCTGGGGGAGGGGGTATATTTGTGTCCTCCTGCCTACAGGTCCATGGCGACTGCCTGCAAAGTTTGTCAAGCCTTGCCATGAGCTGGACAGACGAATGAATAAACCTGATGCCTCAGCTACAGGAGCTGACCGTGAATACCCCAAGCAGAATGAGATAGAGGAAGAGAAAGAATGATTAACTGCAAAACATCACTTGGGGACAACTGAAAAGTAACATCCTAAATATGTGTGCTTGTAAAATAGCTATTATTAGAGGTTGTGATTTTGTGTATAAAACCACCTGTATTTACTAGCTAGTTGCTAATAAGAAACTGCACCTTGTATTGTATAGATTTGTCACTTGTAAAAGAGATGTTAGAGTATGGAAATTTGCAGTAGCTGCTAGAAAATGCTAAGGCAAAAGCTAGAAAGATTTTAATACAATGGTAGTCTTATAAAGCAGGTGATGGAACAAATTAAGAGGGGGGAGAATGCCACTGGGAAGAAATTTCTTTGGCTAGTCCCTCACTGCCATCAGCATCTTCAACATGCTGCTGCACCCTGTAATAGTTACTCTGCTAATGTAAATTTGCGTGTGCCTTGCTGTAGTAGTGACTTGTTACTGGATGAAGCAGGTGAAACTCTGCATTGACAACAAGGTGCAAGGACTGAGGCTGACCAAATGCCTGCTACCACAATCAAGGGCAAGACTGGGTTGGCTTCTGTGTTTGCCACCAAGAAGAACCTTTAGCTCCACTGTTGACTGCAACCCAGCAGGCGTGGAGCTGTGGGGACACATGCCATGCCAGACCTTGATGTGAAGGATCAGAGAGCTATACAGCCTGTTATCAGAGAGCCATACAGCAGAAAAAAGGGGCAGGCCCAGGCAGCCTCTAGTTGGCATATGTTGGAGATATAATCTAGCCCAGATCCCCTGCTCAAGTAGGGTCACCCAAACCATATATAAAACATAAAGGGGGAAAGATGTGGAGGCAGTGTTCTCACAGGAGAATGCATAATTGGTACATAAACTTTGAATAATCCTGAAAGATACAGCAAGGCCATGAGAGGCCTGAAGAAGCTTAAGCAAGCAAGATAAGAGGCTGGAATTCACCAAGTTAATGAGGACTGTGGACTGTTGGCAAGCTTTCAAGGTTGAGTTCTCACACCTGTGTTTAACCAATTATATGTTAGTCACTAAGGGTCTTCAAAACATGTATCCAATCATAATATGCCAGATCACTGTAAGTGCTTCAGCCAGGGCCTTGGCTCAACTAAGCAGACTGGGTTGCTGAGTTGCTAAGCAGACAATTCTACATCGAAGGCAATTTCTGATTTGTTTTAATGTTGACTCTGTAAGACATGCTAACACTGCAGAACCTTTTGTTGTTGGAACAGGGACATGGATGTGAAGAGTTTGATGGAATGTGTTGTATGAGTCTCTCTGATTATGCTAATTTGATGCACGCACAGCTGAGAACCCTGGCTCAGTTTACCCAGCAATAGTAAATGAGCAATATCCTAAGAATAACTAGATGGTTGTCTTCACAGGGCATTACAGGTTGAGTCAAACACTGCTGTTTAAAGTATTGCACTTATGTATCATTGTTAGGTTAATCATCGTCGCTATTAGACTTGCTTATAGTTGTGTGATAAAACAGGTGAATAGAATAACCCACAATGCCTTCCTCGCACAAAGAAAAAGGGGGAATTGTTGCAGAAAGACTCTAAGAGCAGGACCATAGAGCCCTGGAGGACTGTGCGAGCAAGTCAGGGGGTGGCCCCCACAGGTAACCAGAAACCGGACATGGGAGGAGAATGTGGAGGAAGCTGTGTGGGGCTAACCAATACTGTTGTGCCAAGGAGGAGTGGCTGAATACCACTCCTATATATGTGAGCTGCGTCACAAATAAAGTAGAAGTTTGCTTATCACCCATATTGGGTTGGCCTGTCTGCTTCTCCTCGCCGCTTACAACCTTAGTTATTGGACTGTTCTTATCTGAATACATGGGATTGACATTCTTTCAATTCTACTCCCCATCCCTCCAGGAGCGAGGGGGAGGGAAGAAGGTGGGAAGTAAGCAAGTGGCTTCGTGGCTCTGAGTTACTGGCTGGGCTTAAACCACAATAGAGGCTGAGCTGGAAAAAAAGAAGAATTAGGAAAAGTGGGGAGATACAGGAAAGGGAAATATCCATTCAAAGACCTAATATAACTAAAGTATTAGCTCATGGCTTTAGGGGAACTCCTCCTCTTAATACTAGGCTCCCAAGACAACTTCAGCATGATGTTGTTTTTTTTTTTTTTCTGTGACCCATTTTGTAATGATATGCCAATAACACCAGGATGCTGTAAGAAATAGCTCTGCACTGAGCACAGCTGGGAATGAGCCACCTCACAGTAACTGAGCTGATGGACAGACCTGCTGCTATATTGCTGTATAGTGATTTACAGAATTGGGAGGAATGAATAAGAAGATGAAAAGCCTGGAGATACAGTTCGAGCTACAACTCATTCTTTGTCCATAGAAAATGATGGTTTACATTAGGGTCTTGGTTGAAGCCTAGCTGGCAACCCTGAAGCATCCAGCCATTCACTCACTCCCCCGTCTCCTTCTTCCCCCTGCTACCAGAGGGATGGGGAGGAGAATCGAAAGAATGTAACTCCATGTGTTGAGATAAGAACAGTCCAGTAACTAAGGTATAACACAAAACCACTACTGCTACCACCAATAATAATAATAATGGTAAAGGAAATAACAAGGGAAGAGAAAACAACTGATCACCACCTGCTTACTGATACCCAGCCTGACCTGAGCAGCGATCTGGGCCTTCTGGGTAACCCCCTCCCCCCCCCCCCAGTTTATAAACTGGGCATGACATGCTGTGGTATGAAATACCCCTTTGGCTAGTTTGGGTCAGTTGTCCTGTCTCTGCTTCCTCTCAACTTCCCCTCCTCCCTGGTAGAGCATGAGACTCAGAGTCCTTGGTCAGAGTAAACATTGCTTAGCAACAACTGAAAACATCGGTGTCATCACAGTTGTTCCCAGGCTGAAAGTCAAAAACACAGCACTGCACCAGCTACTAAGAAGGAGAAAAATGATTGCTATTGCTGAACCCAGGACAATTAGGAAAGCCAGGATGGCATACAAGTGCACACTAGCTCATTCTGACCACAACTGCAGCTGTTCAAAGAATATTTTCTTTGCCAGACACAGTAATAGTCTAATCATCCACACCACTCACAGTTTCAGGTTATCATGCCAGATATTATTTAGACACAATAAGTAATAATCTCTCCACCAAATTAAAGGGAATTTCTGCCTCAATGTGACCATGACATTCCTTTGGAACAATGATTAGCAAAGTAAAGAATATAATATCTGGATTTTACAAAATACATAGATCTGCTGATGCATTCACTTTTTCCATCAATCACACGTAGCTGTCTTGCTACAGTCTCAAAAGCAGCAACTCTTCCCTGACACATAACAAATGGGTTAAAAATTTGAGCAGCAACAGGAGCCTCACAGAGCTTCAGGTTGCTAACTCACTGTGGTAATCTGCCAAGCCACCTGAGGGAATGGTCAAATAACCTGGGGTGCATCAAAAGGAGCATGACCAGCAGGTCGAAGGAGGTGATCCTGCCACTCTACTCTGCTCTTGTGAGACCTCACCTGGAGTATTGTGTGCAGTTCTGGTGTCCTCAACATAAAAAGGACATGGAACTGTTGGAACAAGTCCAGAGAAGGGCCACGAGGATGATCAGGGGACTGGAGCACCTCCTGTATGAAGACAGGCTGAGAAAGTTGTAGCTGTTCAGCCTGGAGAAGAGAATGCTGCATGAAGACCTCATAGCAGTCTTCCAGTATCTGAAGGGGGCCTATAGGGATGCTGGGGAGTGACTCTTCATTAGGGACTCTAGTGATAGGACAAGGGGTAACAGGTTAAAACTTAAACAGGGGAAGTTTAGATTGGATATAAGGAGGAAATTCTTTCCTGTTAGGGTGTTGGAACTAGATGATCTTAAGGTCCTTTCCAACCCTAACTATTCTATGATTCTATGATTCTATGGTGTGATTTCTCCTTGGTAAGAAAAGAAAACCATAATTTGATTAAAACAGTCTCAACAAGTGCTGCCAGAGAAACAACATGAAGAAAAAGCTGGAATTTGATGCTGGTGCTTGGGCTGAGTTTTTGCCCCAGGATGAACCAGGAGGACTATGACTGATATAGAAGAGAAGTTAAGAGGACAGGTCTGCAAGTCAGGAGTAAGGGCAAAGTCCTTTAACATGACCGAAAGGTTCTCTGAGAGCAAAGTACTCCAAGTTCCCACTGTTTATATAAAGCAAGACCACAGCTATGGTTTCTTGAGGGAGCAGCTTCTGAAGTTCTTTTGGAGTTTCAGATTGACCCAACCCAGTGTCCCAGTGTCGTGGTTTAAACCCAGTCAGGCAACTTGTTCACTCACTCCCAGTGAGTGGTACCGAGCTGACAACAATCAAGGTCTGTGTCCGTCTCCCCCTCCCCCCCCACCGGGGCTCTCCCCTTCCCCGCTCCCGGAGGAACGGGGAGGAGGATCGAAAGAGTGCAACTCCTACGGGTTGAGACAAGAACAGTCCAGCAACCAATGTACAACACAAATCACCACCGCTACTACCAACTACAACAATGATAAGGGAAATAACAAGGGAAGAGAATACGATACCACTGGCCAAGAAACGAGTCCCACCCAGAAGCCTGTGTCCTTCTGGGTAACTCCCAGTTACCCCCCACCCCGGGCATGATGTGCTGTGGTATGGAATACCTCCTGGCTAGCCCAGGTCAGGCGCCCCATCTCTGCTTCCTCACAAGCTTCCCCCTCCTCCCTGGCAGAGCATGAGCCTCACAAAGTCCGTGGTCAGGGTAAACATCACTTAGCAACAACCGAAAAACATCGGCTTCACCAACACTGTTCCCAGGCTAGAAGTGTCCTGGATCAGCAGTAGCAGTCATTTTTTCTCCTTCTTGGTAGCTAGTGTAGTGCAGTGTTTTGACTTTCAGCTCGGGAACAGAGCTGATAACAAGGAGGTTTTGGTTTGGCCAAGGACTTTGTGAGCCTCATGCTCTGCCAGGGGGGAGGGGAAACCAGGAGGAAGTAGAGACAGGACACCTGACCCAAACTGACCAAAGAGGTATTCCATACCACAGCACGTCATGCCCAGGATGTAACTGGGAGTGAGCCGGAAGGGCTGGGAGACTGCAGGGTTGGAGGAGGTATCGGTCGGAGCTTGGTCGGGCTGGGGGGGCGAGTTATCGGTCAGCTGGTGCTGAGGTGTTGTATTCTGTTCCCTTGTTATTTCCTTTATCATTATTATCATTGGTGGTAGCAGTAGTGATTTGTGTTATACCTTAGTTACTAAACTGTTCTTATCTCAACCCGTGGGAGTTGCATTCTTTTCGATTCTCCTCTCCGTCCCTCCGGGAGTAGGGGGAGGGCAAGAAAGGGGGGGGGAGTGAGTGAACGAATTACCTGACTGGGTTTAAACCACGACAGTTCTTTTTGGCGCCCAACGTGGGGCACGAAGGGTTGAGATAACGACAGATTTGACTGGATTAATAGTCACTCATCACAATGACGATTTATTGGCTCTCAGAGTTGTTTCTCTTGATCTCACAGCTTCAGAATGTTGTAACTTACGTAGAGCCGGTATTTGGTGTGTTAGTGTTTATCAAGTGTGGGTCCTGGGCTAAGGTTCTTGTCTCACTGTGCTTTATGGCAATGGCTTGTAATACGGGCGGGCTCCAGCAGCAGGGCGGGACGGACGTGGCCGTGGACTTGTACCTGGCCGTCCGGCTGCTCTTCACCGCCCTGGCCCTCGCCCTACTCTCCATCTTCGTGAGGCTGCGGGGAGCCGAGGGGGAGCGGCCCCGGGAGCCGGCGGCAGCCGAACCGGCCCGGGAGAGCGGCCCCGGGGCCCAAGCGGCGGCGGGAGCGGGGCCGGAGGCCGCGAGGGGACGGCTGCCGGTGGAGGAGGTCGGGGCGGTCGAGGAGAGGAAGGAGGCGGCTGCCGAGCAGCGGGATAAGGCGGCGGAGGAGCCGAGCCCCGCGGAGGAGCCGAGCCCCACGGAGGAGCTGAGCCCCGCGGAAGAGCCGAGCCCCGCGGAAGAGCCGAGCCCCGCGGAGGAGCTGAGCCCCGCAGCCGAGCCGAGCCCCGCGACGGCCGAGAGCATCCCCCGGAAGCCGCCCGCCGAGCCCCAGGAGGATGCAGGAGACCACGCAGCATTTCCCAGCAGGGCAGAGGAGGAAGAGCTGGACTCAGGAAAAGAGAAGCTGGCGGTGGGAGAGCCGGCAAGCACAGCAGCTACACCAGCCCCAGTGACAAGTACAGCAGCATCAACTGAGAGTTCTGAAGGTTTTGAATGGCCTTTGGGTACCCCTGGGACCTGCCTACTGATTGTGATGGGGATCAGCATGTTGGCACACACACAGACTGTGTTCTACCCACAACCATTTTGTCTGATCTCAAAAGTTAAGCAGAGTCAGGTTTGGGTCTTGTCTGGGGTTAGACAACAATATAGGGGAGCCAAGAGGTTTTCCCCAAGGCTGAACAGTCATGAGTGGCAGGGTGTGTGGGACAGTATGGGCAAGTATCTAGTCCACTGGGCCCCTCCAGTGCTTTGGAAGCGTCGGAGATGGAAGGCAGCTGTATGGAGTCCCCTGCAACAAGCTGCAGAAACTGCTTAAGGGGACAGTGAATTATTTTAAGCCTGGTGGGCCCATGGCACTTCAGGCCATCAGAGCAGAGATGCAACATAGAGATGGACTCATGATCGAGGGGTGGACTTAGCAATGGACACTATTGCCCAGGTTATTCACGAGTGTGAACACTGCACACAGTCTCTCCTGCTCTGGAAGACTGTTACAAGAGGTGGAGCCTGACATCATGGACCAGATGGACTCAGCAGCTTTATAGGGACTGGTCCATGCACTAAGATAAGAGTGATGGTATATTGAAAATGTGGGATCTGAGCATGACGTGAATGGTATGGAATAAGGGGTGGATAATGTCCTGGGTTCAGCAGTAGCAGTCATTTTTTCTCCTTCTTGGTAGCTAGTGTAGTGCAGTGTTTTGACTTTCAGCTCGGGAACAGAGCTGATAACAAGGATGTTTTGGTTTGGCCAAGGACTTTGTGAGCCTCATGCTCTGCCAGGGGGGAGGGGAAGCCAGGAGGAAGCAGTGACAGGACACCTGACCCAAACTGACCAAAGAGGTATTCCATACCACAGCACGTCATGCCCAGGATGTAACTGGGAGTGAGCCGGAAGGGCTGGGAGACTGCAGGGTTGGAGGAGGTATCGGTCGGAGCTTGGTCGGGCTTGGGGGGCGAGTTATCGGTCAGCTGGTGCTGAGGTGTTGTATTCTGTTCCCTTGTTATTTCCTTTATCATTATTATCATTGGTGGTAGCAGTAGTGATTTGTGTTATACCTTAGTTACTAAACTGTTCTTATCTCAACCCGTGGGAGTTGCATTCTTTTCGATTCTCCTCTCCGTCCCTCTGGGAGTAGGGGGAGGGAAAGAAGGGGGGGGGGTGAGTGAACGAATTACCTGACTGGGTTTAAACCACGACAAGAAGTCAAAACACAGCACTGCAACAGCTACCACAAAGGAAAATCATGACTGCTACTGCTGAACCCAGGACACCCAGCTTCAGCTGTAACAGTCATTTTTCCTCTTTCCTGGTAGCTGGTGCAGTGCTGTGTTTCGGCTTTAGTCTGAGAACAATGCTAACAACACACTGATGTTTTAGCTATTCATAACTAGTGCTTACTCTAATCAAGGACTTTTCAGTATCTCATGCTCTGCCAGTGAGGAAGGGCACAAGAACCCAGGAGAAAGGAGAGACAGGACGCCTGACCCAAACTCACCAAAGAGGCATTCCATACCACAACACATCATGCCCAGTATAGGAACTGTGGGGAGTCACCTGGAAGGGCAGATTGCTGCTCAGGTCAGGCTGGGTGTCGGTCAGAAGGTGATGAGCAATTGCACTGTGCATCACTTGTGTTTATTGTTTTATTTTCTTTTTCCCCTTTTAGTTTTATATTCTCTCCCCTTGTTATTTCCATTATCATTATTATTAGTAGTAGTTTTATATTATACTTTAGTTATTGGACTGTTCTTATCTCAACCTATGGGGTTTACATTCTTTCAATTCTCCTCCCCATCCCACCCGGGGTGTGGGGGGGGTGGGGGTGTGAGTGAACAGCTGCATGGTTCTGAGTTACCTGCTGGGCTTAAACCACAACACCCAGGAACTCCAGGCCAAACTCAACACTCAAGAAAAAAATCACTTTCATCATACACAAAGAAACACGGCTGAACACCCTAGTAAAGCTATAACCAGGAAAATGGAATGGTCTGTCAGCATCTCTACATGGCAGGTTTTCTATGCAGAGTGCTGGGCACTGTTTGCTGCACAGTGTTTGTGTGTGGCAAACCAAATACACATTCTTGGCTTCCTTCTGCACTTCCTGGTGGTAGCCTGTCTCCAGCTCCCTCCAAGTGGTGAACCACCAGTGACCAACAGCTGCAGCCCTAGCACAGCAGTCCAAACTGTGCTGTCACCCCAGCGGCTTCATGCTCCATAAGCAAAAAGAAAAGATGACAAAGGAAAAAATGAGAAGTGGAGAGGAAAAAAAAAAGATCTGGGGGAAGGCAGATACAGAGGGAGGGGGGGGGGGGGGTTGGGAATTGGGAAGAGGACACAAACAACCACAAAGGAAAGTAAACAAATAGTTCATAATCCGGGGGGGGGGGGGGGGGAGAAGGTGTTAGAGTGAGTACACAGGAACTAAAAACAGAGTAACAACAAATATGTTTTGCTACATAGGGCTCTCCATAGAGATGCAAAGGGTAAAATTTTGCCTCTGATTAGAACAAATTACTTCTGTTCACCTCCACAGAGCATCAGCTTCCAAGTTTCTATCTCAGTTTTATCTTTCCACTTCACTTTCCATATCTGTGTACTGTTCAGCAACACTAGTGTGGAAGTTCAGCCACCTTACAAATGCAGCAACCCACAGCCTCCCCCGCACCCACCAGCTAGAAAATGAGGCATTACAGGGCAATAGGCACAGTTGGGTTTTGGCCTTTTTTGAAAGGGATTTTTCACCTGGTATCACAGCAGGAGGTGTCCCAGTCTGGGATACAACAAAACAGTGTATTCATTTTTGTTCTAAAGGGATTGCCATATTCATTTATTCCTAGTATGTGACCCCATCTGCAGCAAGTACCTACAGTATTACTTTTGTATGTGTTCTTCATAGGGCTTAGGCCCCTAAAATGATTCCTAGCAGAGGAGATGAAATCATTATCTTGGGGTACTCCAGACTTCACTAAACAAAAAGGTATTTCCATTTCCATCCTTTGGGATTTCATACACCCTGAAGTTTGATGTTTAAGGGTACTGTACTAAGCCAGATCATAAAAAAGGTTCAGGCTTTTCTCCAGGGAAATGTTATGCTGTGATCTTACTGTTTTCACAGATAAATGTCATTGCATTGTTTCTTCTGCAGCAGTTTTAGACCCATGTGAACGCCACAGCCAATACCAGGTGTGCCTCTGTGCACTTGCAAGAGAGCTCTGAACAAAAAAATCGAGGAGAGCTGGAGTCCTGCTTAATGAGAACAGCCCTGGGACATAGCTTTAATAATTTAACTAAAATTACATTCAAAACTTAATTAGCAGAAGCTCTGAACTCACAAGCTATGGCGCACGATCTCTGAACCACTAATTAGCAAAGATCATAGAATCATAGAATAGTTAGGGTTGGAAAGGACCTTAAGATAATCTAGTTCCAACACCCCTGCCATGGGTAGGGACATCTCCCACTAAACCATGCCACCCAAGGCTTTGTCCAACCTGGTTTGAAATAACCTTTTAAAGCCAAGTATAGCTAAACCTTGAAGAGCTGTCACATGGATCTGAGGCAACATTTGTGTTGCATGTGGGAAGTTCAGCATTATTTCACTACAGTGCTGTTGCATATACAATTATTGCAGCTTCCAATTATTCTGAGTAATAAACAAGCTATAAAATGTTCACAGCATATACCTCTATCCACAAGGAAAGATCAAAGCAGGCTTTAAACATGGACTTCCACTCAGTAACGCGAGCCAAAAACCTTGGAGAGCTGGACAATAAATTTCAAAACTCCAGAAAAATTACAACTTAAGGAAGGATAAAAAAAATTTACATTACTCATTTTTTCCTAAAAATCTTCCGGGGTCAGTCAAAGCATCCAGAGATTTATTTAGATATTCTGTTTCATATTCAATCTTGCTTAAGTGTTTAATCAACTGTATTTCTATGATCATAAATTCCTCTGTTGTCTTAGCCATGAAAGATACTCTTGATTCTAACATATGTTCTGTTCATTTTAGAGGAAATGGACTCCCTTTTGTATATATCAGATTTGTTTAATGGAATTAACCATCCTCCTTATCAGAATTATTTTGATTATTTAATCCCTATGGAATTTGATAGGAAATGTAATCTTGTTTTTGTATGTAGCACTTCAGTTATGACTTTCACAGCTGTGAACTGGGTTTCCCTTATGCCTGTCTTACTTCCCTTGTCTCTGTTAATACAAATTTAGCCATGAGCTAATACTTTAGTTATATTAGGTCTTTGAATGGATATTTCCCTTTCCTGTATCTCCCCACTTTTCCTAATTCTTCTTTTTTTCCAGCTCAGCCTCTATTGTGGTTTAAGCCCAGCCAGTAACTCAGAGCCACGAAGCCACTTGCTTACTTCCCACCTTCTTCCCTCCCCCTCGCTCCTGGAGGGATGGGGAGTAGAATTGAAAGAATGTCAATCCCATGTATTCAGTTAAGAACAGTCCAATAACTAAGGTGTAAGCGGCGAGGAGAAGCAGACAGGCCAACCCAATATGGGTGATAAGCAAACTTCTACTTTATTTGTGACGCAGCTCACATATATAGGAGTGGTATTCAGCCACTCCTCCTTGGCACAACAGTATTGGTTAGCCCCACACAGCTTCCTCCACATTCTCCTCCCATGTCCGGTTTCTGGTTACCTGTGGGGGCCACCACCTGACTTGCTCGCACAGTCCTCCAGGGCTCTATGGTCCTGCTCTTAGAGTCTTTCTGCAACAATTCCCCCTTTTTCTTTGTGCGAGGAAGGCATTGTGGGTTATTCTATTCACCTGTTTTATCACACAACTATAAGCAAGTCTAATAGCGACGATGATTAACCTAACAATGATACATAAGTGCAATACTTTAAACAGCAGTGTTTGACTCAACCTGTAATGCCCTGTGAAGACAACCATCTAGTTATTCTTAGGATATTGCTCATTTACTATTGCTGGGTAAACTGAGCCAGGGTTCTCAGCTGTGCGTGCATCAAATTAGCATAATCAGAGAGACTCATACAACACATTCCATCAAACTCTTCACATCCATGTCCCTGTTCCAACAACAAAAGGTTCTGCAGTGTTAGCATGTCTTACAGAGTCAACATTAAAACAAATCAGAAATTGCCTTCGATGTAGAATTGTCTGCTTAGCAACTCAGCAACCCAGTCTGCTTAGTTGAGCCAAGGCCCTGGCTGAAGCACTTACAGTGATCTGGCATATTATGATTGGATACATGTTTTGAAGACCCTTAGTGACTAACATATAATTGGTTAAACACAGGTGTGAGAACTCAACCTTGAAAGCTTGCCAACAGTCCACAGTCCTCATTAACTTGGTGAATTCCAGCCTCTTATCTTGCTTGCTTAAGCTTCTTCAGGCCTCTCATGGCCTTGCTGTATCTTTCAGGATTATTCAAAGTTTATGTACCAATTATGCATTCTCCTGTGAGAACACTGCCTCCACATCTTTCCCCCTTTATGTTTTATATATGGTTTGGGTGACCCTACTTGAGCAGGGGATCTGGGCTAGATTATATCTCCAACATATGCCAACTAGAGGCTGCCTGGGCCTGCCCCTTTTTTCTGCTGTATGGCTCTCTGATAACAGGCTGTATAGCTCTCTGATCCTTCACATCAAGGTCTGGCATGGCATGTGTCCCCACAGCTCCACGCCTGCTGGGTTGCAGTCAACAGTGGAGCTAAAGGTTCTTCTTGGTGGCAAACACAGAAGCCAACCCAGTCTTGCCCTTGATTGTGGTAGCAGGCATTTGGTCAGCCTCAGTCCTTGCACCTTGTTGTCAATGCAGAGTTTCACCTGCTTCATCCAGTAACAAGTCACTACTACAGCAAGGCACACGCAAATTTACATTAGCAGAGTAACTATTACAGGGTGCAGCAGCATGTTGAAGATGCTGATGGCAGTGAGGGACTAGCCAAAGAAATTTCTTCCCAGTGGCATTCTCCCCCCCTCTTAATTTGTTCCATCACCTGCTTTATAAGACTACCATTGTATTAAAATCTTTCTAGCTTTTGCCTTAGCATTTTCTAGCAGCTACTGCAAATTTCCATACTCTAACATCTCTTTTACAAGTGACAAATCTATACAATACAAGGTGCAGTTTCTTATTAGCAACTAGCTAGTAAATACAGGTGGTTTTATACACAAAATCACAACCTCTAATAATAGCTATTTTACAAGCACACATATTTAGGATGTTACTTTTCAGTTGTCCCCAAGTGATGTTTTGCAGTTAATCATTCTTTCTCTTCCTCTATCTCATTCTGCTTGGGGTATTCACGGTCAGCTCCTGTAGCTGAGGCATCAGGTTTATTCATTCGTCTGTCCAGCTCATGGCAAGGCTTGACAAACTTTGCAGGCAGTCGCCATGGACCTGTAGGCAGGAGGACACAAATATACCCCCTCCCCCAGGTTATCAGTTCTTCAGTTCTTGAGAAGTAGACAGGTTAGACAGTTTAAATGCAGCATCATTTCTCTCTCTCTCCCCCCCCCCCTTTTTTATTTTTTTTTAATCCCTGCGAAAGCCGTTCTGCTGGGCAGCAACTATAGCGGCCTGCCTGCTTCAGCAGCAACCATAAATACCTGCCGGCAACCGCACCTTTACGTTAACCCTTTCACACCCGAAATGTCAAACAGCTACCCGTTGAAAGCTTTTACATGAACCCAACAACAAGAAAAATACACAGAACACCGTCTGCCCTCAGCGCACACACACACACACGCGTATGGGATCCCACAAGCACACGACACACAGCTACAATATTTGAAGCACAAAATCCAGACAATCATTACTCCCACTACAGTCCCACGTACAGAACGTGGCACAAGGACCCTGTGGAGACTAACAGCAAACCAGCTCCGAGAAGCATCATTGCAGTGCGAGGTGGCAGGCTCAACCTTAGCGGGCGTCCCCACAGAGGCTCTGCCTCCCCCACATCGTATGAGGCTTGGGCTTTTATACTGACCAAAATGCACACTCATTCCGACACAGGTGGCCAGCCTGTGCTGGAAGAAGTGGCCAGCAGTATCTACAAAGGTCTCCAAGGGTTGATAGAAACCTGGACATACTTATATTTACCAACTTCTAGTACATGAGTATCACAGAGAAACTGTATGGGCTCCCCCTGTCACTTGCAAGAAAAAATCATAACATATACAGCTTGAGTATAAGAAGATTTTAACGCATACGTGGTCACTGTTTGTCAGGCCTCCTTGACTATTTTGAGATCAAGAGCTTCCCACTCTTTAGCCCCCTGCTGTGTAGTAAACACAGCATCTGCAAAGATGCCCATTGCAGAAAATTCCCCAGTAATGATCTCATCCTTGGTTACCCATTGTTACAACTGAGCGTCTCCAGGGCCAGTGAGTCTGAGCAGACCGACCCGGGAGACGAAGAGTCAGGGTCTGGAAGCAGAGGATATAAATCTGGCTCGGATTCAGGGGATTCGGGGGCTGATACTGGGCCGAACTCGGGGTCTCCGTTGCTCGCAGCTGTGTCTTTCTTATCAGATGTCTCTCGTTCGGTATGTAGCCATCTGCAGACCTGGCTCCTCTGTGACTGAGTTAAAAATTTTTTTCACTCTAGGGCGTAGTGGGTTGGAGAGGCTCGCGGTTCCTTTAAATCTCCCGCTAGCGCATGATCTCTATTTTCTACTGCCTGCTTCACAGTGGTGCCGCAATCGATCCGGCGCCGAAGCACCGCCCTCTTTCTTTCGGATTCCTTGACATTTATCATGCGTATAACTTCTAATATACTTTCTCCGCCCTTTTCAAAGTCCCTACTTTCGGAACTGGGGTGATGGGGGAGCAGGGGGTTACACCTCCTCCGCGGCACCTTCTGATAGAGGGGGAGAAAAGGAAGGGGGGGGTGGGGGGGGTGGGAAACCCTGTGCTCCCGGGAGTTGGGGGGAACGAGTTGTAATCTTCTGCCGGTTTCGATCGACCGGGGACGTCTGTTCCTAGTTTCTCCGTTGCTACCGCGGCAATTTTCTTTTCCGCCTTGTATCTTTTTATACAGTTTATTACTTCTCTCCGTGGTTTACCGAGTTTCTTTGCCGTTTTATCATCATTAAGCGTTGAGTCAAATAGTTCATCACCAAACTTTCGCCACTCACTCTCCTCAAAAAAATTTTTTAGGATCTACAAAAAATCCCTTAGCCTTTCCTACAGCCACTAGACCTGCTAGCTGCTTTAGAGTCTCAGGCTCAATTCCCCGCTTTTATAAAAAGCACTGTAATAAGATGAGGGCTCAATTCTCCGCTTTTATAAAAAGCACTGTAATAAGTCCAGGGCTACCTCTCGGTCCATTTTCATGGCCGGCCTTTTCCGGATCGTCTTCTTCTGGGTTGTCTTGTAACCTCGGTCTCCGGATCGGCCTCCCGACGCAGCAGTGTCTGGTTTCCCCCAGCGGCAGACTCCTTTCGGTCAGTCCGAGCACACGGGTCCGTCACGCCACCGCAGCAGCATTGCCCGCGCTCCCCGGTCACTGCCGCCGGCGCCGCTCACTCGCCGTTCCGGGTCCCCCGTTAACCGGGGCCCTGTATCCGGGTCCCCGTCAACCGGGGCCCTGTAATCCGGGTCCCCGTTAACCGGGGCCCTGTATCCGGGTCCCCGTTAAACCGGGGCCCTGTTATCCGGGTCCCCGTTAACCGGGGCCCTGTAATCCGGGTCCCCGCTAACCGGGGCCCTGTAATTTGGGTCCCCGTTAACCGGGGCCCTGTAATCCGGGTCCCCGTTAACTGGGGCCCTGTAATCCGGGTCCCCGCTAGTTGGGGCCCTGTAATCCGGGTCCCCGCTAGTTGGGGCCCTGTATTCCGGGTCCCCAGTGACCAGGGCCCTGTAGTCCGCGTCCCTGTTCGGGCGCCATTTGAAAGCGGCGAGGAGAAGCAGACAGGCCAACCCAATATGGGTGATAAGCAAACTTCTACTTTATTTGTGACGCAGTTCACATATATATAGGAGTGGTATTCAGCCACTCCTCCTTGGCACAACAGTATTGGTTAGCCCCACACAGCTTCCTCCACATTCTCCTCTCATGTCCGGTTTCCAGTTACCTGTGGGGGCCACCCCCTGCCTTGCTCGCAGAGTCTTCCAGGGCTCTATGGTCCTGCTCTTAGAGTCATTCTGCAACATAAGGTACCATCCAAAACTACTGCTACTTCTGCCAATAATAAGGGAAATAACAAGGGGAGAGAATATAAAGCTAAA